>NC_045619.1:15757575-16060606 GCF_009829155.1 Mustela erminea
ATTTTGGGGGGTTGATTGTGACTGCAGGAAAAGATGACTAGTCAAAGTATGTAATCTGCCAACGTCCCTTAATCACGAAATGGGAGGAAGAGCATGAGCAAAGACAAAAAAGCCACAAACACCTCAGGGATGCTGGAGCTACATGATGGGATTCATGGCTGGAAAGCAGGCAAGGGACAGTCTAATGAGGATAGGCCTCAGCGGTCAAGGTCTTTGGGGTCAAACCGTGGAAAATGGGAGTTATTGATGGGTTATTTAGGACAGTGATGTGAGTAAAATTTGAACTTTAATTGGAAAGGTTCCTAAAATGCATTGGAGCTTCTGAAGCTCCTACTTTAAGTAGTGGGGGAAATTAGAGGGGCCATGATCAGAATGGAATTTAGGTCCTGAACCCTGTCTTATCTGGATGTGTTCATCGGAAAGGAAAAGGGAGAAGTGAGAGAAGGTTTTCAAGTCAAACTATGAAATAGGTTTGCTGTAGAAAGACCGCTGCAGATTTAGGGAAGGGGAGTCTGTTCTGTCACTTGCTTAATGTTACTGGTCTCATGGCATTCAGTTTTTTTTTTTTTTTTCTTTAAGATTTATTTGAGAAAGAGAGTGCTGGAGGAGGGGCAGAGGGAGAGGGAGAGAGAGACTCCTCAAGCAGACTCCCCTCTGAGCATAGAGCCTGGCTAGGGGCTTGATCCCAGGGCCCTGAGATAATGACTTGAGCAAAAATCAAGAGTCGGATGCTTGATTGCATCCCCCAGGCAGCCCAGGTCTCATGCATTCTTTCGAATACTGTTGGCAAGTAGCAAAAACCCATTTGAACTATGGAAGCAAAAGGAGGTATTATTGTAAGGATCCAGAGATGCTCTACAGATCTTGATAAAGATCTATAGCTGGGCCTTAGGAAGAGACTAGAACCAGGAGTGTGGAATTCACCTGGGACCATACAGCTTCCGCTCATCTGCTTCATTCTTTTTCTACCTACTGACTTTCTGTGCTTTGGTCCTTCTAACTTGTGGAAGATGGATACCCCATAGCTCTTGAGTTTACATCTTCTCTGTTCAAGTAACCAGCCCAGACTGATCTAAAATCACTTAACTCTCATTTCGGATAACTAGAAGAGAGATTTGATCGGCCCTTTTGGGTTTGTTGTCCACTCCCATGGCCACGAAGTCAGGGTCATTGAGCATAAACACTATGTTCTTATTTTTTATTTTTAAGTTTTTATTTTAATTCCATTTAGTTAGCATACAGTGTTATATTAACTTTAGATATATAATATAGTAATTCAGTACTTCCATAGATCACCCTGTAAGAGCCTGTGGGTGGGGAGGAGGGGCTAGAGGGGTGATGGGTATTAAGGAGGGCACTTGTGGTACGCACTGGGTGTTGTATGTCACTGATGAACCACTGAATTCTACTCCTGAAACCAATGTTGTGCTGTATGTTAACTAACTAGAATTTAAATAAAAATTTGAAAAAAAAAAAAAAAAACAAAAGAAAGAAAGAAAAGGAGACCCAGATCCTGCCTTCAAAGAACAAATAGATAAACAGGTGATTTCATAAAATGGGAAGGGCAGTGATGGTATCGAATTACAAAGGAGGGGAACCAGCCACATGGTCGGGGTAGGGGAGAGAGGAGGAAATCAAACCGGGAAAGAGAACACGTACTGGACCCCTACTATGGGGTGTGTAGAGTATATGAGTATAAATGCTTTCAATTGGAAGTCCCAGTTCTGGATCCAACACCAGCACAGGGGGGCTGATCCCTCCCAGCAAGGACCAGCATCTTTTCAGCATCAGCATATTAATGCAGCCTAATTTATACAAGACAGAGAGATGGGTGAGGAAAGAAGAGTCAGCATGAGCACTGTTAATCAACTTAACTAGGATCAACATTTTCCAGTTTGCTTATTTGCATATAGTCAATTACAGTGAATAGCAATACCCCAGGGAAACCAATCACAGAAAAGAAGCCCCTTGCTACCAGGAACTGAACTTTCATAGTTAGATGGCGTTTTTTTGGTGGCCCTGCAGGGGCTCTGCTGGGCATGTCTGCACCCCTTCCCCACTGTCCTAAGTAACTCTGAAGGTCTGTGGCCAGGGGCTCTGGGCTCATGCCCTGACAAGAACTCTTGTTCCAGATCCAACCCATAGCGATGGCTGAGGCAGCTGCTGAGGTGGGAGAGAGGACATCCATTCCTACAGGTGAGCAGTTCTGACAAGTACCGTCCTGGACGTTAAGGCACTGATTAGGTCCTTTATCCCAAAGGAACATATGTATGCACCTTAATAGGAAGGTTTAGTCTAGGCAGTTTAGATGAATTTATATTGGAAGATTTTCTTTCTTTCTTTCTTTCTTTTTTTTTTTTTAAGATGTTATTTATTTATTTGACAGAGATCACAAGTAGGCAGAGAGGTCGGCAGGGGTGGGGGGGTGGGGGTGGGGGAAGCAGGCTCCCCGCCGAGCAGAGAGCCCAATGCAGGGCTTGATCCCAGGACCCTGGGATCATGACCTGAGCAGAAGGCAGAGGCTTCACCCACTGAGCCACCTAAGCGCCCCTGGAAGATCTTTTAAGGTTAAATAATCTGAATTGTGTGTGTGTGTGTGTGTGTGTGTGTGTGTGTGTGTGTAATCTGAAGAGTAGCCTCTGATAGGTTTCTACTTATGACAAGGCCAGTGGAATGAACGAAACACAATTCACTGTAGCCCTAGACCCTGTGGCTCTGACAAATGCTTGTAAGTGGGGACTATGCCACATGCTTCTATTAGAGGAAGGAGCGTGGATCTCGTGGAGACCACTATCTCTGCAATTCTGTCATCTGGAGGTTTTGCTCAAGAGACCACTGTCAACGCTGGACTCTATGAATCCAGGAAAACACCCTCAGGGACAAGGGCACCCTTGTCCTGGCCATCATTGCCACAGGCCTCTTACTGGCACAAATAATGGGCAGCTCTCCTTTACCTGTGCGGATACTTCTCAAGCTTCTCTGATTCTATAATCAGAGTTTCACCCTTTTGGCTAAATTGTGTTTTATTAAAGTACGTTCCTTGGAGAGTGAACCTTTACACTTAATAACCACAGAAAGGAAGTTTTTCCATTGCCTCCTGTCTTCGGTGGCCCTTGACAATCCAGTAAGATAGGCTTGACAACGATACCTGTTTAACTGATGAGGAAACAGAGGTCCCAACAGAAGCCAAAATTTAAAACCGTGGCTTGGATTACAAATCTCTATGGATGATGTAGGCCCTTGGGCCCCACATTGTTCATCGGTAATTTGGACACAATCATGGATAGCACAACTCTCCTGGATGTTATCAAGAAGACAGAATGAAGCATTCGACGTTTTCCTTGTCAGTTCCTTCATTCATATTTAGCAGGTGGTTCCCTGTATCCTGACCTGAGGGACAAAGGGCTACCAAGATGTCTGCGGAGAAATTGGGGCCACAAGAGTAAAAAATGACAATGCTCCCCTTCATTGGAACCGTTAATGTGTGCTCGACCTACTTTAATATGATGCTCTTTAAATTATATTTGTTAGGTATTATTCCAATTTTGTAGATACAGAGGAGATTGAGGCTCAGAGAAGTTAAGCAGTTTGCCCAAGGCCACACAGCTAGCAATGGAGGGGCCCGAGACATGACCCATATCAGACTGAGGGGCTTTCGTTCTCAATATACACAGCTACTCCCGCATTGGGCTTTCTCTGTAGTTTATTCCCTTCGGCTTTGGCTGGGCCTGCTTTAGAGAGATGCTGCTGGGTGTTAGGGAGCCACACAGTCCAGTGGAGAGCTGAGCCAGCAGGTGGGCCCATGCCGCAAGCAACTTGGTGAAAGCTGCTGGGACATTTTAGGTAAAGGTCTTGGAGCCCAAACTCTGGGCAATTGCTGTATTCTTGCCTGCGACGGAGTGGGCTGTTGCTGTATTCTTGAGTGGGCTGTTGCTGTATTCTTGAGTGGGCAGTTGCTGTATTCTTGCTTGTGGACGGAGTGGGCTGGTCACCATCTCCTGCCTCAACAGCAAGTCCATGCTTCCCTTCCCTAACTACCCAGGTGGCGGCCGTGGTCTGCTCTGACCGTGTTGGGATCTGGTCCCTTGGGCCGGAGTCCACGCATCAGCTGTGGTATGCCCGCTCTGAGCGGCTGGTACCACAGCTGAGGAGAAAGCCTGCTGGTAGCCTGAGAAGGCCAAGGGTTAGAAGCAGAATGTAAGGCTGGAGACAACTGCGGGGTGGAAATACCCCAAGGCCACATTAATTCCCCTAAATACCCTCCCGGCACAAGGAAGGTGCTGAGAATCCAATCAGCTCCCCTTTCCAAGGCTCGTGGAGCCGGCTGCTCTTGTGGAAAGAGCACAAGGCCAAGCTGACGCCAGGCTGGATTTTCTTGTCCCGTCCTTTTCTCGGTTCCCCATTTTGGCTTCCAGTACTCTAACCTGGATGCTGAAAACTCATGGCATTCTGTTTCATTATAAACAGGAGATGGAGATGCGGCCAACCATATACAAAGTATTTTATGAGTAGCTTTCACAAACATGCTCTTTTTAAAAAAAAATTTGACTCTGTTTATATAATGAAAGGTATCATTATATGCCCATTTAATAGAAGGGGAAACCAAGGCCCAGAGAGACTATGTGACGTAGTCGAAAGTATAGAGGACCAGGAGTTGGAAGATCAGAACCCTAAACCGACTCTAATCTCATAAACAACAGTGGACACAAATGTGGAGCCTTTGGCCCTGTGGGAAGTTTTTGCATCTAGTCTTTTAGCTCATGCACACAACAAACCAAACAAATATTATTATTATTATTATTATTGCTGCTTGAGAATAAGTAATACATAATTTTATTTAATACTTTTCTTTTGCAGGAACAGATTAATTGGAGACAGTGAGAAGCATACCATCTTAGGGGAAAGGAATTATAGGGAGTTTTATTATTAACTCCCATTTTGCAGATCATACAGTGACAGACCTGGTCCTCTAGCTTCATATTTCATTTTTTCCCTATCATATTACTTCTTTTTTTTTTTTTAAAGATTTTATTTATTTATTTGAGAGAGGGACAGCCAGAGCAAGAGAAAGAAAGAGAGCATGGAGAGAGAGAGCATGAGCAGTGGGAGAGGCAGGGAGAGGGAGAAGCAGGCTCCCTGCCGACCAAGGACCCCGATGCAGAACTGGATCCCAAGACCCTGGGATCATGACCTGAGCTGAAGGCAGACACTTAACTGAATGAGCCATTCAGACATCTCTCCTTGGGTTTCTCAAGTTCTTTGAGTCTTTATCCCAGGAGCTGGTTTTTTTATAAAATGCCGGCTAGTAAATATTTTAGCTTTTGAGTCATATAGTCTCTGCCACGACACTCACTTCTGTTCTTATAGCTTGAAAGCAGCCATAGATGGACATAGATACATGGGAGGGGCTGTGTTCCAATAACTCTTTATTCATGGCACTGAAATCTGAATTTCACATAATTTTCAGATATCATAAAATATTGTTCTTATTTGATTTTTTTTTCCTGTTCTATCTTTATCCATGAAACTGGGAGCAGTAATTCCTCTCTCTTAGACTTGCAGGGATGAAATAAGACTGTCATGAGCTTTGCACAGAGTATAAGATCGCCTTTATGTCACCCTGTAAGAGCACGAACTTCCCTGGGCCTTAGTTTTCCCATTTATAAAAAGGGAAGGGTTGGCCACTTGCAGCCATAATTTCTGAATTTCTGCCCAGTTGCTTCTTGATGAAGGGGTTTGGCTGCTTGCCTTCTTCCTGTCATGAGGGCATCCTTGTCTCCTGGATTTCCACTGAATTTTTCCATCCCACTTCAGTTTTGCCAATTTCTTTTTCTCTCTTCTGGTTCTTAGATATTTTGTGCCTTGTCTCACTGGAGCAAGCTGCTGTTGGATGGAGTTTTTAATGGGCAGAGACTCAGCCACTTGGTGGTGCTGTGGGGAGATTTTTTTTTTTTTTTTCTTCCCCCTCGTAAAGGCACCTGGATGTGTCTCCCAGAAGACTCCAGGAATAAAGGTAGGGGTGCCAGAGATGGTGCTGGGAGGGGGGAAGCAGGTGTGGTTTAGACCTACGCGTGGGTTTCCAGCATTTGTCCATTCCATGTTAATTTGGGCAGTCGAGGTTCTTTGGTCAGAGGTTTCAGGAATCCTGAGCCTGGGACTTGTCTTGGAGGAGCAAAGGAAAGACAAATCTGGGGAGACTCCTGATCCATCCAAATTCCTGTTGTCCCCTTCTGTCGTGCTGGGGGAGGGAGCCTGTCTCCTTCAGCCCCACGTATAACATGGAAATCCTCTTTGAAGCTATTAAATATACAATTAATTGGCCTTTGTCTTTTAGTGAGCTGTTTGTGACATTTTTCTTTTTTAAGATTTATTTATTTGACAGAGAGAAAGAAAGCGTGAGCAGGGGGAAGCAGCGGGGGGGGGGGGGCGGATAGGGAGAGGCGGACTCTCCACTGAGCAGGGAGCCTGATGTGGGGCTCGATCCCAGGACCCAGGGATCATGACCAGGGCTGGAGGCAGATGCTGAACCGACTGGGCGGCCCAGGCGCCCCTTTTTGTGACTTTTCTAGAACTGCTCTTTGTGAGATGGGATGTCACTTGGCTACTCCCTATGGTGTAAGCAGAAGACCTGAGTGTGAGTCCTGGCTCCTCGTTTGTGGACTGTGAGACCTTAGGGAAGGCCCTCCATCTCTTAGTGCATCCGGTGAAATGTGTGTATTGTGGCGGGGGGGGGGGGGGAGGGGAGATAAAATCATCTAATCCCAAGCAAAATACCGTTATGAGATTTAGGAGAGACTGCAAGGGTGTGAGCGTTTTGCAAACTGTGAAGCACCACATCAGTGGCTGGTGTTAGATGCGTCCCGAGGGCAGAGGACTGTCCACTATTACCCTTTATCCCCAGCCCAGACGCAATGACGGCATCGTTAGGGACGCTCTAATACCACATGCCGGCTGAATGAATGAACAGGTGGATGCCGAGAGTCACGAAGGTTGGGCAGATTGGAGATGCGCCTGTTAAATTCAGGATTGCAGAGGATGAGGCCGGAAAGGGAGCAGGAGAAGCAGGCTTTTGAGAGGAATCTGGGGCTTGTGGCTCCTCTGCCGGGAAGGTGGCTAATGGATCCCTTACCAGCTGGCCGCCTGGGCCCAGCTGCCAGGCCCAGGGCCATCTAAGGCCTGGATGACTGCCCCCGAGCAGGTGGGCCAAGAACGTCTGTCATCACAGGCCGGTTGGTGGCTCGAGTGGAATGCCCGGCCTCTCATGCCTGCTTGTCGAGCCTAAGTCCCTGGTGACAGCAAACAGAGCGCCCGTGGACCTGACACGGAGCAGCCCTGGGTCTTGGCAGGGCAGGGCTGAGGGACCCGTATCCCAGCATTAGAAATACAAATACAAACAGGACAGGTAAATATGGCAATTGTGCAGGAAATCTAGATGCCAAGACTATTTTTTCCTGACCTAGTTTTTTTGTTTGGGACAGAATTACTTGGGGCATTGAAATTGCTTTACCTGGTTGGCACAGGCCTGAGAGAATGAATCCAATGTTATTATTTAAACAGAAGAAGAGCAGCTACATTTTGTCAGTGCCAATGTAGGTACTATGTTAAATGCTTCAGAGACATTGTCTTCATCCTAGAAGATAAAGCATGAATCCTGTAGGATCATATCAGACGACTCTGGAAGGTGAATATTACTATATATCTGTTTTATAGATGAGGGAGCTGAGGTTTGATTATTTAATTACTTACCAGGATCATAGAGCTAGCAGATCAAATAGCTGGAAATCAAAAATTATTCATCTATCCATTTATTCATTCCATGCATAATTATTGAGCACCTGTTATGTGCCAGGTACTGGGGATTTATGAGAGAATCATGTAGGTAAAAATCCCTGCTTTGTCCAGGCAAACACAACGAAGAACCAGATCGTGTAATGTATTACGTGCTGGTAAAAGCAGCAGTGAAGAGGCAGACAGGTAAAAATGGGTAAGAAGGCCAAGTGTCTCGAGGGAGGAAGAAAGGATGGGCTGCAGTTTTAAACAGGATGGTCAGGAAAGACCATGCTTAGGTGCTTTGACACCTAAGCAAAGGGTTGAATGAGCTGCATGGATCAGAGAGCAGAACTTTGATGCCTTTGAACTTTGTCCCCTGGGTTGAAAAAAAATTGGAGACCCAGGAAGATTTTGATGGATTCAACTTTCCCTGGGTTCATTTCCAGAGTAAGAAATAGGAAAGTAAACCAGGGAGGGTGTATAGTTAGTAAAATCCATCCATCTGTCCGTCTGTCCATCCATCCATCCATTTATCTGTCCTTTCAGTGTTGATATGTTACAAGCCACATCTATACTTCTATTAGAATAAGGAATAGGATTTAGATCTATACTGCTGGAAACAGTAGCCACTAGTCACATGTGGCTATTGGGCACCAGGAATGAGGCTCTGTAATTGGGAACTAAAAGTTTTATGCAATTAACTGAAATTTAAGTTAAAAAACCCTGGAGCTGTGTAACATTTTTCTGCGAAATATAATTTCACTGTTTCGCTAGGGGTATATTTCAGTTTCACCATTGAAAATTCAGCTCTGAGTTGAGGTTTCCTATAAATGTAAAATATGGCAATGGATTTCAAAGATTTTGTGCAGAAGGAAGAATGTAAACCGTCTTGTCAATGGGTTTTTCTATTGATGACATATTGAAATGATCGTATTTGGGGCATATTTGGTTAAATAAAATACATTAACAAGATTAATTTCTCTCTCCTTTTTAAAAACTTGTTTTGAATGTGGCTGCTAGAAAAGTTAAAAATGCCATACGGGGTTCATATTATATTTCTGTCGGACAGTGCCCTTCTCAGGCTGACCATCCTGGAGTTCCAGGGCAGCTGGGCAGAGCTGGACACATAACTGAGTCATTGTAATACCATGAGGTATGTGCTGTAAGACACCCAGGGGACTGAGTGTCCTGGGGACAGAGAACTGAGCCTTTAGTTCTTTCTAAAGGGGAGGTGACGTCTTAAGCTAGGTCTCTGAGATGAGTGGCAGTTTGTTCTCCGGAGGGCAGGAAAGGGGACATCCCAGGCATTGGCCACAGTGTGGGCAAAGGTGGAACAGCATGAAATGGAGGTGTCCCCAGAACACACATTGCTTGGTAGGAGGAGGTGGCACAGATACGGATCAGAAGGGTACTCTTAGGGTCAGGCCACGTGGGGAGAGGACAATGAGCAGGAAATCAACAAGACCAAGGTGCCATTGCTGGGTACCAGCCATTCTGCCAGATGCTCTCTCCTACATTAGCCCATTTGCTGACTCCATTGACATTTCTTGAGTGCCTGCTAGGTGCTAGGCATTGTTCTGGGTGTTGCATATACAGCAAGGAACAAGACAGACAGAGTCCCAGCCCTCATGGAGCTGACTTGTAGGTCAGGAGGAAAGATAAAGAGGACAGAACAAGGAGGAAAGAGAACAAACAAGTCAGAGACCTCCAGCACCTCACACAGCTGGTGAGCGCTCAGGCCAGGATTCTAATCCGGGTCTTTTTGATGCCAAGGACAATGCTCTGCCTACCCTGTGATGCTTTCCCCAGTGAGTCTCAGGCTGAGACTTTGGACTTTGCCCTCAAAGGCACAGGCAATCAGCAGACTCTTAGGAAGGGGAGACACGAAGTCAGATAGATCCATGTTTTAGGAATGAACCACAGTGAGTGCAAGGGGAGGCACTGAGGAGGCTGTGGTGTCTTTGTAGGCACCTCTCTTTAGCCTTTTTCAGAACCCCGGGCCCCCATCACTTCCCTCCCTCCCCAAGTCTATTTTTAATACAACGGCTGGAGGGAGACTTTTCAAATCCAAGTCTGAGGGTGTCACTGTTCTCATCAGAATCGACCAATGGCTTCCTGCCTCCCTCACTATAAAACCCAGAGATCTGCCATCATTCCACAGAGCCTACAGGATCTGGTATTCAGGTAACTCTCTGGCCTCAGTGCCCACTATTCTCCCCTGCTTCACGAACATGCCAAGGATATTCCTGCCTCAGGACCTTTGCGCTTATGATGCTCTATGTCGGGGAGGCTCTTCCCTGAGATATGCATATTAGCCCTCAGATACCCAGACTGTACACAGGCTCGCTTCCTTAGGGCCTCTGCTCACATGTCCTCTTGTCAGAAAGTCTTCTCCTTACCACTCTCAACATGTTCTGCCTTTTTAACTTGATTTGTTCTCACCAGCCCTTACCATCACCCAACAGGGCAATACATTTATTTGTCCATGGCTCATCTGTAAACCTGATGAAGGTGGGGACTTCATTTTTGTTCACTAAAATTGTGATGGGCCCATGTTAAGCACTTAGCTAATATGGCCAAGTGCATTTGCCCCTCCAGGGAGCAACATATAGAAATGAGCCCTTTCTATCCCCCCTCCCCTGCGAAGAAATCCCCACTCCCATTTAACCTCAATGAAACCCAAAGTCTCTTCCACTGTAGCCAATCAGAGTTGTTCTCTGCAATGACCCCAGTGCGTCCCTGCATGGGACATGTTTACTCTCGATTTCTTGGCAGTCACTCTTTCCAGGGATGGGAAGGTGGTGTTTCCTGCTCTGGAGTCTTACCGGTGCTTCTGCTGTGGAGGGGGAATTTATTACATTTCGGCTTCTTTTCTCCATAAGAGAACTTTCCAATGCCTCCCCACTGTTTTATTCCCCCAGGGAAAAGCTATCTTATTTTTCAGTATGATGTTTAAGACAGAGAATACGAAGCAAATGGAACTGCTAGAAGTCATCTGCTTGCCCACACGGGCAGTGAAGGAGTGTGAAACTTCCATGTCCAAAAGGAATCAAGAATTGTCAGTCCTGAGGGTCATCAGAGTACACCTCGCCTGGTGATGTCATTTCACAGAAGCTAAGACATCTGCCCAAGTTGGCAGCCCCTGGGGGACAGCTGGGGCTAGACCTGTTGGTTGTCCCCGTACTGTGGTGGATGCCCAAACTGATGTTCTTCCTTCTCATTGGGGTCCTCTGCCTTTGCAGTCACCAAGTAGATGAGACAGGGTGCAAGGGAACGCTCAGTCTGGATTATTTCGGTTGAACCCTTGTCATAGCAACTGATTCCATTCATGATTCTGTGCCTGGCCTTCCCTTGTATCCTTGCACGCACCAAATACAATATAATCTAGAATAGGGAAGGTGGCAAATCACATTAACAGCTAACATTTATGGGGTGCCACCCCTACCTCCTGCTGACCTTAGTGCTTTTTATTGCATTAACTCAATCAATCCTCAACAAAACCCCTTTGAGTGGAGGTATTACTAATGTCCCTATCTGAAAGGGGAGACAGTGGAGAAACAAAGACCAAGTTGCCCAAGATCACACACCTGGAACGTGATAGAACCAGGATTTGGACAGAGCTGGTTTTGTTTCTGGAAATTAGGCTCTTAACTACCCTTCTAACTGTTTCTCTAGCTACTCAGCAGGGGAAGAAACACCGCTTTCTGTTTTGATCTCTGATACATGTAATCCAGGAAAAACTAAAAGAAAAATTCTGCCCGAAATACCCTGCTTTCTCCTGAAGTCAGCAAGTAGACCAGCACACATGCACGTGGCATCTTTGGTTCCAACTCTTTGTTTGGTTGTGATCGTCTTCCATTTTGCTTTTCCTGCATAAATACAGACTTAGTGTAAGCTGTATGTATTAGGGCAGTATTAGCTGTTGTAACAAACCAACCCTCTAATTTCAGGGACTTAATAGAAGGTTATTTCTCACTCTCGGACCAGTCCAATGTCCTGCCCTGAGGGTCGCTTTATTCCTCAAGGTGATTCAGGGACACAAGCTTCTTCTTCTTCTTCTTTTTAAAAAGATTTTATTTATTTGACAGGTAGAGATCACAAGCAGGCAGAGAGAGAGGTAGAAGCAGGCTCCCCAGTGAGCAGGGAGCCCGATGTGGGGCTCAATCCCAGGACCCTGAGATCATGATGTGAGCTAAAGGCAGAGGCTTTAACCCACTGAGCCACCCAGGTGCCCCAACAGGTTTCTTTTATCTAGTGACTCCACCACCCTCTGGTGTCTTGGAGTCCTCGGCTTCTGGCTAGGCACTTTTTAAACACCCCAGCCTAGAAAAAAGTGAACATCACTTGGCTCGTATTCCACTGGAGAGAACAAGTCACATGGCCAGGCTTGGAGGCAGGGGAGGCTGGGAGATGTATCCCCAGCTGAGCAGCTGTCTGTTAGCCAGCACCCTGTGGAAGGACAAGCGTGACTACTTGGTGGTTACTTAGCAGTCTTCTGCCCCAGGGAAGAATACGTACCTTCTCGGGTTGTTCCTTAGTGTAAGATGTCTAGCAGACTATATACTTACATTAGAAATGGCACGATGGGGCATCTAGGTGGCTCAGTCCATTAAGCTTCTGACTCTTAGTTTCGGTTCAAGTCATGATCTCAGGGTCGTGGGATCGAGCCCTGCACTGGGCTCTGTGCTGGACACAGAGCCTGCTTAAGAGTCTCTCTCCTCTGCCCCCTGTGCCCCTCCCCCACCACTCACATGCATGCGTGCACATGCTCTCTCTCTTAAAAAAAATAAAAAAAAGTCACAATCTTAGGTAGCCTTCTAGAACCTCATCTAGAGAAATGGAAGATAAATGTCAGCCAAAGCACAGCCATTCATTGATATGAACTAAGATGTCAGGGAGCTTGGAATAGGAGTCAGAGCAAAACCTGAGTCAGAGACTTGGGTTCCAATTCTGACCTGGGCAGCTGCTGCCTGGTCATAGGCACCTTAACCTCTTGAGGCTCCCTATTCTTAACAGCCAAATGGGGCTCACAACGTCCACCTTCCATTTTTATGATGGTGGTTATAAACAATACATATAAAGGTCCTGGGAGACAGTAGATGGCAGGATAACTAGTATGGTGATGTTTTCTGAACAAATATTCCTCAAAAAGCAAACATACTTTCTTTTAAATTGCTTTGAAAATATAAAAGTATACTAAAGAACAAGTAACGAGACTTAAGTAAATATGAGTTGAAGGGCAGTGCAGATGTCATGCTTCCAACTTTGGATGTTATTACCTCTGTCCCGTAATGAGAAGGAAGCCAGGAATCAGAGTCTAATCATGTAAGTAATATGATTAAATGGCTTTTAATTGCCTCAATGCCAGTAGCAGTCATGCAAGATGAAGAATAAGTATAACAAAATCAAGTATGATATCAATAGCCACGATTTACTGAGTGCATATATTATATCTCTTAATCTTCACACAAGCCCTCATGCATATTATTGTTAGCACCCTTAATACCACCTGCCGTTCTGAAGATGAGAGAGGGGAGGCATAGAGAGCGAAAAGAATTGTCCAAGATGGTCAGTTACTAGTGGCAGAACAGGGATTTGAACCTGGGCTGTCTGACTCTAGATCTCATGCTCTTAATCAAGCAGCCTGGGATCTTGTCAGAGGAAATGCGTTATCTACGTGAAAACACTTGAGCACAATGCACGATAACATTGTGCTGAAGTGTGGCTCAGATTATAAATGCTATAGGAATTCAGTCTGGAGAGGAACTCCCAGTGCCTGGGTAGGACTGTGTGCCAGGCATTGTACTGGGTGTTTCCATCCTTCCCATTTAAGGAGACATGGCATGGCATGTGTAGAAAGAAGAGCGTGAGCTTTGGAAATGCACAGGTAGGATTTAAATCCTGGCCTTGTGATTCCAGGCAAATTACTTAATTGAAAATAGGGACTATCACAGCCACCTTCCAGCAGAGGGTTTACTATTATCAAATAGTTTCAGATACTATGATAAAACAGTATTGGAATAATATCATAATCGTATAATATTGTAATCGTATCAAAATGCTATTCATTCAACAAATACCAATGAAGTCCCAAGCATTTGGGAGCAATGCTGTTAGCCAGAATAAGCTACGTTATGCTGTTGTAACAAACAAACCCCAAATTTCACTGGTTGAACAAAACCCAAGTTTAAAATCTACTCACACTACTTTTCTAATGTAGGCTAACTAGGCCTGCTCGGCCGTCTTTGCAGGGCCTCACACTGGCCGGGAAAGGCTCTGTCATCGCTGTCATCTTCAATGGCTGAGAATATAAGAGTGCCAAGATTGAATTTTTGGGATTGCCCATTGGCCCTTAACAGTTTCTACCTGAAAGCAATGCATAGCACTTGTGCTCTCATTCTACTGGCCTACGAGAGTCATATAGGGTAGTGGATTCCTACCACATCTCTCAGGAGGGAAAGAACCAGGAAATATTTGGTGAAGAGTTTCAATTCCCACTACAGACACAGTCTGTTTACCCGTAACACTGTTCTGCTATTCCCTATATTAAGGAGAAGAAACAGAGGTTCTGAGAGGTTGAGTCCTTTGACCAAGGTCACACAGCTTACCCACCGGGGAGCCAGCATCATGCACACTTTGCTCACCCAGACTCTTTGATTTTCACACACAATGTCGTACAATGCCCACACAATGCGGACGCACAATGCCCACAGACTTCACAGAAAAAACAATACGCTTTCAGAATGGGGTCAGGGAGGCCCTGCAATTGTGGAGAACAGCGTAGTAAGGAACAGAAATGGCCTTTGTCTTTGTATCATGCAATAACCCCTGTGCTCTTGGGGAAGGCAGGAAGGGGCCGAGCGGGGTTAATGTCAGCATCCCTAGGAGAGAAGCTTGGACAGATAAGGACAGATAAGGACTGGACTGGGGCAGAGGCACGGGGATGGGGGATACGATGATGGAGAATTTTAGGCCGCTTCTCTTGCAGCAGGGAGGGGGCCCAAGGGCAGGACAGGCTGTTGCAGGAGTCCAGAGTAAGGTGATAAGCGAGAGATGGGAGCGAAGACAGCAGGAATGCAGAAGGGATGGACCAGAGAGTTGCAGAGGAAGGTTGATTGAGCGGGGCACCCTGGTGAAAAAGTAAAGACCAACCAGGCAGACAGTCTTCCTACCTCACTCTCCCTATCCCAGTCTACTGCACCATTATTTAAAAAAAAAAAAAATTCCCTAAAGCCTCTTTTTCTCTGGCCTTGCAGCTTCTGAGGAGGTGTGTGTGTTTTGGGGGTGGGGGGGCGGGCAGCTTCGTGGATGTCTGAATTCCTTCCTGCCTGAGCCTCAGCTTGTGGGGTACAAACGCCGTTACCAACTTCAGGATCTGGTCCTTTCAGTTCAAGGAAAACTCCCAAGGCCCAAGGGGGCCAAGAGGCCTGCAAGTGGCCTCTCGCTCAGAAGGCTCCCGGCCCTGCTCCCTCTGAGGTCCCCGTTTCGTCCACCTCCCACCTCCGAAGGAAGCAGTCGAGGACAGGGTGGGCGCCCGGCTCCGTCCCAGCCCCCCTAGCGCCCCACGTCCTCCAAGCCCCCAACTCTGTCCTCCCCTCCAAGGCGGCCGGAGTCCCGGTGATTGTCGGCGGCCGGCGGGCCGGCGGCGGGCCCCAGGTTCAGCCTCCCGGCCTCCCTTCTTCCCGGCCTCTGCCTTTCCTCGGCGAGGGAGCGGGGCCGAGGTCAAGGCGCCCCTCTTGGAGTCCTCCGCGGAGCACAGCCGGGCCGGCCTGAGGAGGGGGCCTCGGAGGCGGGGTGCCAGCCCCGGCTGGGCGGGAGGGGTGCGCACTGCGGCGGAGAGGCCGTGACTCACCGCCTGTAACCCAACACCCGCCCTGCTCCCCTCCCCCAGCCTCTCCTCCGTCTCGGGCCTGGCGGCCGCGGCGACACCTAAAACAAAATGAAGGGGCGCCCGGGCCCCTGGCGACCCCGGCCGGATCGCGAGCGAGCCCCGGCGGCCTCTGGCTCGGAGCGCTCCCGCTTCTCCCGCCCCGGGGCTCGGCCAGCCGCCGCCGCCACCACCGCCGCCGCCGCCGCCCGGGCGCCAGCAGGCGGGGAGGCCGAGCAGCCGGAGCAGGAGGCGGCGGCGGCGGGCCCGCGGTAGCTGCGGCGGGCGAGCCCGGGGAAGGGGCGCCGGGCTTGGAAGCCTCCAGTCCGGGTCCCAGCCGAGCGAGGACAAAGCCCCCCGGCCGCCGCTGCGGCCTACCCCGCGCGGCACAAAGGGCGAGTCGCGACACGCACCCATCCCCCTCCCAGCTCGGGTGGCCCCGGGCCCCGGGTGGCGGCGGGGAGGTGGGGAAGCCCCGGCCACGCCGCCCCTAGCTCCCCTCCCCCGGGGGCCGGCCGAGCGCGCGCCGCCCCCGCCCCCGCCCCGTCTGCGCGTCCTCCCGGGGAGGGGTCGGGGGGCGCGGCGCCCCACATAACACTCCCCCGCTTGCGCTCGGAGCCACCCCTCTCCCCTCCCTCCTGCGAACACCGCCGCCTCCCCTGCCACCGCCGCCACCTCGCCCGACGCTCCGCAGCTCGCCGCGGCCGGGGGGCGGTGCGCGGACCGTGCGCGCCGGGGGCGCCAGATGTGCAGTCCGCGCCGCCGCCAGTGACCGAGCCGCAGCCCGAGCGGGATCGGGCCGCCTCTCCGATGCTGCGGGGGCGACCTTGAGTGCGCCCCGGCTTCCTCGGCGGGGACCCCGACACCGCGAACGCTGTGCCCGGTCCAGCCCTCTCCAGCCCGGCTCGCCCAGCTTTCCGACATGGAGGGGGCCGCTGCTCCCGCGGCCGCGGACGGCCCCGACTTGCGGCCGGGGGCTCCGGGCTCCCCCCCGGAGGTGGTGGCGGGGGCCACTGCAGCCCCCGCGGCGGCGGCGGCGGCCCCGGAGCCCAGGAAACCGCACGGGGTGAAGCGGCATCACCACAAGCACAACTTGAAGCACCGCTACGAGCTGCAGGAGACCCTGGGCAAAGGCACCTACGGCAAAGTCAAGAGGGCCACCGAGAGGTTTTCGGGCCGAGTGGTGAGTGGGGAACCCCCACCCCCTCCCCGGAGCGAGGGCCAGACGCGGCTGCGGACCCAGGGCGCCCGGGCCGGGGGAGGGGGTGGGGCTGGAGCACTAAGACTCTTGTCCGAGAGGGGCTTCCCGGGAACCCCCAGACAGACTCCTCACTCTCACCCCAGCTCCCCGTGACTCAGGCGTGTTTCTCTCTTGAAACACTTGTTACATCCTGTCTGCGCATATTTTGGGGGTTTTTCTCCCAGCAGCAAAGTAGTGTTTATGATTTGCAAACACTTTGCAGTCGTTGGGACCATGGAGGTCTCCCTCCCGGGCACGCATTCAGACCAAGCCCTGGAATGCCTTATTGCTCTAACTCCGAACAGACCCACATTCTCATCGGGGAGCAGGTCCCCGGAGTCCCGTGTCCTGTACGTGAGGGCGACCCCCCCACTCTCCCACTCCTACTCTCCATCACCCGGGTGCTGCTGTGAGCTGCAAGGGAGGGTGGACTCCTGCCTGTTTTTTAAGAGAGAGGGTTAGAGAGCAAAAGTGAAGGCTGCTGCACGCCTGAGGGTGGTGACAGTTCGAAATGCCCAGGGCATGGGTAGCCGCACAGATGCTGGATTGCAGCAGACCTCACTGCATTTCAGGTCCTGGTTGGAGGGCTGCTGAATTGCTTTAGGGGACTGGGCCAGCCTCCCCACACTTTGTGACAGCTGAATCCCTGCCAGGGTCCCAGTCCCATTTGGAAGCCATTGGAGTACCTTGGGGTCTCTGCCTTGTCCCTAACTTGGCGCGCTGTCCTTTTCCTTTCTGTGGAACAGGCCCTTGAAATGCACACTGCTTGTGGCCAGAGGGTTGGGTTCAAAGTGACTGACTGTTGCAGAAAGATTTTTGTGTGGTGTGTGGCAGAAAATTAACATGGTTCTTGGATTTGAAGCATATCAGATGTATTTTAATTGATTTAGGGCCCAAGTCAGGAACTAATTATGGTACGCCTCATGTGCACTTTTGGGGGGGGGATGTTTTGGGGCCCAGGGTTGCTTATAAACTTAACGAATGACCCCGGGGTAAAAGCAAAATGAAGGGTTGAATGAAGTGGTAGGTGGGTTGATGTTGCTATTTTTCTTTTCAGTCTGTACAGGGACCGTTCTGTGGAGAAAATGGGGCCCCATTCAGAAGGTTTAGCCCCCGAATTCTCAAACACTTGGGTCCCTGGATAACTCCCTCATCTAAGCTCCATTGTTTGGGTTGATCCAAATGTATTCTGTAGCTTAAAAAAAAATGTCTGGGATAGGTTAATTGGAAACTTGAGACATTGTACATTGTATTTAAAGCTGTCTCCAATAAACAAATCCGATAGCCAGCAGTAGTTAAGAATTCACTCTGGGCAGGTGCCATTTTTTCCCCAGAGGTTGAACACGTTAAAGAGGGAGATGATTGTAGAGATGTCCTCTGAGGAACACACTTTCAGGTCAGTGGAAGAACAGACCGAGAAACATGCACTTCATTCATGCTTTTCTTCTGAGGTGATATTCCCCAGGCTGGATGTTGAATAAGCAAGGACTAAGCCTGGCTCCTTGCTCGGGTTGTCTTAATAGCTGTTGAAGAATCGCGCTGGGAAGTTGGAAAGCGGAATAATGAAAAACAGACCCGGTCAGAGCTGCAGGTTGAGGATGTGAATTCGTGAGGGGCTGAGTGGTAAGGGTGTGTCTGGGATCTGCCAGGGGACCCGGAAGCCTGAATGCTGGGGACCTGCCGTTAACTGTTTGAAAGAGTGAAATCTTGTCTTAGGGCCCACTCCTTTGTGAGCTTCGCTGAGGCTTCCTGTCGGGCCTTCGGCTCGCCGTCTGATCCACAGACGAGGTTAGAGTGGAAGGGATTGCATCAGTAGCCGTAGTCGGGAGCCTGCCTTTCTCTTTTGGTGGGTGTCTTTCCCTTTATTTGCAGAAACTCTGAACATTCCGGCGGGATTTAGTAGAATGGCCACTAGGGGGCGCCCTGAGAACGGGAGAGGCTCGTTTCTCCGTCTGGAGACCGGAGTCCTGCTCCGTTATTGTCCAGCCCCGGTCGGTTCCCATTGTGTTATTAATTTCAGCTAAATCTCTTGTTTTACTCAAACATTATGTAAAGATTTTGAATCTGGTAGCAGATCCAGGCTCAGAAACTAGCAGTCCTCAAACTGCTTTCTATTCGATAGATAAACTGAGAACGTTAGCAGAATCATCTGGTGAAAGGCTTGCATTAACCAGATGGGAAAACTGAGGTTTGGGGATGGGAAGTCCTCCTTGGCCTTGGGTCCTCCCCCTGCGGAGTACAGTGCTCACAGATGGCGTAAGAACTTAAGTGAGAAACAGGAATTGTCAGGTGGAAAATTCCCTGTGCCTGGCTGAACAGAAAATAAAGCAAACACACAAAACAATTGTTTAGCAAGTCGTTGTCGCTTGGACAGTGCTTGGTGACTCAGATTCTGTCAAGAGCAGCAAGACATTCTCATCTGAAGTATGAACTTGGAGTTTGCTTCTGGTTCTAGGGATGGACTGAATAGCTACAACTTGCTTTTGGGGTGCGGTGGAAGAGATTTGAGACAGGGCGGTCTCAGGTCTGCCTTTTCAGGTTTTGAGTAGAATTCCGAAGTGATGTTTTCATGTCATTTGTACCCCTGTCTTTTATGGCACCTCTCAAGAGGACAGCGGCTTTAAGCCGCATTGCCAGCGCGGGTGGCTGGCGTCCCGGGCACGAGACACTGTGGGATCAGCACTCCTACTGAAAGCAGCTCAGAGACAGAGAAGTGTTTAAAAATGAAAATGTTGTGGCTTTTAATTGCACATCTGGAAGGGCCTTCTGAATCAAACAGAGCACCATGCAGCATCATCGTCTGTGTTCTGGGAAAGCCACTTCTGAAGAGGGCTGTAGGACCGGGAGCTTGGAGTGGCCCTCGGCCTGGCCTCGTCCAGGCACGCTCCCTTCTGAATTCCCAGATGTGGTTTGTGGCCACGGCCGGAGGGTGTCCATGACACAAGGACTCCAAGTGGCTTGTTCTGGAGATTAACACACCCCACAAGGACGCACTCTTGCAGAAGGGCTAAGAGCCCTGGTGGACATTCGGATCCCGACTTTCCGGTAGCTCCATGAGCTTGTGCGAGCTCTGTAACTTTTTGAAACCTCAGCTTCCTCATCTGTAAAATGGGCTACCAATAGTACCACATGCGTGGACTTGTGTAATGATTGAGTCAAATAATCTATGGAAATCCTCAGAAGGTGAAATTAGCCAGTTTAGTTCCTTCCGTGGACTTTCCCTTAGATTTTAAGACCACCAGGGAGACCTGGAAGCTCAGACAAACCAGTGTGCTTTCACTCAGAGAGTGGTAGCGGAAAGAATCCACTTTTCAGATTAATTAGGGAAGGCAAGATTCACAGAAAAGTGTGCCCATAAGAAGCCAGGACCATCAGCCAGCTTCTGATAGGATCTGAATGCATTTCTAAAGCCTTGAATTTGGGCTTTGTTTCTTGCACAACTTTTGTTTTGCTACAGTTCTGGGCAGGGCTGTTGAGTGGAGCCCCTGTGGCATAACACGGCATGCATTTTCTTTGAGCCAAACTGCCTGGACCTTCAGGCTGCGCAAACTATTGCCAAAACACCCAAACCCAAAAACAAACACCATTTTGAGACGTGTCATATGATCCCCTTCCCACCAAGGGCCAAGTTCAACTTTCCCTCTGCACCAGGTTGTCTCTTGCAAGCAGTATGCTGTGTGGGGTGGGTAGGAGGTGAGGTCTCTGGGAGGGGTCTGGCATGGGAGCAGCAGGTCCAGTGGGCAGAGTGTGCCCCCATTTGCTGTTGGTGTCCCTGGGTGTCCCAGAACTCTAGTGTGGGTGATGGGGGGTCCTCACTCAGCAAAGGAACTGAGTTGACCAAAAATAGGTATTTGAAGCACTGGCCCGAAGTTACTCCTTGTCGGTGCTAGAAAACTGCAAATGAGGGGTGCTGTCATATGGTAAGCTGGCCTGCTGGGCCAGATGGCTGTCATCTGTGGTGGCTCAGGTGCCATGTTGCAACGAAGGCCAGTTTCAGGGAGTAAGGCTCGTTGGCCAACACATGGGCCAAATTCCTCATCCTGGGGATGGGAAAAATAAAGCATGGAAGCGTTAAGGGACTTCTCCGGGGTTGCACAGCTGGTAAGTGACCGAGCTGGGTCCAAGAAACCTGATTCTCAGTTTGGTATTTTTTGCATCACTCTTTTAATAAATCTTTACTAGAGCGGGACATGATGCTCACTCTTAAGGGGCTTGTAGTCTAGTAGCCAAGATAAAATGTACTTACAGATATTGAACTAGTTCTATGTAGGTGTGAGATTTATAACTGTCTCCCGAATGCTGCTTTCCATGTTAAAATGCTGGGACCCAGGTGTGACCAAGGCCCACAAAACCACCCATCTGGTGGAAGAGGTTCTAAGCACTTACAAGGTCTGAGTGCCTCTGCTCTATGGGACTGGGTTATGTCAGGTGATTTTCCAGTTGGAATGCAGCTCACTGAAGCTTAGTTTGTTCAATCGAGTTCCATTCTGGACAGGAAGACCCCCC
Organism: Mustela erminea; assembly: GCF_009829155.1. Lineage (NCBI taxonomy): Eukaryota > Metazoa > Chordata > Mammalia > Carnivora > Mustelidae > Mustela > Mustela erminea. The sequence continues at coordinate 15,778,959 of NC_045619.1, forward strand.
TCCCCGTATTGCCACGGGTGCTGTGATTACTACCGGCTGACATTTTTGAAAGCTTGGTGTGTGTCACGCTGGGCTAACCGCTTTCCAGTCATCTTCTCTCATTTAACACTCAAAACAACCCTGAGAGGTGTGGGCTCAAGTTAGACCCATTTAACAGATGGGCAAAAGGATGCATAGGGAAGTTAAGTAACTTGCCTGGGGTCATACAGCTGGGGGGTCAGGTGGTCTGTTTCAAAACCCACTGCTGCTAGAGAAATGGAGAACCTTCCTTATGTTGTACAACGGGTGACCTCTGGATTTGGGTGTGCTGCCTGCTCATGGTGTTGGAAGACTAGCGGTGGGGTTATTCTTCTCCTGGAGGAGGGGGCTGGGTTCCGTGCAGTATTCAGGAAATGGATAGAGAGAAGGGACTGTGACATTCTGCAGGGTTAGGGAAGACAGCTGATGTCGAAGATGATCCTTGATTTGGGTTTCAGAAGATTGAGATACGGGGCATTTCAGGCAAAGGGGAAGTCTAGGGTGAGCAGGTCAGATTACTTATGAATGGATTGACAAGATAGGATGGGGTCGTAATAATAATATTTAGTAATAGTAATGGCAGCTACCAGGTGCATCACCAGGTACCTGTTAACTGATTTAATTCTCATAATGCACCTGTTATTATCCCATTTTCCAGATGAAGAAACTGAGTCACAGACCACAAAGGTCACATGTAGTAGCAGTGGCCGGAGGTTGGACCCGGGCAGTGTGAATGTAGAGACCTGGACCATATCTCTTTTTCTAGGTGGAGAGCCCACCCTCTAGGTGGACTGAGCTGGGTTCTGGTCTCCACGGGGCTTTGAGCCCAGGAGTCTGGTGTGTTGGCTGGGTTCTGGTCTCCACGGGGCTTTGAGCCCAGGAGTCTGGTGTGCTGGCTTGGAGCAGGGTGGGGAGCCTGGAGGTTTTCGCAAGAGTTGAGGTATGAGAAGATAAGGATCGGAACCGCAGTAATATGTCTGCTTCTGGCGAGCTGTCTGCTTCTTGGGCCATGAGTCTGTTTTAATGAATCAAGTCAGGGATCTCTCCACTTGGACACACACTGAGTTCTTTGTTTCTTGAGTAGCCTCAGATTCTGGAATCCCTAGCAGGCCTGGAGAGGTCAGCTGGTTCTCTTCCCTGCCTGCAGATAGAAATGTACCCACAGCGCGCAGGACATCTCACTTCCTCCTGGGAAGCAGCAGCAGGTGAGGTTTGAGGCCAGTGTCTCGTCGGGTGGTAACCCCTGTCTTGCTGTCTCAAACCTCCTGTCGCGCCTAGCAGCCTGCCTAGCACATAGTAGGTCCTCAACAAAGGCTTGTGGGATGGACACTGATGTGAATGGGGTCAGTTCTCTGACCCCAAGGAGCTCTCTGATTGGCTGGGATTGAAAAGCGAGGGCTGCGGATGAATGGCGGCTTACACGACAAAGTCTGCAAAGCCAGGCGGACCGTCCCGAGCATGGATTCCATCTGTTACATGCGCTCATGCTCTCGTGAGGGAGAGCGATGTCCGTCCAGGGCCTGTCGGCTTCCTGGCCATGGCTTCCTGTCCTCAGTGGCTCCGGAGTCAGACGGCCTAAGTCTCATTTGTGTTTCCCACATGAAAGTCCCGGAGCATCTGTAAGTTATGATTTGTGAAGTATCTGTTTTAAAGCAGAACGCATTTATCATCGCGCTGGCCCAGACGACACTGTACAGCGCAGGAATGAGAGGATCCCAGGCCCCAGAAGAGGAGGGGCTCGGCCAGATGACCCGCCCGTGAGTGGAGTCTGGCCGTATTGATAAAATTCTCTGGAAACGGCCCAGGAGCAGGCAGATGTTGACTTCACCGCGGGGCTCTTCGGTAAACTTGGAACCACCTTTTAAGATGGGGATGGGTGGTTCCCCACCCGGGCCTGCCCAGGAGAAATGCAAACACACGTCCGCCCGGAGACGGGAACACAGATGTTCCTAGTGGCGTTCCTCCTAAGAGCCCTCAGTAGGAGCAACCCCAATGTCCATCAGCTGATGAACGGATAAAGAAAATGTGGCATGCTCAGTTTATTTATGGAATATGGCATGTGATTCTTTCCGTAATTTTATTTAGGGAATATTTAGGGATTATTGTTCTGCAGTCAAAAGGAACAAGATGCTACGGACACGCTACAACACGGGTGAATCTTGAAAACGTGACACTAAGGGAATGAAGCCGGTCACAGGAGATCACATATTGTATGCTCCCATTTCTGCGAAATGTCCAGATTCGCAAAGCTGGAGAGAACGTAGATGAGGGGTTGGGTAGGGCTCGAGTGGGTTGGAAGGAAATGGGAAGTCGCTGCTAATGGGGGTGGGGTTTCTTTCAGAGAGAGGGAAATGTTCTAAAATTGATTGTGGTGATGGTTGCACAGCTCTGTGAATATACCGGAAGTCCCCGAATTGTATATTTTGAATGGGTGGATTTTGTGATATGTAAATTAGATCACAATAAAGCTGTTATTAAAAAAAAGACAAACCAAAAAACCGAGGCGGGGCTAAGGGGAGTGGGGATGGAAGCCCATATCAGTCAGGCCTTCAAGATTCCAGTCTGTGGGTCCCCAGAACTCTCATGCTCATTTTGTGTCGGAAGTGGTAAGCAGTGTCCTGTGTGCCATGGTCAACCAGTGCTGCTAGTGGCCTTCATCATTCTTTTTATTAGCCACCACTCATCCCTGCTCTATGGCTGAGTAGTAACGTTCAGACACAACATACTAAAAACACACAAAAAACACCCAACTTATGTAGAGGGTTGACGTACCTTTTCCTTCGAATCCATTGGTCAACCAGATGTATGGATAAGTGTTTCCTTTGTGCTCGGGACTGTTGGCCATTTCAGAGAACATGACAAGTCCTGTACTGAGACTTTAGTAGGGGCATGTGAATCATACATCTGGAATAATCTGGGAACAATGCAAGATAGTATCTAAATGAGGTGTAGAGGAAGAAATCATGGCTGTAGGACCAGATGGATTTGGGTTCAAATTCATCCCTGCTACTCGGCAGCTAGATGGTTCTGAGCAAGCTACATGTTTTCTCTGAGCTTCTGTTTTCTCACCTGGAAAGTGCAGCTCCCTCCCAGCACCCTACCAAGTGGAACTGCCACGAGAAATAGGATTTGGAAGCTTCCGACACAGAGCCTGGTTGCCTAGCAGGCTTTTGAAAACCAGAGTTGGTGTTATTATTTATTTTGGTGAGAAGTACCAGCAATGCATACCTGGTGGTCTTTTATCCTAGAACATGAGTCTCCTTGCTTGAAACCCCGCCATGGGTTGTGTGGGGGAATTTGCCACATCCTTCAAGGCTCCTTCCAGGGTCCAAACTCCCACTTCTTCATTCTTCTATCTTGGCCCTTTGTGTGTTTCCTTCAGAACACGTGAACTGTGTGACTTTGATGATTGGTCTGCGGATGCCCTCCCCTTTCTTCCACGTTAGAAGGGCAATAGGGGTCCCATCTTACTCCTCACCACTTTCTGGCCTGTGGCCCCGTGCCCTGCCTACCGTAGGTGCTCAGTAAGTATGAATGAATGAATAAATGAATGAATGAGAAGTGCAGGAGCAAGCCTGAGAAGGGGAGTTCTGTGACCATGGAGGCAGCAGGAAAGGAAGGCCCCTTGGGTCCACACCCTCTTCCCTTTCTGGCTCACCTCCCTCCTCAGTGCTGTGTGGACAAGTGTGGAGAGCCTAGCATTGCTTGTTTGTTTGTTTTAAAGATTTTATTTATTTATTTGAGAGAGAGAGAGCATGAGCAGGAGGAAGAAGGAGAGAGAGAATTCAAAGCAGACTCCATGCTGAGCACAGAGCCTGGTGCGGGGCTCAGTTCCACCATCTCGAGATCATGACCTGAGGCAAAACGGAGACGAGAGTTGGATGCTTAACCGACTGAGCCACCCAGGTGCCCTAAGAGCCCAGGGTTGGGAGCTGTAGCTCTGCACCCCTGCCGGAGAGGAGGAGGGATCCTGTTTCCCACCCTGGGCGGCTGCTCCCACACTTTCATATCTTCCCGGGAGACCCCAGCCCCCCCCCATCTGAGAAGCCCTGGTGATCGTCTCCGCACGAGTAGGCAAGCTTTAGATGCAAAGTACGTCTGCAAAGATTTTCAAAACCTTTTCTCCCTGAGATGTAAATCAAGTACTTTAAGAATTGTACACCGGCTGGAGTTCAGAGTTAATGTATGTCTGGAAAAAACACCATCATGATTTGCCTTTTAAACTCAAGAGAAGAATTCCACATCGCTTACTTTCGTGAGCGATCCTGAGACAGCAAGAGGTTTCTGGGTGGAGGAGCTGGGAGCAGCGGTGGTAGGGTCCCCTGTCCCTGGGAGGGGAGGGGGGTGGCAGTCAAGTGGCTCAGGGCCTGAGGGCAACTTCCCAGGGAAATAAAGGGGAGTTGCTTGTTTGTCTTGGTATGTCCTGAGGGCCTCATCCCCTCCTCATTGTCACATTTCCAACCCCTCTGCTTGCCTCAAGCCTCCTATTGCTGTGGCTCCAAACCCATAAAGACAGAGGATTGCTGTGGGTTTAGGAGTTCTTGTTGGCTCTTGTCATTTCATCAAGAATTGGGTTCCGCTCGGGTATGGTTCACAGGGATGTTCTCGTGTCTTCTACAGGACAGAGGTGGAAGGGAAGTGGGTGATCCCACCTGTGGATCTGAAAGGGAGCATGAGGGTAGGTGCTGAGCGTGGCCTCTGAGCCAGGCTGCCTGGGTTTGAGAGCCTGCCTGAGCCTCCTCGTAACCTTAAGTTGGTCAGCCTGACTCAGTTTCTTCATCTGTGAAATGGGAGTGGCTGTGAGGCTACATGCACTGGGTGTCAAGGTCTTAGACACGTGTGTGATCCACAGCGAAATGCTCTTTAAGTGTTACTCTTAGAAGGAACCCTCCTGGGAAAAGCAGGACATCTTGTCGGCTGACATCACGTGTCGTAGGTACCCCGGTGTTGAACCCCCTTTCCTCACCTGTAAATCGAGGGGCCAAGACAGACTGGTCTCCAGGCTCACAGGAAGAGAATCTTGGAATTCATGAATGAAACGGGTGAAATGTAGATTTCATTTCCTGTTGCCTGGTTTTTGGCAGAAGGACGCGTGTTGCGGGGGAAGGGAAGTATCTTTTATTTCTCAAAACTCTTTTCAGGTTGTCTGGTGCAGGCTTTGACAAGTGTAAGGAGAGTCGTCCCATGTGGAGTGTCAGCCCGCCCTGGGGAGGCCGTCTTACTCCCAGGCTCCTGGTCCCGTCGGATGCCCTTCAGCCCAAGGCAGGCGGTGCTTTTTTAAGCACGTCTGTGAGGTGGGTTCTGCGCTAGATTCTTCGTGAGAGAGAAGACTCTCCCCTTCCAAGGACCTGTACGTTTTGTCATGTGTGAGATGGGATGGTGAGAGTAGTACATGTCCCCTGGGTGGTCCTGTGGATTCAGGAACGGTGCTGAGAGCAATGTTTGACATGTAGCCATTCCTTGGCAAGTGCTAGCTGTGATCATTCAAGGTTTGGAGGTGGTCTAGCTCATGTTTTGTGCGGTTGCTTGGAGGGAATCTTTGCTTATTCCTAAGATACCTAGCGTTTCTAGGGCTTTCCATGGGTCCCCGTGAGGCCAGAGCCCATGGCTGTCTCTGCTTTTGGTTGTGACTTTGGCTCTCCCTGGAGACAACATTTTTTCCTCCCCGTGGCTCTAGCAGTGATGGGGGCATTCGGCATCCTGGGGGGCGGGGGACGGGGTGCGGCTCAGCTCCTTCATCCTGGAGGCAAGACTTGAGGGTTGAGGAAAAGAGAAGGAAGGTCTCTTCCCAGGGCAAGAGACGTTTTTGGCAGCTTCATTTAAAAGGAAGACTGACTCATGGGTTTACTACTATTTCATCCTTAAAGAGGAAGACAATTGATCAATCGATCAAACTCCTTTTTAGGGAGCACTCCATTTTTGCCAGGCCTCAGGGTAAGTGCGTCACCTGCTGTCTTCGCTGATGTCTTTGTCGTCCTTAGAGCCATTCTGTGGGAGAGATGCTACAGCTATTCCCACCAACCGGGGAGGAAACTGAGGCCCAGGGCCCCACTCTTCGTCACCTGGGGATGATGGCAGGAATTTAACTCATTTCTGTCTCAGCTCTCAGTTATGAGCCTAGACAGCTTCCCAAGAAGGAATGGAAACATCTGCTGTCATTTTTCCCTTGTGGCAGGTGTTCCTTCTGCCTCTCCCACATGGCATTTAGATATGTATTCAGATAGTTGATGAACATGTGTGCCAGGCACTGTGCTGGGCACCGGGGAGACGATAAGGAGCATGACACAACCTCTGTCCCAAAGGGACCCAACCACCTCTTGGCTCTAGAACTTGCAGCTCCCCCTGGTTATTTCAGATCCTGATTTTTGTGGCCTACAGTTACCCCTCTTAGCTGATCTATTTAAGGAGACTGATTCCCTGGTGTGTGTGTGTGTGTGTGTGTGTGTTGTTGCTTTAGTCTGTTGGAATTGTAGCTTTAGTCTGTTGGAATTTCATCCGTTGGCCTCAAGTACATCCCTCATGCACCCTTGACTTTCTCAGAGTCAATTAAAAAAGATGCCAAAAAACTTAGAGAAACTCTCAGTGGTCCTAGACGCCAAGGAATTAGCTTGTAATAATGGTTCTTGGTAGAGCTGAAAGTGAACTTTTCCTTCAACTAGCAGAAGCAGCGGGAGGGAACGGACTAGCCCTCCATTGATTGGGTGAGCTCCAAGCCCAGTGTGTGAATGTGTCTGGATGGAAAGGCAGGACAGGGATGTGCTCACTCTAGCGAGAACCCTACCTTGGGTCTTCCTCATGGTCAAATGGTATCTGTTTCCCAGCAAGAATCAAATGGGATGTTCAGGGAGGGAACAGGTCGGTGTGCAGTGGGTATGCAAGCAGCTGGGAACAGAAATCCTGGAGAGGAGAGGAATGAAGGGGAAATATCCCCTGAGTCCTGTGCATCTGCTTGAGTATGTCATCCGGAGCAGATGGAGGGTTCTTTCCCTAACAGTGTTAGTAGCAGGAAACCTTTATTGAGTGACCAGTGGATGCCAGGTGCTGTGCTGAGTACTTGACAGGCCTTCTCTCCTTCTCTCCTGTATCATTAGGATGTTCATTTTGAACATGAGGAAGAGGAGTTTTAGAAAGCTCGGGTGACTTGCCCAAAGTCTCAGAGCTGGGATTTTGGGGCTGGGCTATCTGATGTCAGGGTCATGGTCATAACCACTGGGTTCCTTTAGCCTTTCATGGGTCTGGGAATTTGGAAGCTTAGGCAACCCTCCTTCTTGGCTTTTTACTTGCACGCTGGATGGTAGGTACCCATTGAACCCAGACTTAAGGCTCAGAGAAGTTGTCTCCAAGCTTGTGAAAACAGTAATTGGAGGAACTCTGTCCCAAAGTCTCAGTGATTCTGTGTCTTAGTCAATTACGTCCTCCCTGTGCCTAGTTCAGGGCCTGCCCCACGGTAAACACCGTCAATACTTGCCGAGTGGCTGTGGGGCATCTTGAGTCTGGGGGTGGTGTCAGGAGACTTGGGGTCAGTCCCCTCATGGGCCACAACTTAAGCTGCACGAGCTGGGGCAAGATCCATCCCTTTTATAGCGTCGCCTAACTCATCTGTGTGATGAGAGTTCTGGGACCGATTTTGGTGTCAGGCTTCATTATTCACTCAACAAATATTTGTTGAGGGCCAGCTGTGTGTCAGACGTTGCTCTGCTCTGGCTGAAAGGGGAGAGGGACGGTCAGAGCCCCCTTTCCCGCCTCTTCCAGAGTCTGTCCTTGGCGAGTCTTCAGGTCCTGTCCCCACATGACTCCGAGGCAGCCGTCACCGAATCCTCCCTTGCTCGTCTTCTCGTGCTAGAATGCACGCTGCCCCCGGTTAGGGGTTTTTATTGCTTTCACTTGCCGATGTATCTCAAGTGCCTGGTCCAGTGTCTGGTGAATCAGGGTCGGCGACACATATGCACGCGTGCCTGGGTGCATGATTCGGAGATCCCTCTTGCTCACGACATCTCTGGAGGTGAACGTTCTGGGGCTAAAGCCCAAGAAGAAAAGGAAGGAGCAAAAATCCCCCTTTTTCCAGGAAAAACACCGTCTTTCCAAAGCGAGATGCAGCCAAGACTGGGAAGGAAGGTTTATGATCCCCGCGAGCTGCGGGCGAGGGAAGGCAGCAGGATTCCCCCCATTTGTCATCGGGTGGTGCTTTTTGCAAACCACAGAGAAAACAAAACAAAAACAAAAACTCCCCCCTTCCTCCCCCCGTACCTCTCCTCCCCCCCATGCTTGCTTTATTTCAAGCAGAAAGGGCACTTGCTTCTTAAAACAGCTCATGAAGGAAAAAATTATAACCAATATCTTCCATTTCTCTGGTGGCGGCACAGCCTGAATTCCTTTCAGCCCCACAATGAGTTCTAATTTTATGAAATGTTTGGATTAGCCACCAATTTTCCGGTGGAATTTAGGAGGCTTGTATTCGTACTTAGGCTTGAAGCGGAGAAATCTCATAAAATCCATGCCGTGTCTTGGGCCCAGTGGGACGTTCTAGCCAAGGACAGAATGACCGACCATCCGCAGAGCGGCGGAGCCGAAAGAGATCTCTCTGGCAGCTGTGGGCAGGCTTTGCGGGCGGCAGTGTGTTCCAGAACCACGGTCCCTGGGGCTTGGCCGGGCTGCATACCTCTTCCAACTGATCATGGGCTATAAAAATTCCAGCCCAAGTACAATGCCTTGTACCTGACCTTGTTCTTTCAGTCCTTGGAGCCAGAGAACATTAGGGCATCTGGTAATTGGGTGAGAGGCATTTGATAACACATGGTGCTCTAAGCACACTGCCCCCACCCCCCACCTGCCACCCGTAGGACATAATGCCTGTGTTATCATTTCCCATTTCCATTTCTTCTTCTGCCTCTAGACCTGCACTAACTAGGACATGACTGGCTGTTAAAATTAATTACAATTAAAATGAAAACTTCAGTTCCTTGTTTACAGTAGCCACATTTTAAGTGCCTGATAACTCTTTGCGGCCAGTGTCTTCCTACCAGTGGGCAGGGCTGAAGAGGTCTCTTCCATCTTCATAGAAATTCTGATTCGAGCTGCTCTAGGTGCCGAGTTTAATGACAGAAACATGCTGCCCTTTGCTTCGCTTTATTAGTTCCGAACGCAGCCCCTGTCTCTATCTGTAATTAGCAATCGCATCTGTCATCTTTTCTGTATCTGGTGTCTAGAACACTGCCTGGCATGTTGTCAGCACCCAGTAGTGATGTTTAGAGTGAATGAATGAAGTCTGACTCAGCATTGCTTTGCACGGGCCTTACCCAGAGTGGGCCTTCAAAACACTGAACGAACACTTCGAGAGTCACCTAGTGTTTGTCAAGCACCTGCTGTGTGTCAGGCATGGTGTGAGGCTCTGGGGGATACAGACACGGATCCTCTAGCTTAGCCAATCCAATGGTTCTTAATTTTGAGGGGACTTGTGGCTCTGCTGGGTGTGCCAGTCAAAATGTACCATCTTTGGCATCTGCCCCAGAGAGTCTGATCCAGCGGGGCTGGGGTGAGATGTGGGAATCCACAGCATTTGAAGCAGGCGACTCAAGTGAATGTGATGGGATTAGTCCATGGTCTGCACTTTGGGAAGCACAGCTGTGGCTGTGGGCACCTGGGAGACGCAGTAGGGGAAGCGTCCGACTTGGTTCTGGCTCAGGTCGGACCTCTAGAGCTCTTGTGAGATCGAGCCCTGCGTTGGGCTCTGTGCTGGTCGGGGAGGCTGCTTAAGATTCTGTCTCCCGGGGCGCATGGGTGGCTCAGTGGGTTGGGCCTCTCTGCCTTCAGCTCGGGTCATGATCTCAGGGTCCTGGGATCGAGTCCCACATTGGGCTCTCTGCTCAGCAGGGAGCCTGCTTCCTCCTCTCTCTCTCTGCCTGTCTCTCTGCCTACTTGTGATCTCTGTCAAGTAAATAAATAAAATCTTAAAAAAAAAAAAAAAGATTTTGTCTCCCTCTCCCCCTGTCTTCCCTCCTCCCCTGCTTCTCTCTCAAATAAATAAATGAATCTTAAAAAAAACCAAAAACCAAAAAACTCAACTCTGGACAACGGGAAGCTCGTTGCTATATTTATCTGGGGATAGAGCACTCCACTTTCTTTAGTCCACACCTTCTTTCTTGATAACTAGAGAGCCCTCAGACCCTCATAGAGTGGTCTGGAGTTCATAGAGGCGTTCCTAGGGTGGGCCTGAAAGCGTGAGGTGTCTTTGCCTGCTGTCCCTTCCATGGAGTGATCATAATAGCAAACAATTGCATAGCAGTGATTGTAGCTGGCTGTAGCTTATGTGTGTTAGATCCTGACCTAAACTCATCCTCACAGAAACCCTGAGATGTGCACACCATGACTATTCCCATTTTACAGTGGATACACTGAGGCATAGAAAATTAAGTCACTTGTCCACACCTGCTGTGCTCATAGGCAGGATCCAAACCCTGAAATTGGGTGACATTTCTGCTCACGGTCACTGGGCTTTGAGCAGCCGCCTTCTGTGCGCGTTGGATGGACCGTCATATCCTTTTCTGCCAGTTCCTTGGAATCAGAGTTCAGGTGTGTTTATGCAGTGCCTATTTCGGGAATTAACACGGATGGACATTATGAGCGCTGTTGATTTACACATGCCCATCCCTGGCCTTAAGGAGCAGAATTAACTCATTCATTCGGCATACATTCCCTTGGGCCCACTACGTGCCAGCTCTGTACAGAGAGACTGGCGCTTGGCCTGATCTGCCCTGATCTTGACCCTTCAAGGCTACACCTGCGTTGACTCTGGTCCATTTGACCCCGCTGAGGGCAATTCCCGCTACACTGCTGGTTCCTGGCTGAGCAGTAGAATAACCTTATAAAAGCTCTCTGGGGATGGGGCCCAGGCACCCGCATTTTAAACCATCCCTTAGGTTATTGGCTGGCGCACGCTGAGTGTACAGGTCCGAGGTCTGCTCTCCTGAAGATGCCTCATGGATGCCTGGCCAGGTGGGGACCTCACCCACGGGGAGGCAAGGCCCCCCCTCGCCAGCCCCCAACCTTGCCCCGGTAAGCTTGCTTTCTCTGGGGAGGACTGGTGTGTCCAAAGCCATCCGCCTGGATCTGGGCCGGGACCTTTTGCTCCTGTTGCATCAGAGGCTGCCCGTAAATGCGGCAGCTGGCTTGTTTTCTTTTTAGGACCCAGTGGTAGCGACCTTTGTGTGTCTGTTTATTTCAGCGAAATAATTCCATCCTCCAAAATCAATTCCCTGGGGGCTACAGAAGTACATTTGGAGGGACTTCTTTCGGTGGGGTGACCTGAAATGTCCTCTCGAAAGTGGCCCCAGCTGCTCCCCTTCTCCCAGCCCCTTCTCACGCTGCCCCCGACACTGTCATCTCGACCTCGCAAGATTTGGAAGGTCTCATTGGAGTCGTTTTCTTACTTACGTATCTCTCTGCATAAGGCCTCTTTGTTAACTACAATCTTAAAGCATTTTGGAGCACTTAGCGTTGTTGGGACCCCTGTGGGCTTATTTTCTGTGTTATCTTCTTGCATTTTGCCTTTTCTTGGCAGTGAGAGATGAAAGAAAAGTCTGAAATCCGGGCTTTTTATCCTTAGGCTGGAAGAGCTTATAATCATGTCATAGTTTGCTAGCCTTGCTAGAGGACGAGGAGTTCCATGGGCTGTAGAGGCTGCCATATTGGGGCAGTTGACTTGGCTGGGATGACGGTGGGTGGATAGTCGGCTGACTGGACAAGAAGGCTGTAGGGAAGGCAGAGAGTAGCCATAGGGAAAAGCAAGGAAAAGCAAGCTCCTAGCGTTGAACCTGCCATGAGTCTCAGTCAAAGAAATGGATTTATTTTGGAATTCTTTTTCAAGTGTACATACACTTTCTTTCCTTCTTAAAACAAAAGACATGAACATTAGACTCTCCTTGATGTCTTTGGGGAACTTCTCCTAACTGGTCCTCAGAACTTTATTTTGGGGTTCTCATGTCTGCTGTAGTCTGTCTTCTCCCTCACTAACTTTCATTCCTTTCTGTGACCCTTTTGAAGGATAGAATCCTTCTTTCCCGATAGCAAAAATAATGCCTGCCCCATACTTAAAAACCCACAAGACACAGAAGTTAAAGATGGAAGGTAAAAATCAGTGGTCCTGTCTTGGTTCTGTGAGTGAGGCCCCCTCTGATGGCTTTGTCCTTCCATTTTTCTACTTCCCCAAAGAGTTGCTGTGACCAAGCTTATTATAAATATTAGTAAGAAAAATTGTGGGTTGCCATCTGTGGGGACTCGGGGCATGGATTCAATGACATTTCTTGGGTGGCTTTTCTAACAGTTTATTTCCTTTCCTCTTATAATCGTCACAGCTGAACAGGCCCTGACCATGAGTCTCGTGAACTTCCGTTTTTCTCATGTGACAGGATGAGCCGTTGTAGGGGGGAATAGGGCTGGCCAGGGTCACTTGAGGAGTACATTTTCCATTTCCCCATCTCTTACCTGTGTTTTCGAGTGTGGCTTAGAGGGTAAGTGGCGTTGGAACACAGGGGACACCACCGTATCTGAATGATGAAAACGAGGAAAAATCTACCTTTACCTCAAGGTGGCTCAGATGACCGATTTTTTTAAAAACTTCTTTCCTGTGGGAGTGAGAAGCAGAACGTGGCCTCCTGTTCAGCAGGCCAGACCCACTCTCTGTTGGAACATCGGTCTTCGATTAATTCGGTGATGGACTCAGAAACACACTTGAAAGCAACTTGCATTATTAGCCATACATAGCTTACATTTTATGACCTGCTTAAAGATGCAGGGAGCATAAATCTTGGGGAAGACTGTCTTATTTACTTGTTCGTCTTTTCTGCAGATGGGATGCTTACATCAGAGCCGGGCTGGCCTCAGATGTCTGATCCAGGACATTTTAGCTGAACTGTATGAGTCCATTAAACAAATGTAAGGGTTTTTGGGAAAAAAGGGCTGCGTCTCAAACCAAATGTTTTACATAGAGAACATCTGGGGAATATTGGTATTTGTGTGTACAGTACATCAGAAAGCAGCTTGGTGGGGCTCAGCTGGGATGTTTCTGGCCTGCGGTTGCTGGGTTTGACAGTTTTGTTGTAGGGGAATGGTTCTTATGAAGTGTTGCCATAAAGGCGGTGCTTGATCCAGGAAGGGGTGTCCTTGTTTAGCCGCACACCCAAATTGTTCTGATTAGCTCCCTGGCTGGATCGTCCACGAAGTTTGAATAGTTTGATATCTGAGCTGGTTTCCCCCCAGGCCTAACTTCCCGAGAAAAGAAGCATCCCAGTGTCAGGACTCAGGGTGTTCCTTCCTTGTCCTGCCATTCTGGGGATTTGATGGAATCGTGGGAACAGTTGTGGCCCCACAGAGGCAGCATTGGCCACAAAATCCAAGTACCCCCTTGACCATTGGGTGTGGCCTTCATGACTTGTGATGTGGGGAGTCCCTTTTTTTCAGTTTCTCTTTTCCTTTCCTGCAACACGAGGAGCCTGTCTCAGGGGCTGGTGGGGCAAGTACAGTTAAGTGGGACGGAATGGTGCGCATAGTGCCTGGGGGTCGTTTACCCATCCTGGTCTTGCATGCCTGGGTTTGCCATCTTCCCCGCAAGGATAGAGATGATGTGGACTAGAGTGGAATCCGGGGTATCATCTAGGTAGGTCATCTGACTTTAACAACTTGAGGTACTGGGCCAGGTTGGTGGCCTGAGTGGGTGGGTGTTTTCATTCTTACAAAAGTGAAGACTTGATTATTATTATTCACTTGATTCGACTCAACAACTATTTATTGAATGTCTGCTGTGGTGCCAGACTCTATTGTAGATATTGGGGACACACAGATGAACAAGGCACTGTAGGCTCTGCTTGTTATGCTTGGTATTGTCTGTGAATGACCCTCCCTTTGGTTGGATTATATGTTGACTGTGATTTAGGTCAGTTGGGCAAGGAGTAGATTATTCATGTGCTCTGGCTGGATAACAGAATACCACACACTGAGTGGTTAAATAGCAGAAATTAATTTCCTTACAGGTCTGGAGGCTAGAAGTTCAAGATCAGGCTGCCGGCAGGGTTGGTTTCTGGTGAGGCCTCTCTTCCCAGCCTGTAGACTGCCACCTTCTGGCTGTGTCCTCACATGTTCTGTCATGGGTATGTGAATGCTCCTGGTGTCTTTTCATCTTCTTATATGGACACCGGACCTGTTGGATCAGGGCCCCATCTTTATAGACTCATTTACCCCTAATTACCTCCTTAAAAGGCTCTTCCTTCAAATAGAGTCACATTGGTGGGTAAGGCCTCAACATATGAATTTGGGGGGATACAATTCAGTCTATAAGAACTGGTAAATATAGATATGAACATTATTTGGCAGAGAATATGGCTAGACTCTCTCTACTTTTCTGTAAGATAGGTAAAAAATAACCCTACTGAACCCCCAACCAGCCCAGGGAAAAAAAAAAACCCATAAACTAAAACAAAAACTAAAGGCAAAACTCCGTAACAATTTACTATGGCTTTATTTTGGTGCAAGAGGAAATTATTGTAAAAATTACATCTGGATGGTCCCTGAAGATTGGCATTTTGACTTGTACCAGTCAAGTGAGACATGGCCCATTTCGTGGAGGAGGTGACTGAGTGTAGGCGCACAGTATGTGTGAGCAAAGGGGACAGAGCAGATATGTCCTTTTTAGGGATGGAAAAATGAATGAGCAAAATGAAACTCAATTTTGGTCTTATTTAGGACTGTGAATGAAACACAAAGGTAGAAATGGCAGGGGGTGATGCACGGAAGGACTTCTTAGGAGGCCCCAACTCTGCATACCTAAAACAGTTCATGATCTCCCAAAAAGACACTTTGCTGGAAAGGGTCTTACAGTCCTAGAAAAAGCATCATCTTGGCCAAACTCTAGGCTTATGTGTTTGCCTCTTGGCTTGAGGAGGGTGAGATGACTTGATTGGTAGTCTCCTTGTCTGTGCCGAAGACTGTGTATCTTCTGGTCCAGTCCCCATCCCACCTGCTCCCAGGAGCCTGCCCTGACTTCTCTAGCCCCAAACATAGCAGGTGCTTCCCTGCTCAGTAGTCTTGTTCTGTCTTCCCACACTGACCCATTGACGTCTCCTGGTAGAAGTTAGGGGTCTTGGTTGCTAGTGACAGAAATGGACTCTGTGACTCATGAAGGAGGAAGTGAACTTGGAAGGTCTGGTGTATCCCAGAGGAGGAGGCTGGGGAAAAGACAAAACCCAAGGAAGCCCCAGGGAACTAGTTCTTTTTGGAGATTGTTGTTGGGATGAATGGCCCAGCCATTCTCAGACCACTCAAAACTCAATTCTGGGGAAACAGCCTCTTCTAAGCCCAGTCCTAGGATCATGGCCCACCTGTTGGCGTTGGGAGAGTGCTTTAACTTGACTGACATTCTCTTTTAAAACTGCACGTGGTGGGATCCCCAGAGCAATGTCAGAGTGTTTCTATCAGTAGAAGGGTGAACGGGTGCAGGGCAGGGAGAAGCTTTGATGTCCACCGCCCTTTCCAGTAGGATTGTAAGCCCCTTAGAGGGAATGTCTGGATCATGTCCTACAGGGCCTAGATCAGTGCCTTGTCCAGAGCGAATTTGCCCGGATTGCTTGCCGGAGAATTGACTCACAATCGCATCATTTTTAAGGACACACCTCTCACACCCTTCTCCAGCTCCGCCTTTTGTCCAGTTTCATGGGCTGGCCTCACAGAGAAAAGCAAGCAACACCAATGGAGGTGCTTTTGAAGATGGAAGCAGTTTAAAAGCTAGCTTAAAACAAGACTCAGGGCGGAAACGAGGTGTTATCTCCAGACACTCGGATTCAGCCCCTTTTCATCAAATCCCCGCACTGAGCCAGGCGCTGCGGCACCTGCTTCGTGGGTGTGGTCCAGAGTTTAAGAATACGGTTATTGGGTTTTGTGTGACCCAGCTTCCCTACTTGTGAGTCGTGTACCCTGGGGCAAGTTACATCACCTGCCTCAGACTCCGTTTATATTCATGGAGAAGCAGAAATAATAATGTTTCTGCAAGAATTTAATGAGGGAAAGGTTAAGCAACAGGACGGTGCCCGGTGCCTGGCTCACAGTCAGGGCCTGATAACCTGTAATTATTAGCATCACTGTTAGCTGTTGTTGTGAATTATCTCCCAGCCTTCCGCAGTGGGTGCTGTTCTTATCTCCGTCTTATTTTTTTAGGAGCTTATAAATAATGGAAATTTATTTTTTATAGTTTCGAAGGGTGGAAGTCCAAGATCAAGCACCCAGAGGTTCTGTGTCTGGAGATGGCCCCTTTCCCAGTTCATAGACGACCATCTTCTCACATGCCCTCACTTGGCAGATGGGACAAGGGAGCTTTCTGGGGTCTCTCTACTAAGGCCACTGATCCCGTTCATGAGTGCTCCAACCTCAGGACCTAATCCACCCCTGAAGGCTCCATTTCTAAACACCATTGTATTTTCTCCATTTTAGAGATGAACAAGTTCGGGCTCAGTAATTTCAGGGTAAGTAGGGATTCAACACTTGAGAGATGAGTGAGTAAAAAAAAGACCCAGTGGCAGGTGGCTATGGAATGATAAGATGTTCTCCTGTGGTTTTCCATTTTTTTTAAGGGTCCTTCCTTCCCAGTTCCAGCTTTATTGAGATATTATTGACATAGGATGTATGTCAGTTTAAGGTCTATGGTGCAATGATTTGATACATTTCCATATATTTGCAGTTTGGTATATTGCAAAATAATTACCATTATCAGGTTAGTTACCACTTCTATCCTTTCACCTAATCATCATTTTGTGTGTGTGCGTGTGTGTGTGTGTGTGTGTGTGTGTGTGTATGTAACATTTAAGATCTACTTTCTTAGCTTTCAAGTACCTCAGGCAGTATTTGTTAACTATAGTCACTATGCTGCACCTGAGGTCCTCACAACTTAGTCAGTTTAGAGCTGGGGGGTGTGGTGCCCTTGGACACACATCTCCTCTTTCCCCCACCCCACAGGCCCTGGTACCCACCAGTGCACTCTCTACCTCTATGAGGTTGGCTGTCTGAGATTCCACAGGTACGTGAGATCATACAGGATTTGCCTTCCCCATCTGGTTTATTTCACTTTCACAAAATGTTAAGGGTCCTGTGTAACACCTGGAGTCCGTTTGAGCCACGGCTTCTTGGCGTCTACTATGTGCCAGGCACCTTTGAGGTGCTGGAGACGTGGAGACAGAAATGGTCTCTGTGTGAATGGTGACCGAGGTTAGGGAAGCGGACCTGTACATGCGTCATGGGGGCTCCTGGTGGGGGACAGATACAGAGGAGCTGGCGGTCAGTTGAAGACAGTTGCAGATGACTGGGCGTGGAAGGGGTCCCGGCGGAGAAAATAACAAGCACGAATGTCCGGGAGTGCCTCACTTTCCACCCAGGCTGTTCTTTGGGGTCCTCATAAGAGCCACAGACCCCTGCCCCATACTCCGTGAGGGTAGGAACTGAGTGGTGGGTGTTGGATGAAGGTCACAGAGCTAACCTGCCTCATGGGGTGGCCGGAAATGCCCGCTGGGGGCTGCGCGTGCTCTTTGGGGGTCCGGTTGGCATCGCCTGGGGCTGTGCCTGCAAAGCTGGAGGAGCTGCTGTGACAAGCCTCCCAGGGCAGGTTTGCAGGGTGGGGGGTCATTAGCGGGCTGATAAGCACCAGGGATGGGGGTGTGTGGGATTTTGCCCTAGGGCTCTGGAGCGGGGCCCAGCCTGTTAACTCTCTGGGCAATGGACAGTGAGAGCTTCCTTTGGAAGGAAAAGAAACTCTGGTTTGTGATGAGATGCTCAAGGAGGCCTCCAGGGGGACAGATCACAGCCAGACCGTTGTTCTTTACCTGTCCCGTGTGTCTTCGCACACTCTCATTGCCACGAATCAGCTTTCCCAACAAGGGTTTCGTCGGGATAAAAATAACATCTGAAGAATCTTCCCTTTCACTTATTTATAAAATCATCCACAGTTAAAATATGCAATATAATTTAAAGCCACACTTTTTTTTTTTTTGCATGTTCCTATATATTTTACCATCTTAAGAAATTAAAAAGAACTTTTCTTCTTTGTTCTGGTCACCTGGACCAGCTAAATTCAATGGACTAATTCCACCCCACTTTGGAAAACTAATTTTGGGTCTTAGGTCTTCTGCGTCCCTTGTTTATTGTTCCCAAGGTCAGTGACTTAGTAGCAGCCCGAAGTTAATATTTAAAAGCAGTGTTTTCAGTGAATTAAGAAATAAGGGGATAAAAACTCCCCAAGTATGCATACTTGGGGAGATATGATTTGTGTGATATATCACACATATGTGATATATCACACATGTGTGATATCAAGTAAGACTTCAGAAACTGGAACATGGTTTGGGCTGAATTGGAGTGAATACCATCTCTCTGGCATGTCTGTGGGAGGACAGCCCTTGGCACGACAGGGAAGTGTTGTGACGCGAAACGAGTCATAATTTGCCAGCACGCCCAGGGGGATCTGTCATTCTCCATGTCGGCTTGTTCACAGTGCGGCAGTCCGGGCCCCTGGCTGAGCTGGGGCTGGGCCTCCCAGCTGCATGGTAAATCTTCGGGTGGCAGTTTTGGTCCTGCTGTTAGATGTGGCTTGGGAGTTGGTGAGCACCCCTAGCCCGGAGTATTCGTCCCAGACTGGGGGTCTAGTACCGCTATTAACTCCGTGAACACGGGCCTGTGCTTTGACGTCCCCAGGACTCAGTTTCCCCACCTATAAAGTGAGGGGTTTGGGATAGACCATCCCGAGGTCCTTGCAGCTCTAACATCTGCGGATCATCATACCTTGTGCCGTACGACTGCCTTCTCCGCCCTCCATGCTGCAAGCAATCTGTGATTCCCTCCCCCGCTCCACCTCACGGTGCTGGCACTGTTGACATCCTCATTGGCAGAGGAGGGCGTTGAGCCTCTGGCATGCTGGCCTGGGTACGTCCGTGCAGGGGCACCTGGCCACGTTGCTGTGAGCGAGGACAAGGCCAAGGTGCTGATGTGGTCTCTCAGCCGTTCTGGCCGGGGCTCAGCTGGGCTCGGAAGTTGATAAATAAAAATTGCACAATTCTGTGCTTATCCAGACCGGGTTATGAACCGCATCAGAGCAATCAGATGCTACCAGTCGAGGCTGTCCAGTGTCAGCCTTCAGGTCCGGCCCTCCCTCTCCCTCCTCAGGACAGTTGGAACCTGGAAGAAAAGCAGCTGCTCTGTAGAATTCTGAGTCGGTGTTGCATTTGGCTTTCGGAAATGTGAAAGTCCAAAAATAAACAGCTGCTTGGCCGTTTGGGTTCCAGCGAAACAGCCTTACGAATTGAGTCCCTCTGTAGGCGCTGCTGTTGCCTGAGTCCCATCTCTTGTGCTTCCAGAGGACTTGGCGTGCCACGGGCCTTGGGGTCATTTATTGGGGGGGAGCCTGGAGAGACTTCTGGAGCATCCTGGTAAGAGGAAGCTCCTTGAGGTCCCAGCCAGATCGATCTTCTGTCACAGAGCCGGCCGGACAGGAGGCTCCAGGGCTCACTTCCTCTCTCTTCCTTTGGAGACATTGACGTGGGAACCCCGGGTTGAGTGCAGAGCATGGAGAGCAGATCATTATCAGCCAGCTTCTGGGGCCTCCACAGCAGCCACAGGCTCACACGAGCAAACTGTCCCCAGGGATCAAACCTCCCTTGCCAGGGTTAAATTAAAAAACAAAATAATAAATAAATAAATAAAAATAATAAAAATAAATAAATAAACAATGAATAAATAAATAAATAAATAAATAGATAACTTGTCACAGAGTCCCCCTCAGGGAATCAGCTTGTTTTTAATTCCCCTCTCTAGGGATGGACAGTTCATTAATTTTCATTAATCATCTCATGTTTAATACGACTGCGCAGTGTTTAAGTTATGGAATAAGAAGTGCCATCATGGCCGCGTTTTCTCCGACGGTTTGCAAACATCAGAGTGCAGCAGAATCCCCTGGGAAGCTTGTAAAAAAGGCTGTTGCTGGAATTCAGTAGATTATTGGGAGGGGTCGGAAGCTGCATTTTGACAATCAGCACCCCCCCCCCCCCCCCAAGATCTGATGCAGGCGGTGTGCTCAGCACTCTTTGAGGGAAGGACTGCTCTCCCAGAGAATCAGATCATGTGCTCTGAGCTGGCTCACTGCTTGCTTTTGGCATTGACACTGTTGTGAAGTTTTCATGGGCCTTTTTCTTTTTTTTTCCTGCCGCTCCTTTGATTCCTGCCTGGTCAGCCGTGGCCACTGTCTGGTGTTTACAAACCCTGGCCTGGTAGAGGGAGTGTAAATGTGCCCACAGTTTTTGAGCCATGAATTCCACTTCCCTTGTGGCATCACCCCATGCAATAATGACGTGCTTAGCCCAGACCTTGAAGAGGGGCTGTGGGGATAAAGATAAAGATGTCCCGGCCTCTCTGAGGTCCTCTGAGCAGTCCCATCAGATAAAAATCTGATTTGCTATTCAATTCTGGAAATAGAACACATTAAAAAAAATTATTTATTTATTTTCAAGAGAGAGAGAGAGCAGGCAGAGGAGAAGGGCAGGGGTGGGGGAGAGGGAGAGAGAGAATCTCAAGCAGATTCCCTGCTGAGTGTGGAGCCCGACGCGGGGCTTGATCTCCAGACCCTGAGAACAAGACCTGAACTGAAATCAAGAGTAGGACGCTTAACTGACTGAGCCACCCAGGCGCCCTTGAAATAGAACACATTTTTCACGGCGGGAGAAAAACCAGTCAGGCCACATCACCCCTGATGGGGAGTTTTGGGAAATCGAGGCTGGAGAACCACCTCCAACAGAGGACTATATTTTCAGAACCTTTGATGAGATTCAAGGGCTGCTGGTGGTGCACGGTGGATTCTGTTCTTCGAAGAAAAAGCTCTTTCTTCCACACGCCGCACTTCCTGGCGTCGGGGTGCATCTCCTCCGCGCCTGTTGCTACAACTCTTGGCTCCCGGTCTGCTTCTGTCTGAAAAAACATCCATGTAGTGACATGAATCAACAGGCCGGAGAGGAAGAGGCCCCTGGGCCCCGTGGAGGAGTTGGCTTGGGTCCCTGTGGGGTCGGTTGCATCATGGCAACTTGCTCGAGTGTTCTCCCGAGTTGGCCAGGCTCCTTGCAAAGAGCTGGAGGTCATTTAATTAATTAGGGGCTTTGGCTGCAGGCTGGCCTCCTGGGTGGCATTGCCGCGGTCATGGCCGCGCACAGCCTTTCTTGTGTGGCTGGTGTGGAGCTGTGTCCTGCCCTGAACTCTGACCGTCAACCAGACGCAAGCAGGAACCTCTCCACTGGCCTCCAACCTCATTTGGCAGCTCACCTCTGCTGCAAGTGGCCTCCAGGCCCCTGGGTGAGCAAAGATCCCCAAGCTGCCTCTGCCTCCGTGCCCCGCAGCTCCTGTAGAACGTGGCCGGGGGTGAGATCACACCTTATGAATGGCAGGGAAGGAAGCTGCCAGCTCCCGTTGCCGGGGTTAGAATGCAGACTTGTTCTTACTAAGTGATGCTAATGCTGTGTTTCTGGCTGCATTTCTTTGCTGCTACTCAGACCCGAAATGCTGCCTCCTTGCACCTCACCTCTGACCCTATAAAACTTCACCTGCTTGGAGGGGGTCCCATCACAGCGAGTTTTGGAGACTCTTTAAGATCTATGGAGAGATTCTGTCCCTTGCCCTGTTGCCGTCCATGCCAGCTTCACCCAGAGCCGCTAGAATCAGCAGCCTCTGTGGAAGTCTTAGCTCTGTCTTTCACAACCTGTTTGAGTTTGGGCAGTATTTGTCTTTTCTGTATCTCAATTTCCTCCCCTGTAAAATGGGGTTGCAGTTAGGATTAAATGAGATAATCTCCACTGATGCATAGCTGACGCTTAAGAAATGCTAAGAATCTTGCTGCTGATTTTATTTATTTATTTATTTACTTATTTTTAAAGATTTTATTTATTTATTTGACAGATCACAAGTAGGCAGAGAAGTAGGCAGAGAGAGAGAGAGAAGAGGAAGCAGACTCCCTGCTGAGCAGGGAGCCTGATGCGGGTCTCTATCCCAGGACCCTGAGATCATGACCTGAGCCGAAGGTAGAGGCTTTAACCCACTGAGCCACCCAGGCGCCCCTTGCCTCTGATTTTAAAATGTGGCTATGTCCCGGGCAAAGTCAGAGCACTAAGATCTCGCCCCTCAGACCGGCTTCACTGTTGTCACAGGAAACTTGCTAGGAATGCAGAATCCCAGGCCCCCTGTTAGAACTTTGGACTCAGAATCTGCATTTTAACAAGGTGTCCATGACCCCTGTTTTGAGAATCAGGATTCTAGGATGCTCCCTGCAGGCTGAGAGATGGCAGTGACTGAGCATCATGGGAGGGGCTCTGGAGGGAAGAGGGCAGTGATGCTCTTGCTTAGAGGCAAACATACAGCCTGTCCAGAACTACCCCCAGGCCCCAGGGCAAGCCAGGAGGACGGCTGGTGGCCCCACTCTCTGCCGGCAGGCAGGCAGGCAGAATTTTAACCTGCTCTGGCCTCAGTACAAATGTGGGGAAGGAGAGGATGTGTGAGGCATGGTGGGGGGGGAGGCCTATAAGATGATTTGCTGGGGCTCATCACCCCTGAAACGCGGTCCGGGACCCCGTATCTTCCAGGCCTCATCTATCACCACAACCATTTAGTAAACACCTACTGTGTGCTACTTTACTCACATCATTCTCACTCCTTATAACAGCCCCAGGAGGGGGTGGGGTGGAGGTGGGGGTTAGGAGGGGGTTGGGGGGCCATGCTTCCTAGCCCCCTTTTGCAGATGAGAACAGACCTGTGATGCTCTGGCTCCCCTGAGGTCAGCTAGCTACTGTCTCCCCATCCCTGCCCAGCCACCAAGCCCTTAACTTTCCTGGCAGCCACAGTGGCAAAGGACGCCCAGCAGGGTGCAGAACAGGTGATTCTTCCAAAAAGGAAAAAGTGCCCCGTAGGGAAGAGGAGGCAGGGCCTGCTCCCTTTCAGGAGGGCTGAGGGCTGGCTGGGCTGAGAGCACCGCTTAAAGAGGCAGGGCAGAATTCATAGTCCCCCCGCCAGACCTGCTGCTGCATACGGTTTAGACATTAAACTCTAGGGTGGCCTTATTTAAAGGCAGACCATTTTATAAGGCGCGCGGTGCTGTCTAGACTTGGGAACATTTATGAATGCGGCTGTACTGCGCGTGAGTTCCCGTTGCTTTGCAGGCAGGGTGACATCTCTTTGGCTCCTGCGGCAACAAATTGGATTTTTTTTTGGAAGGTGTATGATTTCAGACATTTGGTAATCTCTTCCTGCTGGGCCTTTCTTCCCTTACCTCTATCTTCCTTTGTCGATGTGGGTGAGGACGAAGAAAACCGCAGAGCACATTTTCTCCAGAATGCCCACACCTCTCTGTGTCTGTTCGGTGGCCTTTGGCCATGAGGAAAATTACGTAATTATTTGTGCAATTTTTGCCACCCCCCCCCCCAACCTGGAGGGCTTGGACGGAATCTTGTTGGTTCTCTTCTGGGTTGTGCCAGCGCTGTGCTTGGTACCTGGTTGGTGTTCCAAAGAAAGAAGTGAACAAGCAGCCCAAATCCAGAGATGCAGCCCAAATCCAGGGTATCTTGAGACAGGCTTTTGATTCGAGTGCGAATCTCTTATTCCCCTCTTCACTTAATCCTCACAGGAGGTTCCTCCTTGGTGGATGAGGAAACTGGAGCACAGAAAGGTTATGCAACCTGCCCGAGGTCACACAGCGGCTAGTGGGCTAGTGAGTGGTTTCAGCCAGGACTCAAAACTGCACCCCAGTGCCCCTAACCATTAGGCAACCCTGCTTCCCTGCGTGCTGGCTCCGTTTCTCCCTCGACCTCATGAAGCAGGCGCTACCTTACGTTACAGCACCTTCATTGATAGATCTCTGTCTCCTTTTATAAACGACTCTTTAAAAAATATGACAACTGTTCTTAGCTTTCTGGGTCCTCCAGAAACAGGCCACAAGCTGCACTGGGTTGCAGGCTGAATATGCAGCAAACAGAGAAGCCAGAGAATTTCATGTGGTGTGACAGGCCCCCAAGAAGATAAAGTGGGGGACGGTGTGGCGAGAGGGGTCAGGGAGGTCCGCGGAAGGCATCCCGGAGCTGGGGCCTGAGTGAGGATCTGGAGATCTGGGGTGTGAAGGGCCGGGCTGCTGTTCTTACCGGTGGTGTTACAGTGTCCGAGGTTTGCCACTGACTGGCGCGTCAGCTCTGTGCTCCTGGGAGTTGGGCGGAGGGTCTCGCCCTGGCCTTGACAGTTACATGGCTCTAAGAGATCTCTAGCATTTGTCTCCTACTGACTTCCTCCAACCTTTTGAAAGAGAGGGCAGAATGAGCCCTCTTTTACATTGTCAATAGAAGATTCATTTCAGGAAGAGGGAAGCTTTTGTGGAGGGGCAGCTACCATGGTTATTAACATTTATGGAGCCCTTTTAGTTCCTCAGCACCGAGTGGGGTTTTATTAGAATGTGAACACTTTCCTTTTCATACTGGGCTGGAAGCATCCCCCTGGCAAACGTGCCCCTGCTCCACTGTTGAGGGGAGCCCACTGACAAGTGAGCTTCTTTTCTTACCCCCCCCCTGTCACCAGCCTCCCCTGACCCTGGAAGGGGAAAGAATTTATGCCTATTGTTATTTGACAATAGGGCCTCCTGGAGGCCAAGTTCAGCCTGCTGCATAATCCAAGGGGTGGTTTCTCCCCTAGCCCGTCTTTAGTTCCTGGAGGAATGCAGGAGTCGATCCAACAGCCACCCACATCCTCCAAGGCCTGTGTGTGTTCCCTGTCTGCTTCCTTCGAGAGCAAGCTCCCAGGATCACAGTCCCAGCTCAGACAAAATAAAGCCTGCCAGTCATATCTTTATATTCCACTTCAGCACAGGGAGGCTTTTCTTGCTGCATACAGAATGGGGCTCCGGGAGGGGCTGGGGTGGCTTTGAGCCCAGCACCC
The DNA here is from genome assembly GCF_009829155.1 of Mustela erminea. Lineage (NCBI taxonomy): Eukaryota > Metazoa > Chordata > Mammalia > Carnivora > Mustelidae > Mustela > Mustela erminea. Next base: position 15,803,952 of record NC_045619.1, read on the forward strand.
TGGTGAAAAGGGCCTTGAAGCTGGAAGCTCATTCATCTGTGGGCAGCCCCCTTTTATGCCGCTTCGGGAGGCTGAGGGAGAACGGTGCTGGCCCCTGGGTTTACAGCCCAGCGTCCCGCGTTTCCGCTCTGCTTTATCCATTCCTCGGTTCCCCTTGCAGCAGGATGCCAGACAAAAACTAAGCAGTTTCCCAGGGTGCCTGTCTCAGGGGTGGTGTCTGATTAGGCTGGTCCTTCCTTTTTTGCTCCGGCCACTATCACTTCGGCCATCTGGGCTCTCCTAACCTAATGGCAGACGTCAGCCCTGCTTCCACCCCCTCCCTCCTCCCTTGTGCTCTCCTTTCTGTCGACCTAACACCTGCCCACCTGCTCACACTAAGGCTTTACTCAGGCCTACCTTGTGCCAACCGAGAGTCACACACTGGAGATCAATGTGTGAATCAGATCCCCAATTAAATCCCCGTAGAGCCAAGGGACGACGTGAATACTGATTTCATTACAGCTGGGGAGGGTTCTGCAGAGGAGACATATGGGGATCTGCCCATCCATTTCCCCCACTTGTTGGGAGGTCAGCAAGCAGCAAAAACAATAATAATAACGATAATGATGATAATAGCTACCCAGTTCTTACTGAATTATAGATGGACCGACTGTATTTTAGAAATGTTTCCACGAATCGTGCTTGGCGGCGACCTGGTCTAAGCCAGGAGATGCTAACGATCACAGAGGGGAGTGCGCTCCCAGGGAGGCTGATAGGAACCTGTCTTAATCCGGGTGTGATGGTGGCCTGGTGGTAACAAGGAGCACTTCATGGCTTTGTGGTCTGTGGGATGCGCTAAGAGCCTTCCGTCTAGGAGAGGGTGGTCCAGGTGGGAGCTGACATCACAGGAGGACTACTTTGGAGGGGACTAAGCAGGCTTTTGGACCTGGGCACACACTGATTGGCAGGCTTCCTTGTTATCCATGGATACCTTCCCCCTCCAGAGTACTTTTTGCCTCCCTTAGAGCCCAGGGTGGATTAAATTACGAAGCAACTTGTTTATGAGCGAAGATGAATCCATTGGCAAAGCGTTCTTCCTTAGTAGATTCCCATTGTCATTTAATGCTTTTTTGTGTATGTGTTTCTTTTGAGTAAATGCTCTGTGCGTTGGCCCAGGCAGCTCTCTGTGCAGTTCAGCTTTGCAGACACTGGTGCGGGGATCAGCTGGGCCTGGGCAGGGAGTCTGTGTCCCTCCCTTTGTTTTGTCCTGATTTTTCTACAGCAGAGACTTTTGGTCTTGTCATGTGTATCAAAGGTCCTTGGGCAAGAGGAAGGGTGAAGGAAGGATTTGGCCGCTGAGCAATTGCACAAACACAGTGTAGGCTGGAGTCTTAAAACCGGACGTTTGAGCAGAACTGGCCTCGAGAAGCCCCATGCAGGAGAGCTCTGTGCTGTGGCAGCTGCCCGGTGGAGCAGAGGGACACTGATTTCACCCACCCATGTTTAATCATCGATACCCTGTAAACCGAGTTCTCCCTTTCCCTTTTTTGCAAAGGGTCAGGATTCCTAGAGTAAATGGGTCTGGCCACGTGATGCAGCCTGTGCTTTATGGAAAACAAAAACAAAAACAAAAACAAAAACAAAAACATAAACATAAAAGAAAATAACCAACCCAGCATCCCAAACCCTCGGCTGTTGAAACCCGATGTTTTCTGTTGTTGGGAGAAGGGTGTTTTTGCTATAAAAGAAAGATGTGACGGGGATATTTCGAAGCTTTGTTTTGGTTATTGTCGGTTCTGCCAACAAGTAACATCTGTATTTATTTTCCAAACTCCCCCAATGGCTGATTTGCATCTGTTTAGTTCTCTGGGTAACATTTCATTTCCTGACTTTATAGGTTGCTATAAAATCCATTCGTAAGGACAAAATTAAGGATGAACAAGACATGGTTCACATCAGACGAGAGATTGAGATCATGTCATCCCTCAACCATCCTCATATCATCAGTATTTATGAAGGTCAGTGATTTTTTTTTTTCACCCGCGTATCAGTTACCATTTTTCATACCATGGGGCCTGCCAAGATTTTTAGGTAATTGCCCTTCTGGGCAGGAGCCAAGTATTTTTCCTCATGATGCAAAAATAGCTGGGTGTTATCTCTTATTTGGTTACCTTGCATGCAACCAGACACACGTAGCGCAGCTCACTTTGGTCATAAAATAGCTCTGGCTGGTGCCTTCTTCTGCCTTCTTGCCAGTTCTTGGCGGTTGCTAAGCAACCCGCCTTATTAAAAGCCGGTATGCGAGACAGCCACTGTTTCTGAAAAACGGCAGTTTGCTGTTGACCAGGGTCACGGTGGAGCCGTTGTCCATGTCGCTCCCCAAGGCAGATGCCCCAGTGGTGGAGTCATGAGTTACTCCAAGTGGAGGCTCTTTGAGTTGGGAATTTTCTTTGAGCAGGTCTGGGAAGTACCAAGAAAGAAGAGGGATCTCTTGGTGGGGCAGATGCTTCTCCACTGGAATCCGAGTTGTAGTCAGTGTTTGTAGGAGAGGGGGGCCTGGAGAAAGTTACAAAAGCTCTCGTGCTTCAACTCATTACTCCTTCCTGGGAAGAAATAGCGAGTATAAACTTCCTCTAGCCTCTCTCTCTCTCTCTCTCTCTCTCTCTCTTTTTTAATATCTGTAAAAAAATTTACTCAAACAATATGTGTTTATTGCAGAAATGATTGAGATACACAAGTTAAAACATCAAAATAGGGGTGCCTGGGTGGCTCAGTGGGTTAAAGCCTCTGCCTTCAGTCCCAGAGTCCTGGGATCAAGCCCCGCATCGGGCTCTCTGCTCAGCCTGCTTCCCCCTCTCTCTGCCTACTTGTGATCTCTGTCAAATAAATAAATAAAATCTTAAAAAAAAAAACCCAAAACCTTCAAAATAATTTCAGTTCTAACCTCTCCTGCACATTTTCCTGTGTCAATAAATATTCCCTGTCAGGACATTTTAAAAGGTTTTAGAGTCTCCCACTTATGGATGTACCACAATTTATTGGATCTAATTTCTTTTGTTAAACATTTAAGTTGTTTCAAATTTCTGGTGATTATAAGGAGGGCTTTTGTGACCCTCCTTGTAATCATTTTTATGTTCATTTCTGATAATTATTATTTTTGTCTTACAAAAAAATTTCTAGGCTTGGACTTACTGAGTCAGAGTGTTTCTCCAGAATATTTTTTAATATATGGTTGAGTCAGAAAATGAACCTATTTTTAACTTGGGCTCATCATAGTATTTTTAATTATGGTCTGATCATAATATGTTACACAGTAATGGCTAAGAGGAAACCAGATGGTAACCTACAAGTTTTTCTGTTATCTATCTTAAGTTTTCCTTCTGGTTCCCTGCCGTTTTTGGCCATTTTTTCCCCCCTGTTGCTTCTATTTTTGATCCTCATCTAGAAGTAAATGTTGGTGACAATTTTTATCTTGATTTCTCTAAAGCTCATTTTTGGAGCCCTTGGGGGGAGGGCGCTTAAGGGAAATTTTCATTCACTCAATCATGTATTCATTCCACAAACATCTCTTGTGGGGATTCTCAAAGTGCAGTCTCTGAACCAGTGACACGCATATAAATTGAGATTGATAGAAATGCAGATTTCAGGGCCTCACTGAAGACCCGCTGAATCAGCAGCTCCAGGGTAGGGCCCCGGCATCTGTGTTTTAACAAGTGTGGGGACCACTGGTCTACCAAGTGACTGTGTCTGGTTAAGCATCGTGTTCAGTGTGGTTAGAAACTGAAAGAGACAACAGGCTATGGACCTGTATGTCATACAAGGCATGACAGAAGACTGTTCTGTAGATAGGCAAGCGACGTATTCTTGGACCATGGAGTCCTGGAGCTTAGGAGTTTTCGTGGCATACAAGCTGGGCCTTGAAGGAGTTATTTGGAGGAAGAATTGGAGAAAGCAGAATTCCTGGTTGAGAAAACAAATCCAAATATGCCTGCAAATGAGGGGAACGTCTAGAGGTTAGAAGTGAGTGGAGATACACAATGCAGGAGGAGAGTGAGTTTTATAAAATTCCAAGTGGTTTTGTTCCCTGTGGCCTGGTTACCGTGGGTACCTGAAGGCACTTGTGAAGGATGACCTCTACAGTGTAGATCAGTGTGGGTCACATGAGCTGTGAGCAGTGCTGTGTTTGGGATTTCTTGGCATAGAGAAGGATTGTTGCTTATAACTTTAAAGACATGTCCCACGTAATTTAAAGTTCTTTGGATTACTGACTAGAAATAATTTCCATCAAGGCCTTAGGTAGGAGGTTGGGCCTCATTCATAAAACTATCAGCAGGTTTTTGGGGAATCAGAAAAGAGCTCGAGTTCTCGCATCAGGCTCTTGGGTTTTAGTCCCAAATCCTTCATTGTGGCCTTGACATGAGACTTTGGGGAAGTTGGGGGATCTCTTAGGGCCCTCAATAACCACACCTGTAAGATGGGGATAATATTTCTACCTCTTTGGGTTGTTGGTAGGATTAGATGATACATGTTCTGGTAGTAAGCTCAGAAAAGATAGTTATTGTGAAGACAATTGGTTCACAATTTGTTCACAATAATTATGGTGAAGACAAGTTCCTAACTTGGTTCCTAACTTGGCCCATTGGCAAGGGTCAGTGGGACTGCAGGGTGTTTGCAAGTCCTCTGGAACATTCTGTAATTGCCTTGTCCAATATAGAAGGCACTAGCCATAGATGGATATTTAGGTTAAAATTAATAAAATAAAATAATTAAAAATTTCGTTCTTCAGTCCCACTAGCCACATTTCAAGGGCTCCATAGCCACACATGGTTAGTGGCTGCCATATTGGACAGTATAGATACAAAATGTTTTCATCATTGCAGAATAGGACCATGTTGGTGTACAATGTTTTAGGTGGTGAGCATATGGGTTGATTTTTTCTGAGGAGAGGGTATGTAGCTTTCATCAGATTACCAGAGAGATCCTTGACCTCAGAGAGGCTAAAAAAACCCAAAAAAAACCAAAAAAACACCTCTTTTTCCATCAAGTATTTTGTGACCTGCAGAGTACCATACAAATAAAATGCATTGTTTTTATGTAGAAAACTCCCAGGGATGTGGCTTTTTTTTTGTTTTTTTCCTTTCAGTTTCTTAGAAATCTCTGGTTTCTGTTCTCTTCTCTTTCCCTTCTCCCACGCAAGTTCTGTTTCTCCCACATCCACTAAATAACTGTGGAGGAGGGCAGCTCGCCTCCCTTCCCGGGAGGTTTGGAGCAGCAGATCACCAAGGCAAGGTTCCAGTTCCTACACCACTAAATGTGACTCCACAGTCTCCAGGGGCTTCTGACTTTATCTGCTTTGCTGTCCAGGACCCCGGGGACCTGGTCCTGAGAGTGAAATTAGATCTCCTGAGTTCATCTGTGGATTTCTGTGTAGTTTACAAAGCTTCCTCACCTCGAGCCTCATTTGATCCCTACAACTTGACCTGTGAGAGGGGAGGGCCAGGTGTCCCATTTTGCAGTTCTGGAGATCGAGGCTCTGGAATGTTAAGACTCACGGGGTGTATTAGTTTGCCAGGGCTGCTACAACAGAACGCCACGTACTGGGTGGGTTCAGAACCGAAATGTGCCGTTTCTCAGTTCCTGGAGACTAGAAGTCTGAGATCCAGGTGTCAGAACATAGCTTTCTTCCAAGCTTCTCGTCTTGGCTTATAGATGACCATCTTCTCCCCATGTCTTCATGTGCTGTCCCCTCTGTGTCTGTGTCCAAATCTCCCCTTTTTAGAAGGACACCCATCACACTGGATTAGGGCCCACCCCGATGTCCTCATTTAACCTTTATCTTTTTAAAGGCCGTGTCTCTGACTAGGGTCTCATTCCGAGGTACCAGGCTTTAGAACTCCCACCTATGAATCTGGATGACCCCATTCAGTTCATGAAACCGGGTACCGTGGCTAGCTGGTGGCCCAGGCACACAAGCTTCCTGACCTCATTTATTTTTTTCCTCCATGGGACTTCAGCCTTATGTTTCTGATCCTGTGGTGTTCTTGTTCTCCTGGCTGGGCAGCCCACCTGTGCACCCCAGGCATCCCCCTCAGGCTGGCCTTTTGTCTCCTTCTTCGCCCTGAGGTGTGGGAGGGGCAGTGTGGTAGCAGCGTTGGTGTGGACCAGACCGAGTCTGTGGTCTCTGGGCCAATCGCAGTGGGAAAGGGAACCTTCTCCCTGGAAGCTGATTGGTTGTGTGACCAGCCAATCAGGAGCCTTCGCTGGATGCGGCAAGGCACAGATTTTGCTGAATGAAAAATAAGTGCCCAGGCACCTAACTGGCTTGTTTGGATATCAGCCAAGTGAATGGAACTGTGGAAGAACCTTATGAGTTCTTCAGCCGGCATGTCTGTGATTTAAAATACACACATGCACAGCAGTAACAGAAGCAAAAAGCAGCCACATGGCAAAGCAAGGATATGTCTGACCCCGTGTGTTTAGGAACTTTGGGTTTTCCTGGGCAGGAGCGCACCATCGTGGACTGTACTATCTTGTGATACTGAAATACTAGTTTCAGAGGAAAGGCAATTCATTCATTAAAAAAAAAAATATATATATATATATATAGAGAGAGAGAGAGTGCTTATTACATGCAAGGCTCTGTTCTAGGCACTATGGGTGCTGGGGTGAACAGGACAAACTCTGGTCTCATGGGACGGGCATTCTGTGAGCAGGCCTGTAAACGGTGAAGTGGTTGCCGAGCGGAGGCCTTAATGGAGCAGGGAGTGAGGCCCCCCGAAGCCCTGGGCATTTCAGGCAAGAGGATCGTTAAGTGCAAACAATGCTCAGAGGAGGGAAGGAGCTTATGTGGGCAAAAGTGACGAGTCTGTGAGGCTGAGGGAGAGAGTGCGTAGGAGGGGGGTGGAGAGAGGAGGTCCCGGAGGGCCAGGTTTTGACCAGATTGGCTAAGGAGAGCTGTGTGTTTTGTACCAGAAATCGGGCAAAGCGACAGATTTTGAAGATGAAAGTAACTTTTATTTACACTTTAAAATAATACTAATAATAGCTAGAAGTTACTGAGTTTTACCCTGCGCTAGGATGGGTGCTAGGATATATTATCTCAGTTAATCCTTATGTCCATGAAATGCAGACTGTTAACATCCCTATTCTGTGGTAAGGAAATTTTGTCTGAGAAGCCAAGTACGTTTTCCAAAGTCATACCAACTGAGAAGTAGGAGCTGAGTGCTGAACCTAGTCACTCTGAAGTTGGTGCCCCTAAGACAAGCCAGGTCATTTGGTGGTCTGCAGTGACCCCTAACTGGGGGCAAGCATTATTCTGGACCCTGTGATACAGAGAATTCTTGGCGTTCACGGGGGTTGTTGTCCAAAATACGTGAGAGCATTAAATGACAGCTTCATGGGCATTTTAGAAAATATTTCGCATACATCTCAGGAAGAAGCTTGGGGCCCAAATCCCGTCAACTGAAAGATCAGGTGTTTTCTAAATTGCAGTCCATGGAAATGTAAGTTATTTGAACATTGTTCACAAATGCCACAAGCTCACGAAATCTGCAGCTTTACTGAATTAATGCTGCTGTTCACCAAATCTTAAAAATAATTCCTTTTGGGGCGCCTGGGTGGCTCAGTGGGTTAAAGCCTCTGCTTTCGGCTCAGGTCATGATCCTGGGGACCTGGGATCGAGCCCCGCATCGGGCTCTCTGCTCGGCAGGGAGCCTGCTTCCTCCTCTCTCTCTGCCTGCCTCTGCCTACTTGTGATTTCTGTCTGTCAAATAAATAAATAAAATCTTAAAAAAAAAAATAATTCCTTTCAAATGTTTCTTTCTCGAATGAGACCCTGGGGTTACTCTCCTATTGACCTGTGGGTGAAGGTGATTAACCCTCAAATTTGTCGACTCTGTGTAAACACAAACCATAACTGGTTTCTAATGCTAAGTAAATAAAAGAGGATAGACGTACACCTTGCAGTGTGTGATACTGGAGGGTAATAATGTAAGGGAGAAAGAAAAGGAAGAAAAAAATCTCTAGCCCCATCTCTGAGATGGAACCCTGTTTCCAGTCAAAGGAATTCCATTCTCTCAGCAGGGTGGGAATTGACAATATGGAAAGAACAGCTGAAAAGGAAGTGCCCGCCAAGAGCTTTCAACTTGGCTGCCTAGGATGGAAGAGATAAAAACGGTTTTCGCCTGAGGTTCTGATTTCAGGACCTGAGTGTAAACATCAAAGGCATGTTGTCTCGCCCTGGCTTCCCCTTTGAAAGCCTAGGAGACCCAATCTGTAAAATCTCGAGAATGAACTGTCTTGCCACACAACACTTTGGGGAAATTTAGCACCCCATCTGGTAACAGTCCCGCTGGGGAGGGGGGAGGGGAATGAAAAGTCGCGGGAATGAGTGGGGGAGATTGCGCTGGTGCCTTCCCTTGTATACCCTTGGTTTTTGTTCCTGGAAATATCTCTTCCTGGTCCTGCGAGATTACATAGCTTCATTGACCCTTTGCATTATGATATGCTAGAACAGGCCAACCCTTTCATCCTTTCATTGCATCCCCTGTCTTAGGGAAGGCTGATCCTGGCTTTCTGGAACGAAGTGGGAATCCTGTTGGACATTGGTCAGCTGTGATCTCCCACCTTTGGAAGAGTTTCTGAAAACTTAAAAAAGCCAAATGAAACAAACAAACATGCCTCCCTTGATAAGCCTGTGTGTCTTTTGAGCTTTAAACCTGTTGCCTAGGAGAAGACATAAAGGAGTTTATAGTCTAGAAAATTCTCTGAATTCCTGCCATAAAGACACTTTGGATGAGGTGTGTGTGTGTGTGTGCATGTGTGTTTTATCAGTGAAAAGGTCCTTCTGTCTTCCTAGAAGTATACTCTACAAATGCTTTTTCAAGCTACCTGTGCCTCCTGAGAATTTGACAGATTTTTCTGGAAGGGCATATGGTTCTTGCCTGGTGGTGAAAATCACTGCTCTAACAATCCAGGCAGAGATGCAGAGGAGAAACCAAGGGATGGGGTCTGTGAGAGCCCAGAGGCTGTAGGGTGAGCCGTGGGCTTGGATGATGGGGCATTCCACCTCCTGCCTTCTCCTCCCCCTCAACTTCTGGCCAGGGGCAGTGGGGCTGCTACAAGACATGTCCACAGGATGTAGCAGAGGTCCCACACTCACAAAGTGTGGCTGCCCCTGTAAAGGAACCCCTTGAGAATGGCCAGACCCTCATCGACGGCCCAACAAGGCATGAGGGCCCGGTCCTCAGAGGGACCTTGGGGCTGTAGCATCCATGTTCCTTGGGCCCACCCTAGCTCCACGTGTGTGTGACAACCAGCCCTCCAGGGGACTCTAATGCACTCTCAAGTTTGAGAACCACAGTGTTAGAGAAACAGCTGCTCCGTGAAGCAGAAACCGAGGCAGGGCTCATTTCTAGCATCAGTTATTTATGGAAATACTATAGTTGAAGCAGTTCACGTTTTTCTTCTCAGGTTCAAGTGCCCCAACCCAGCCTTCTCAGCCAGCAAGCAGATCCTGATCGAGGCCTTTTCGAGGGCAGGGGGTGACTGAATTGATCTGACAAGGGCTGTTGGTCGTTAGTTCTACCCAGTGTTCTCATTCATTCACGTGATCACTCGTTGCTCTTACAAAAATGTATTGAGAACTTATGATCCAGGTGCTGTTCTAGTAGGATGAATATATGTTTTATCGTCCCAAGCAGGCTTTGGTTCGGGTGAGCCAACTGCTCTTCCGGTTGCAATTATGTGACTTTGGGCTAGTGACTTAACCTGTCTGAGGGCCAGTTCTCTTACCTATAAAATGGGGGCCAGTAGCTCACTACTTTGTAGATAAGGTTGTGAGGATTAAATCAGATAAGGGATAAAATCGTTAAGTGCAGTGGCAGGTACATATGCTCAATAAGTAATATTGCCCTGCTGTGATGTTTAGGGCTCTGAGAGGTCTTTAATGACTGAAGTATCACCTTCTTTGGGGAGGTGTTAGAAGAGAAGGTCATGGCCAGATTGCATACACCAGTGATTCCGAGTGCTGGATACACATTAAAATCTCATGGGACGTCTGTAAAAAATGCTGAGACCTGAGCCTTACCCCTGGGGATTTAGTTTTAATTGGCCAGACTGAGAAATATGGACTTAATCCTGCAACCAGGAGGAAATGAGCCCTGCTCTTGAAACTTGTCTTGGTCCGATCATTTGTCATCAGTGAATTCCAGGGAAGAACGTATGTCTGGCAGTGATCACCAGTGAGCAGGGAGTGATACCTTTGGGGTTGGGTTTACTTACTTGGCCATTTGGTTGCTGCCCTCATCAGGGATTCAGAGCCCCATGAAACAGTTTGTTGAACTTGGCAAAGGGGTGTATTATGCTTGTGTTTACTCTTTTGAACCCATGGCGAATCGCTGAGCCTTTTAACACACTCCCCTTGCTGCCAGACCCACAAGTTCCACATGAAGTCTCTGCAGGCTCCATCCAAGAGGAAGGACTCGCCCTGGTTAATAACACAGCACCAGAGCTCCCTTCACTTTCAGTCATACACGCGAGCTCTTCAGCTGTGAATCTGTCCAGCCACGTTTCTAATGAGTTTCCTATTAAGTTAGCTGTTTGACCTTCAAGTGTATTATTTTCATTGTTTTCATTTGATTACACCCAAGTCATTTTTCTAGAGGCTGGAGATTAGAAATGAAACAACTGAAAACGCATGCTGCTCCCTGGCTGTCTCGCCTCGCCCTCTCGGGCTTCCTGGAATTCAACATTTTCTAGTGCCTCAAATAATACCACTTGTACTTGAACTTAATTTTTTTAAAACGATTTTATTTATTTATTGACGGAGAGAGAAATCACAAGTAGGCAGAGAGACAGGCAGGGCAGGGGGAAGGGAAGCAGGCTCCCTGCTGAGCAGAGAGCGGATATGGGGCTTGATCCCAGGACCCTGGGATCATGACCTGAGGCAAAGGCAGAGGCTTAACCCACTGAGCCACCCAGGTGCCCCTTGAAGTTAATTTTTTAAGGAAAAAAAAAATGGAACCGTGTTGTTGTGTAATTTAGGATCGTTTTGAACTTGAGTGTGATGGCTCTGTTAATTTGTCTCAGTGGTTGGAAGCATGCATGGAGGATGCTTGTAGGGTATGGAAGAGGCCCCTCCCCTGATGATTTCTGACAGCGGGTTCTTCTGGCAGGGGTGGCTCTGTGGTTGGGATCCATGCTTTGGAACACCACTGGGATCTAAAGAGCGGACCCTAATTAGGAGAGTTAAGCTTGCCTCCACCTCAGGCTTGGCTGCAAGTCCTTTGACATCCCCGAGACTTAGTCTGCCATTTCTCTGTTCTCCCACTTCCCTGTCATCCCTCAAGGGCACAATTGTGATCTCAGGTGCAGATTTTGCTAATACCTGTCCTTGATAATCCTGGATTTGATTCAGGCATGACTAAGGCTTGCTGCCTGCTAGTAACAGGCTAACCCACAGATGCGTGCTGTGATAACCTTCACAATGAGGATCGGTGGTCTTCACCTTAACAGATGCAGAAACTGAGGCTTAGAAAGTTTCGGAAGGTCACTAAGTTGGTATGTGGCAGAGCCTGGATTTGAACCCAGGTAACCTGGCTCCGGGGAGTCAGGCTCTTCACGCCAACACTGTGTTGCATGATGAGGTGGACCTGAATTTAGAGTTCACAGGGGAGTCCTAAGCCATCCACGCTGGGGCAAGCAATGGTGAGAAGCAGAGGTGTGATAAGCACAAGGCTGACTTTCCCACCCTGGCTGCTAGTAAGGGTGGGATGAGCCCCTGTAGCAAAGCCTTGGGTGGGGAGGGCAGCAGTAGGGCTTTACAGGTGATGGGTTTCTACCATGTTCGTTGCCTGAATTGGAGAAGCCTTTTTTTTTTTCCCCTCAGAGTTCACTGCGTTAAGTACAAGAAGGTTAGCGTCAGCCTGGGGGTGGTTCTGAGGTGTTCTGATCAATTGTCAGTGCTCTCAGATTCCCATGGTGTGAGTGTGTGTGTGAGATTAAAGGCCAGACAGAGCAAATGATTGGGGAGACCATGGGGTGTGGCTGATGAGTGTGTGGTGATGGTCGATGGACCACATCACCTCACAGTCCTCCTTGTTCCCATGGAAATATCCCCAGGGATGGTTGTGGAAGGAGGGTGGAATCCAATGGCTCGACAAACATGGTGCCATTGATTCTCTCTCCCATGTAGCTCCTTCCTTTATCCTGGCCACATCCTCTGCCCTCCTAGGATTGGTTATTGGACCCCCAGATAACACTGTTGGTCTTAGCAGGAATGAGTGGTTCTTGGCAAGACATCTGCGTCCCCTCTTCTTCTATACTTTCTTACCATTTTTTCTGCCTTCTGTGGAGTCCACTGCTGGTAGTGGGTGGCCTTATTGGCTATGGTTCTCCTTGCACATGCCAACCAACATCCAGAGAGAGTTTTGGTTTAAGAAAAGACAATTAGTGAACCAAAGAGCCTTTCATTGTCCTGACCAGGAAACACATTGATTCAACTTGGACCAACTCATTGTCAGTGGGAGAGCTGCCAGCCAAGTATAATTTCGTCACTCTCACTGCCGTGGGCTTTGAGACTTAGGGGATCAGAAGACCATTTTGTGAAGCCCTGAGCCTATGAGGTGCTTGAAATTTAGTTCCGGGGAGGAAATCCTTGAAGAATGGATCTTGCATTGACTAAAGGATCTAATTAGGTTGCAGACAGTTGTTGCAAAGGAAAGACCACTCATTTCTGAAATGAAAAATAAGCTACTTTCCATGAGGATCATATGACCTCTAGAAAAGTGCACCCCTGAGGAGTGGAGTGGTCCATCTGTCCGAGGTGTCAGGAAGGCAGTAAAAATGCTGTCATGTGGGTAGGCAACCGCATAGAAAGAATGAACTAACTTAAGATATGGGGTTGATTGAAAGCAAAGGCATGAGGAGAATCTTGACTGGTTCACTCTAGGCTGTTGGCCTTTTTGCTTAAAACCAACAAACGAATCTTCCTCTTCTGAGGTTACATGTAAACCAGAAAGACAACCTCCTTTTTTTTTTTTTTTTTGTAACCTGCTGTCCATGCAGCATTCTGTAAAGGGATTTCCATCCTCTCCCTTCCTAAAGCCCATTTTTGTCCAAATGGCCTCGCATCTTTGGTTCTAGAATGGCTGACGGACAGTTAAAATCCCAAGATCTCCTCACTCATCAGCATTTCTCCCGGGCCAGAGCATTGTTTTGTAATCCTCATTTGCTCAAGTCATACAAATTGTGTTATTCACCCCGGGGGCAACAGGAGGGAGTTGTTAGGAGTTGGGTAATTAGCATGGTTGGGAAAGCCAGACAATCAGAAGGCAGAGCTGGACCGTCAAACTGAACATCTGATGAAATTCAGAATTAATTTGGAGAAGTAGCTGTTGCTATAGGAACCAATCCCCACTCTCCCTTGAAATGGAAAATAAACAGAAAGCAAGAGAAATCGTTCAAGTTGGTGTCTGGGAAGAAGGCCTTTCTGTGGGACAGTGGAAGAGAGTGGACAGAGTCTGGATATCGGTCTATGCAGAAACAATGGTAAAACCATCCTAGGCAAGCAAAACCCAAGGCGTTTTGGGTGGTTCGCTTGCATGCTTGTTTCTCTAGGAACTTTCTCAGGCCATGTGCATTATCTCACTTATTTTTTTCTCTGATCATTTGGTCTTTAAAATCTGTATCATACAAGTTATCACTTGGTTTATTTTATGAACACTACTATGCTATCCAACTGCACTGCAGCCCCTCCAGGGCAAAGACTCTGCCTCATGTTGCATTCTTATCCCCTTTAACACAAAGCAGAAAATGCTTCAGATTGATTAAAAAAAAAAAGCATTTAAAAAAAAAGCAGTGATGCTGGTGTCTTTAACGAAGGAGACTATTGAGTATTATGCAAGGAAATTAAATGGATGATGGAGGCAGGTGGTGGGGAGTTGTGGGAAGAACAGAAGATTTTGAGTCCTATACATTTGGGATCAAATCCTTCCTGGTTATCTGCCCAACAGAAATATGTACAGATGAGCTTCGAAAGAAAGTTTACAGCAGCACTCTTCATAATGACCCTCACCTGGAAACGACCCAAATATCCATCAACAGTAGAATGGATACAGCCTCGGTACATTCATACAATGGATTACTCTATAGCAGAGTGAACAGTCGTCCATTACACGGAACAAACATGGATTATTCTTAAACTGTTGAGCCAATGAAGCCAGACACAAAGGAATATATTCAGCATGATTCCATGTGTAGACAATCGGTAGAATTTATCTATGGAACTGACTTATAATCATCCTATTCATGGTATTGGCTTATAGATGTGCTTGGGAAGATGGTTAGTGACAGAAAGAGGACACAGGGAAGGTAGGCCTTGCCGGGTGCTGACCATGTTGTTTCCCTGTCTAAGTGCCGTTCCCTATTTCCAAAGCAGGGATGATGTTAATACCTACCTCCTAGGATTGTTGGGATTAACTGTGACAATCCATGGCATTGAGGAATTGTTCAATACGTGTTACCTCTGTTACTAGTAATAAGCCTTCGGAGGAAGGAGAGATCATTGTCCAGCATGGAAGGCTCTTGGGAAGAAGGGTGCTCTGGGCTATTTCATAGCCCAGGATGCTGGGTGCTTGCCCTGTCCTTTGTTCCATCTGTTTGTTGTTTTTGGTAATGTTTGGGCCCATCTGACTCCCCCCATAGAGCTCCTTGTGGGCCTTCAAGGCCTCAGTGGCTCATTCATAGCTTGCCTCTCCCTTCTTGTCCCTTCGTCCCCAGCCCCTGCCAACCCCTGGTGGTTCTGCTCCTGCTTCGACCCTTGCTCTTGCAGCTGCCTCTGCCGGGCCTGCCTTCCCCTCTCTTCCCCTAGTAAAGTCTTCTCTCAGTAGCCCCAGTGCCAGGCCCATAGCGAGTTCTTTATACGAGTGTATTGTTAGAACTAAAACCTGAATCTGCCACACATGGGCATGGCCCCTGTGCTGTGGGCTCACTCACGCTGAGCTAAGTTTCTATTCAGGGTTTTGATTTTCCTGGTAGGGCCTGGCATGTCAAGGGCCATAGTTTTCCTTACCGTTCTGGAGCCACTGGGCTTCTGGGTAAAACTGTCTGGCCAAGAGACACAGGCTTTCATTTTTCAGAAAGGAAACCCTTCCCAACTGGTGGAAAATAAGCTTTTGCTTAGTGACTAATAACATAAACACAGACAAGATTTCTGGGCTTATAAATAACCAGTTGTAAAAGTGCCCAAGGGAAGCAGCCCTTTTTGCCAGAAGAATGGCCAGGAGGGTTCCTATCACCTCCCTGATAGTGACCTTAACGTGGGCAAGGAGCCTTGGGCTAAGAGTGCGGAAGTTGGTCATTCTTCAGGACAAATTCCCAAGGCCTTGCTCTTATACATTAGAAATCCTGGGCTATTCTGGAGAAATAATAGTTGATCTCTAAGGCCCTTCCTGATAAAAAATTTTGTGATTCTGTGGTAGCCACACAACATTTTTTTAAAATTTATTTTTTTAAATGTACAAGTGTTTCTCAGAAGTAGGCTTTTTTTTTTTTTTTTTTTAAAAGATTTATTTATTTATTTGAGTGTGTGCTCATGTCAGGCAGAGAGGAGGGGCAGAGGGAGAGAGAGGAACCTGAGCAGATTTCATGCTGAGCTCAGAGCCAGGCTTGATCCCACGACCCTGAGATCGCCACCCAAGCTGAAACACAGAGTCAGACACTCTACCGACTGAGCCACACAGGTGTTCCAGCCACAACACATTTTAAAGAGGGATGGCAGCCCGGAGAGAAAAGTCTTAGGGTTTTGTTTTGCAGGAGCTGGCTAAGAGGCAGATGGGTAGTTCTGAGGATAGCTTCCCATTATTGAGCACTGGCTGAGGCACCCTGCCGAAGGAGCGGGTCCTGGGAGCTCCCCAAGTGCCCTGCATCTGACTGATGAGGAAACCGAGGTTCGGTGGGGGGGAGGGGTGCGGTCAGGTTTGTGTAAAATGGCGTAGTGGCTAGGAGTGTGGCACGTGCGGTCCGACTGCAGGCTTAGGCCTGCCTCCGCCTCGGACTCGCTCTCTGGCCACGGTAGTCACTAACCTGGCTGTACTCAGAATTTCTCACGGGCACAACGAGGATACTCACAGGACCGAAGCCATAAGATATAATTCAAGCAAAGAGCTTATTAGCTGAGTGCCCGCACACGGTAGGCCTTCAGTAAGGGCCGCCGTTATCAGAAAGGACTCGAAGCTTCATACCCAACACCATGGGGTCTCCTTGATGAATCACTGGTGTACCACGTCCAGAACTGCTATTTGCCTTTAGTTAAACGAGGGTTACAGTGAGGGTCTTGACGTTGAGACTTGGCTGTGGGAGGGGTGGTGGTGGGGACACAGAGCCCCATGTGGCCCCTGGGACAGCTCCCTCACCTGCCTGCCCCTGAGGCCTGCCTCTCCTCTCATTCACCCTTGTTTCCCAGACCAGCTTCCTGGTTGTTCCTCCTGATATCAGGAGGGAGGTTGAAATGGCCAAATCAACTGGCAAAATTCAGAGTCAAAGAAGCCAGACCCTCCAAGGGCAATCAGGTATTAGCATTTTCCAAAAAAAAAAAAAAAAATTTGCTGATGTGTGATCATAGGACACTTTTATTTATTTATTTATTTATTTATTTTTAAAAATAAACATATGATGTATTTTTATCCCCAGGGGTACAGGTCTGTGACTCGCCAGGTTTACACATTTCACAGCACTCATCATAGCACATACCCTCCCCAATGTCCATATCCCCACCACCCTCTCCGGTCCCCACTCCCCCCAGCAACCCTCAGTCTGTTTTTTGAGATTGAGTCTTTTATGGTTTGTCTCCCTCCCGATCCCATCTTCTTTCATTTTTTCTTTTCCTACCCCCCAAACCCCCAAGTTGCATCTCCACTTCCTCCTATCAGGGAGATCATATGATAGTTGTCTTTCTCCGATTGACTTATTTCACTGAGCATCATACTCACTACTTGCATCCACGTCGTTGCAAATGGCAAGATTTCATTTCTTTTGATGGCTGCATAGTATTCCATTGTGTATATATACCACATCTTCTTTATCCATTCATCTGTTGATGGACATCTGGGTCCTTTCCATAGTTGGGCTATTGTGGACATTGCTGCTATAAACATTCGGGTGCACCTGCCCCTTCAGAGCACCACGTTTATATCTTTAGGATATATACCCAGTAGTACAATCACTGGGTCATAGGGTAGCTCTATTTTCAGTCTTTTGAGGAACCTCTACACTGTTTTCCAGAGTGGTTGCACACAGGATACTTTTTCCCTGCAGAATATCTTGCAGGGCCCATGTGTATAGCACGCGCATGTGGAGCTGTTCCCCAGCCCCTTCTAAATACAGAAAGTCAGCTGAGGGGCAGGAGAGAAAGGCAGGAAAGCAGCCAGGATGGAGATTCAGAGCAAGGGGTGCGCAGGGGCAGGACGTCAGCCGGGAGGACAAAATCAGGCTGCATTTTAGAGGTGGCCTAGCAGGACTCACTGATGGAGACTCCTCGCGGAGTCAAATACCTGGTGTTGAAATGAATGCTGCTTGTCTCTGTGTGACACTGTGCTGGCCAATTGGAAAGGGAGGAATCCCATCACCGAAACAGTCCTTTTGTCCGCGTAAGACCAGCAAGCCATACTTTCTGGTAGTCACTGAAGGGACCTGTGACTTTGGCCTCCTTTAGGGATGCATCGGACTTCTTTTTTTTTTTTTTTTTAAAGATTTTATTTATTTATTTGACAGACAGAGATCACAAGTAGGCAGAGAGGCAGGCAGAGAGAGAGGGGAGGAAGCAGGCTCCCTGCTGAGCAGAGAGCCCGATGTGGGGCTCGATCCCAGGACCCTGGGATCATGACCTGAGCCGAAGGCAGAGGCTTTAACCCACTGAGCCACCCAGGCGCCCCTGCACTGGACTTCTTGAGGGTATGAGCCTCTTTGCTTATTTCCCTATCCAAGTACTCTCTTTTCTTCCTCCCCTGCTTTTAAAAATTAGAAAGCCCGCTGCCCTCTCCCGGCCTATCATTCCATCGTTCTCAGAGCCTGAGCCACGCATCCCGAGGCAGCTTTCCTAGGTTCCAAAGTTTATTGTTAATGAAAAGGGCACAATGGGCTGAAATCCCTGGCAGGAGCCAAGGCTTCAGGGTACACCGAGGCCAGCAGACGCAGGAGCAGCCAATTTTATCTGCTGTTCTCTTTCCCTCCTCCCTCACCTCCTCCTTCCCCTTCCTTTTATCAGGGAGGTTTGGCTGGACTTGAAGGAGCCAAGAAGGAACTGGAGGGCCTTGCGCTTCTAACAGCCAGTGACAAGGTGTGGGAGGACAGAGGACCCAGGCCTGGGGCATGTTCCAGCTCAATTCCGTTCTCACTGAGTGTGTCTAGGAGTCTGGCTCAGTGCTACAGCCCTGGGGTCCAATAATATCAATAGTAACAATAATAGCTCATGTCACTGTGTACATGCCGTAAGTGTAGGCCTTGTTCTAAGCATTTAACATACCCAATATCAATAAACACTCCCAACAGTTCTAAGAAGTACTGAGTAGTAGTAGAAGTGCTAAGAAGCAGTATTATTTACACTTTAGAGTTGCTGAAACTGAGGCACAGAGAGGGCAAGCAACTCCCCCAGAGTCACACAGCAAGTAAGAGGCAGATCCAGGAATCCCACTGAGGAGGGTCTGGTTCTAAAAGTAAACTTTTTACACGTAAAGTTCCAGACTCACAGTCCAGGCAGAAGAAATGGGTATGTAAACCAGCAAACAAATCCATGTATTTGAAAGTGCTATCATACAAGTATGGGGTAGCACAGTGAGAGGGAGAGGGCGGCAAATAGAAGCCATATTTGAGTTCAATCTTGACAGGTGGGCTGGAGTTTCCCCTACAGGTAAGGCAGGTAGTAAAGGCAGAGGGAAGGAGGTGGGAAACAGCAGTGTGTATGCGTGTGTGTGTGTGCGTGTGTGTGCGTGCGTGTGTGTGTGTGTGTGCATTTACAGGCATTTGGGAAAACAATTTCCATGGTGGTGTGGGGGTTGGGTGGGAAGGGTCTGAGGCAGGGAACCCAGCTTGGGGTGATTGCTATGTTTTGACCTGCCACCAGGCTGTGGCATCATGGGTCTCTGTCCACGCTGGAAGCCAGAGATGAGCCCCGTCCAGTCTGGTGGGCTCAGCCAAACTGTGTCAGTCTCTTAACTTCTTCAGGCCTCAGTGTCCCCATTGTTTTTAATGGTAAAATTAGTGGTATTTCTCTGAAAGTTTGTTGCAAGATCTAAATGAGTCAGGACATGTCAGGTACTCAAAACCCTACAGGAGCTTGGCACCTAGTAAGGGCAAGGTAATTCTTTCCTGAATTGTCCAGAATGCACTTAGGAAGTTTTGAGTTCGCTCATTTGATAATTGCAAATGGAGCCCTTCTGTCAGCATTCTGAGTGCTGGGGAGACATCCGTGAATGAAGCAGAGCAACCCTCATGTACACTCTAGTGGGGGAGACAGACTGAACAAATACACAGAATACAGAGAATAGGGCTGGGATGAATCCACGGGCTCAAACAGCACCTGCGGGTTCATGTTTGGAACTTTGGGTTCTATTCTGAGGAGATGGAAAATCTAGAAAGATTTGAACAAAGAGGTGACAAGTCCAGCTACCCATTTTGGGTTCCGAGTAGCTTGTGAGGTCTGGGTAGCTGGTCCATATCGAAGGGTTCATAGGAGGTAGGTGTTACCATCCACTGTCCTGTCGACAGGGACCTGTTCTTGGAGGCGGGGCTCAGGACAATGATCTTGGGGAAGGGTGTGGGGCCCTCAGGAATGAGAGGCACCTTCCCCTTAAGGTTGCCGAGGTGTGTCCGGTAACAAGAGCGGTGATGTCATTGTCCACCTAGCTGGAACACTCGCCCAGCTCCTCGTGACGTGGAATGGCCTGACTTGTGTCCTGACCGGTCGCCCTTGGCCCCTGCTCAGTGACATCTCCGTTGTCCCCCCTTGCACCCTCTGGAGCCATAAGCAGGCTTGTTGGATAAACAGGGTTTTGTGTGTTGCTGTCCCCCCCACAGTGTTTGAGAACAAAGATAAGATTGTGATCATCATGGAGTACGCAAGCAAGGGGGAGCTGTACGATTACATCAGCGAGCGGAGACGCCTCAGCGAGAGGGAGACCAGACACTTCTTCCGGCAGATCGTCTCCGCTGTGCACTATTGTCACAAGGTACGGCCGAGCCCCGCCACAGCTTTGGTCACCGATGGTTTTGATGGTCATGTGATACAGGTGATACCACAGTATACAGGTAGTATACAGGTGATCAACCCATTGTTGTCTGCATGGAGAATTTATGAAATAGAAGAAAATCACCATCACCCATAATTCCGGAACCCCAGCATAACCCATGATGGGACATTTTTGTTCGTTTCTTTCCCATCTCTACCTCCTAACATTTTTTTTTTAATTGAACTTCTTATTTTGAATAGTTTTAGGTGTACAGTAAAGTTTTCAAGCTGGTACAGAGTGTTCCCGTATGCCCCTCACTCACTTTATCCTAATGGGAACAGCTTACTTTACTATAATACATTTGTTGAAACCGAGACACCAACATTCGGGTGGTGTTATTAACAAAACTCCAGTTTTTTTTTTTAGATTTTCCCCAGTTTCTCTGCCAATGACCTTCCTCCATTTCAGGACCCAGAGTACCGCAGTACATGTATTTTTACATTTGTGTCTTGCCTTGTCACTTAGTATTTTAATCTAAACACGTTCCTATGTTACCAAAAATTCTCTGCAATTATTGTCATTGTTGGACATTTAAGGCTGGTTCCAATTTCTTTATATATTAACCTTTTCCTCTCATTGGAATGATTCACCTGAGGGAAATTCCAGAAGTGAAGTCACTGGCTGTGAACCTTCCTGTGCTCTTGGTATCTTTCCTTGCATAGGTCACTTCCACATAGGTTCCGTACCTACACACACATTTTATCTACACACACATAATAAAGCCAGGTTAGCTTACCATTTGTCTCTGGAGGGGAAATGAAGTACACAGCTAATTCCCAAGACGTATATCAGCCATCGTCATTGTTCATCATGTTAGTCACGATTCCCATCGTACTCGCACTTTCCGCCAAGTCACACCTGGAACAGTCTTTCACTTTGAGGACAATAATGACTTGAATCCAACATGGCATCCAAAAGAGAGTCAAATTTCTTCGTTCAAATGATTGCAACGCGGGGCCTTCTGGTTTGCTAAATATTCTGGTTAATCAAAAGAAGCTCCGTACGTAATTGGAAGATACTACTCAAATCTAAAACCCTTTACCCATGTGAACCCTGTTGGGCTTCTCTTTGCCGACTCAAAAGGCACGGATGACTCAGATCATATGGTGCTTTGTACATTATCCTCAGGCACGCATCAGTATAAAGCTCTACAGGTCAGACTTCCATTATCTGAGGTGGGTGAACACTTGGGATTTTGTACGAATGGAGCTTTATCAAGCTCATTCCCTCTTACTCTGACAAGTAGGAATGCAATAATATAAACCCAAACTGCTCCCAGTCTTTAAAACTGGAAACAAATCGGGGACTTTAGATTCTGTATCCTTCTTCCAGGAGCCTTGGTTTGTGCCTCTCTGAGGTCAAAACACATCCAGGAAGGTTTGCGTTCGAGAAAGGAGTAGAGGGGCGCCTGGGTGGCTCAGTGGGTTAAGCCTCTGCCTTTGGCTCAGGTCATGATCTCAGGGTCCTGGGATGGAGCCCCACATTGGGCTCTCTGATCAGCAGGAAGCCTGCTTCCCTCTCTCTCTCTGCCTGCCTCTCTGCCTACTTGTGATCTCTCTCTCTCTGTCAAATAAATAAATAAATAAAAATCTTTAAAAGAAAGAAAGAAAGATAAAAGAGTAGAAATACAGCTTTCATCTCTTCAGCCAGTGCTTTTGGAGATAGTAGGGACTGTCAAATGGAAAGGAAAAATAAACAAGAAAGCACCAGCTATAATAAACAGGCTGATCGTGAACTAAAGAAATCTCGATTGAAAGGCAGAAGTGTTCTAGCCCATTGGTTTGCTCGAAAGAGCAGCTTCAATCTCAGATGTCCTTTATGCGCAATGACATGGAGAACTAACTCCCTGCTACTGGTCCACCCAGCCTGAAATAGCTGGCTCTTTTCCGTTCCACCTCTGCCCGTGCCCTCCCGTACCCCACTGAAAGATCACTGGGTTTTACGAAGATTTGCGTGTATCCGTTGTTACTGTGGGGTAGACCAGCAGGCTATTAGTTAATGACTCCTTTTCAGCCTCAGCGGGGCTGCCTGCCTGTCCGTGCAGGTTCGTTTCCAGACTTGCCAGAGTTTGCTAGAACAGAGAGGTCGCACGGTAGGGCAATGCCCTGCTGGGTCAGCCCGGTGGCTAGGGTCTCCCCAGCCCCTCCACCTTCACCCTCGAGTCTAGCTGAGCAGAGTGGATCTTGCAGAACATCCCTCCCAACTGTTCCGGAAATGTCCATTGCGGGGGTGGGGCAGGCAGGCAGACAAGCGGGACCCGTGAACCTCACATTCTGAGTCTCCAGCAGAGAAATCTGCAGCTTCGCTGAGAAGGGCAGCACAGACAGACATTGTTCGCCCCCGCCCGCGACTCTCTTGCTTTTACGCAGTGGAATGACATTCCGTCGAAGAATCCCCCTGCTGTTTTACAAGCTCTGGGGGAGAATGGATTCCAGTCATTTTCCCCTCACCACACAGCAAGTGACTAATGCTCTCCTGTCGCTGGTCGCTGGCTGGCAGGGAGCGTCATGACAGCGAGGGGAGCCCTGAAGGATGGAGGCAGAGACCACCAGGGCTGGCGCGTTTCTTTAATCTGTCAAACTTCTCCTTTTGCTCACCCTCCTGCCCCCTCTTTCTGTCTCTTGGGCCGGCCGCCCCGTTCATGTCCGCGCCTGTCTTCTCGTTGCAGAACGGCGTGGTCCACCGGGACTTGAAGCTGGAAAACATCCTGCTGGATGACAGCTGCAACATTAAGGTAAGGCTCTTGCCTGGTGGACTGATTCCCAGGGCGAGGACTCGAGGTGCCTCAGGCTGCAGCCTTGAAACCAGGAGGGTGTGGGGAGTCACCTCAGTCCAGCCCCAGTCCTCCAATTCGACCAGCATGTATCTGTCTCCAGCAACATGCCAGACTTCCATCTTTGTGCTGGCATAAAAAAGATGATGAAAATACCATCCCTGTCCTCAGGAAGTAGTCATCACCATAAAAACACCTACGACCGTAACATAGTGCATGTGTATTTCTTATCATGTTTGCCAGCTATCGCTTACCTTTAATCTTCACAACCTTATGAGGTGGGCACTGTTATTGACATCATTTTGCAAATAGGGAGAACGAGGCACAGAGAGGTTAAGTAACCAACCCGAGGTAATACAGCGGTACCTAAGTGGAGATGGGGTTTGAGCCCACGTGTGTCTGACTCACGAGGGTTTGAGTTGTCAGTAGGGCCCCAGATTATGTAAGAGTTGGAACTGCCTCCCTGCCAGCCTTCTGTCACTGCGGTGCCATGCTGCCTCCTTGTCTCTCCAGACCCTCCCACAGCCCAGGAACTGGGAAGCTGACTGTGGTGGTATGTGCTGCTGGGAAAGGAGCATACCATCCGGTGACAGGGCTGGCTTCCACGGAGAGTGTTTTTGCTGGCTGCCGCTGGAGTTGAAGCAAACTCTCCTGGCCCACAGGGTTCAAGCGCCTCCCACGGGGCACTCTGGATGTCCTTTTGATCACGGCTGCAAAATAAGCAAATACAGTTTCAAAATAAACGCAGCTCGTCGCATGGGTTTCATTAAGAAATGGCCTCAGTACTCCTGACACCAGGGGATCCCTGTAATTGGCCACTGGTGACGTTAGTGCCTCATCCCTGGTCCCCGGACAAGGCATGGGAATGACCTTCTGTTGTCCCCTTTCCCGGTTGCTCTTGCTCTCAGTAGAGCGGGTGCATCATAGGGAGACTGTTCCCTTGCTCTGTGTTTGGATTCTGTTTGCGGATCATGGTGGCCGCCATTAGTCACCATTGTTTCCTTTGAGAGGCTCCTCGAAGTCACGTTGGGGATGACCTCTTGTTTTTGCCAGAGGTTGACCTCTTTCTGTGTTAGTCCATAGAATATGGAGGAAATGGTTGGTCAAAGCAGTTCTTCCTAGGATCAGGAAGTGAGAGCTCAAGATCTCTCCCTTTCTGGATTCTTCTAGCAGGAGCACTTGGTGTCCAGTCAGAAAATTCCCTCCTGTGTGGCTTCCCCGCTGCATGCCATCAGGAGAACCACTTCACTGTGTTCCTGCGACGTAATACGGGGGTAGCAGTCATGCTCACAGGCTTGTGTTCAGGACTAAACAAGATACCCTGTGTTTAGCTTTGTACACTGCTGAGCACTGTGTAGTGAGTCAAGATCAAGAGCGGTGGCTTTGGAGCTGGGGGGCCTGCAATCTGATTTGAATCATGGCTCTGTCCCTGACTAATGGCAGTGTTTTGGGTCAATGACTCCCCTAAGCCTCGGTTTTCTGACGTGTCCAGTAGGGATGCCAGTCCTGCCTCTGGGGGTAGTTGTCTATGGATTCATTTTCTCAGTGAGTAGTTTCCTGAACAGTTATGTGTGCTGTGCCCCGTGCCCGGGGCGCCTGGGGAGTCAAGGGCAAATGTGGGGATTTTCGTACGCAGAGCACCTAGCACTCAACTCCTAGTATCCAAGGTCCCTGCGCCAGCAGTTGGTCACCAGAGAGGACACTGAACAGGGAGTCAGCTGCTGTGAAGGTGCCTGGGTCCTTGGCACCTGGCCAGGCCAGGGCTAGAGAACTGGATTCTGGTCCGAGGGGCACATTTCTAATGGTTTGTGTCATCCACCCTGGTAACTTTCTCTGCAGATTCTTCCTGCCACCTGCCCCCTGGAGCTCTCCAAACGAAATGTAGTCTTTACAAGGCCTGGAATGTGAGCCTCTGGCTTGGGGATTGGGTTCTGTGGGACAGTGTGACCTCTTGGTCCCATGATGTAGTCCCAGAAGTGATAAGGCACATAGCTTCCTATGGAGTCATAGAATTTCCCAATGGAGGAGAAGAATAGTTAGAATTCTGAAAGCAATTGTGCTGGGAACAATGGGGCAGGAGCCCTGGGGAAGGGAGCATTTGCAGGAGCAGTGGAGCAGTGGGGCAGTGGTGCGGAGCCTCCCGGCTCCCAGGACCGAGTCCTTCCATCTGCGCTCCCTGTCTGTTGTATAGATAAATAACAGATACATAGAACATTACAAAAATTGAATTTTTGGTCATTTTTTTTTCCTCCTTGTCTTTTCATTAGGACTATCTCCTCCTGGCCTTTCCCAAGGTGAAAAAAAAAAAACTCTTGGGAGCGCGTGTGTGCACACACATACACACATACACACACGTGAACAGAAACCAAACCTTCCTTATTCCCCAACATGGATTCTTCCTTCTGCCTGTTCAAGGAATACCACTAGGACCTGAGAATCCTAGAGCTCCAAGAACATTGAGGGTCATTTTCCAGCCCCCTTGTTCAAGTGATGAAGGCCCTGTAGGTCTAGGTCACGTGCAGGGAATCAGAGTGGGCTAACTGTGTCTCTGGTTCCTTGGGGTGTGGCCCAGCGCTTGCCACACAGTAGGTACCCTTAAGTTGTTTGGGTTTGGGGTCAAGGGATGACAGCCAGGAGGAGAACTCCCCTGTTTGACTTCTGGGCAAATTCTCTTTCATCATCTTACACGCACTTCCAAGAATTTTTTTTTTAAATGCATTTCAGCTGGTGTTGATTTGCCTTCCGGCTGTATCTGCCTGGCTCTTCCTGACTCAGCATTTTGTTGGGAGCATATTTAGAAAGGGCACTGGGGTGGCAAAGGCAGTGGACACATGGCCACACACCAGCCTCCGTGTTTAGGAGAACCCGTGGCATCAGCATCTGGCCCCAGGCCGGGGAGGGGAGAGGAAGCCCACGGGAGATGGGCAGCTAGGTCCCTCTGGGAGCCCCCTCTGCTGCCTCTCTAGCAGCGGTTCCGTCTTCTGTACTCCGGGGGTGGGAGGCCTGTAAAAATGTTACTGGTTTAAACTGGTCACATGTCCTGGTACTTTGGTGTGAGCCGTGTAGCTCATTTCTCCCCTCCTCTCGGCCTGATGTGGATTTGCAAAGAGCACATCTGGCATTGGAAAGTATTTATCTGGCCAGTGTGAGAGGGTGTGGCTTCTAAAAATATTCACATAGTCTGTGCCAGAAGGAATGAGAGCAATGTGCTTCTTTGGGTTGCATTCCGTCCTCCGGAGAAGCCCGCTAAATCCTCAGTGGAGGAAGCCTGTGTCTACTAAAATAGACACCCAGCATAGCATTAATTTGCAATTAATAAAAATGGGCCAGATCCACATCCCACTCTATGGGAGAATGGAATGCCGGCAATTCCCATAGAAGGGTCCTGTAAAAATGTCTTACAATAAGAAGAGGTCTAAGCACTGGGGTCAGCTCGCCTCCTCAAAGAGGGCTGGGAATTGGGTGAGCTCCCAGGGCTCAGAGTAGAGGGAAGGAGGGGAAATGGCCTGTTGCTCTGATGACAATGGAATCGCCACAGCTGCAGACAAAAAAGGAGCTTTGAATGGCCCGGGCTAAGAGGAGCTAGAAATCTCCGAGGCCACACTGGGCAGCTCGGGATATGGCCCCTGGGCTTTGATTATGTGCGTGTGAGAAGTCTGCATTCAGGAACTAATTCACTGATTGATTTGTTTGTTCATTCATCCACTTATGTATGTGTTTGTGTGCACGTGTGTGTCCACGCATACCCGCATTCACTCTTCTATTCCTGCACTTGACGCAGTCAGCAAACTGTGTATCTCCTGGGGGCAGGATATACTAGACAAGAGATATTTACTAAGTTCCGGCCGTGCATCTGGCCCCATGCTGAATGCTGGCCTTGAACAGTGAGCCAGACGGCCAGGTCCTTCTTGAGCTTGGAATCTCACAGTTGTCCAGCCAGCAGTAACACGTTGCCGGGAGAAGGATACGGAGGTGAGTGAGGAAGAGAAGGCACTTGCCCTCCAGTGGACTTAGAATTCTAGTTGGGGACACAAGCAGCAAACCAGGAAATATAGAACGTAATCGTCTGGTGGTGAAGAGAGTCAGTGCAGAGAGTGGAGGCTGGCAGGTGCTGTTTTAGCTAAGGCGGTGAGAGAAAGCAACTTGTGTAGGACTCACACTCCTCAAACCCAGTGAGCTCTCTCTGGCTTCCTGGCTTATGCACACCTGGATCCCTGTGCTTGGGATGCTCATCCCACTGCTCTTTGCCTGCCTCCTCCTTTCAGTCTTAGTTTGAATGCCTCTTCTTCCAGGAAGCCTTCCCTGATCCTCCTTTCTTGGCAGGGCCAGAGTGGCCCTGCTCTGTACCTCATAGTGCTCTGGGTCCTGTGTTCTGGAAGCGATGAGCAGGAAGTGCTGCCTTTGTTAATTATAAATGCACCAAAAAGCCTCTGCTGAGGCAGTGGTGATTTAACTTGGTTTTGAAGGCTGGGTAGGAGTTTGACAGAAACAAATATGCTGACAGCCTTCTACAGGGAAGCAGCAGCAAGCACAGGAATGGGGCACAGAGGCTGGAAAAGGAAAGTAACCTTTCCTGAGCCTCTGCTAGAAGCCAGAGTCCTGTGCCAGACCTTGCATGTGCCTTATCTCATTTGGATCCCAGAATGTCTCTAGCAGTGTGGGTCTGATGATGCCCCATTTTATGGATGGGGAGGTTTTTGCAGCTAATATTAACAATGGGGCTGACTGCAAACCTGAGGCCTTTCAACTTTAAGGCCTGGGCACCTGATAAATTCTACCCTCTACTGCTACCACCCAGACTTGCCCCAAATCTAAGAGAGCATCACACGTGGGGACGTTTTTGGTCCTTGTTTCAGTCTGCCTTACCTTGTCTGCAGGCAGCTTGCGGACAGCTGTTCCTGGGGAGGTTTCTCCCCGGGGAGGTCTCTCTGAGGGCCGATGGCAGCCGATGGCCAGGCTGCCTGAGTCGTGGTGGCCAGAGTACCCACGAAGGGATGCCTCAGTCAAATGTGTGATGAGTTGTGATGGGTTACTCATTAGGGTCCTCTGAGACCCTGCTTCGTGGAGGTGCCCTCAGTTAAGAGCTTCCCCAGATCGCTTGGGGTGGTTCATTTCCCAGCTGGTGCTGAAGCTGCAGGTCCACGGACCTCAGTGGAGCAGGGAAGGATCAATTAACTGCCTGAGCTCAGTGCTGGTAAGAGGCAGGGTTGGGATTTGAACCCAGACCTTCAAACCCTGCATCCTTTATTTCTCCCATCATGCAGTGCTGCCTCTCACTCTGGGCATGCCTATTCCAGAAGTGGGTGATGATAATTCCTCTGGGCTCTGGGGTGGGCACTGGCTCTTAGCGAACCATTGTTAAGCAGACCAACCCACCAGCAGTGTCGTAACGGCTGTCATCTAGAGCCAGCTGGCATGGGAGCCGTTACAAGGGCCCTTCATGCCTGTTCTTCAGTCCCCACACAGCTTTCTGAGGTGGGTTCTATGATTATTCCCACCTTGCAGATGAGGAGACCCAGTGGCGTGGCAGGGCCCGCCCATCACCCAGTAGGGCCAACCCGGAGGCTAGCCCCAAGTTCTTCTGATCTGTCTAGTCTGCGGCACTTCCCCTCAGACCCTGCAAATAGCCATCAGTCTGTCACTCACTACCGACCTCATCAGTATTTTCCCCCAGCATTTACCCACCAGCAACCAGATACTTCCTTTTTCACCCGGTGAGCTCACAGCGATTATTCACAGAGATCCGATGTTAAACCCCCTTTAGGTACCACGTAGACGTGGATATTTATCCTTCCGCGTCTGGTTTGCTTCACTTAGCTCTGGTCTCCAAGGTGCTTCTGTGTTGTAGGGAGGCTCATTGTTTGGACGAGTGAATAATGACTTCCTACTTTCTAACTCTGATGTTTATCCAGCAGCGCACACCTCTAGAGCAGCTTGGTTATACCAAAAACTCCAAAAATTAAGGACCTGAGAGTTGGCTTCTCAGATTCCTTTTCAGAGCCCAGGCTGAATGGGGTATCAGCCTAGTGTGGGGACATAATTTGGAGCCCGTAATGGGCAGGGGTACAGTGTGGAGTCGTTAGCTTTCTCCAGAGGTTACCCATGTGTCAGCAGTGTAAGACTTTCATTCAGTTGGTTTTGCCTTACTATGTTTAAAATCACTGTTTCCCAAATTTCAGCTTTGTTCAAATTTCCCAAATTTCTTTTCTTTCACTCTCTTCCTGGCTTTTGCCTTTTCCCTCAAATCTTCTGTGCTCTTTTACTCAAATGTTTTTACTTAGCTCAGTTCACTTCTAAAAAGTATATTTATTTGAGAAAGAAGCCTTAAAATAATTACCTGAAATGGAAAAACCAGTGTTGTTTTGAGTATTGAGAGGTTGATAAAGCTACTATTATGGATTTAAGGGCGAGAAGCAAAGATTTCTCGAGCCCCAACTCTGTGCCAGTGACGGTTCTAAGCATTTTACATACTTTTCATCGTTTAATTTTCACTACGACACTGTGGAGGTCAGTCCTCTTCCTCCTCCCACTTTGCAGATGAGAAGCTGAGGCTTTGAGAAGTTTTAGAAGCAGTGGCCATTGCTGTGCTTCTGGTCGACGGCGGCTCCCTATGGCGTGAAATCTTAGAGCTGCTGCCCGAGTTTAGGTGGTTCAAGGTTTGAGAACTGTATGTGTGTGTTGATTAATACTCCTTTTCCGTTGAAGTGCCGAGAACACAGACTAATCTACATTTCTATTAATCTTCTGTCGGCGGCAATGACAGTTTTACTGGGAGAGGCTGATAAACATCAGTTTGTGGGGACTGGATTGGGCCCTAACACAAACACCCTTCTCAGGACGGATGCAGAGAGCAAGGGCGCCCGGACTGGGAGCACTCCAGGGTGATCGTGTGTGTGCAGGGATCCGCATGCTACGGCGGTGGGCACCTTTCACAGGTGCATGTATTTGGAAGCCGTGGACACTGGCGGTGGGAAGGGGAAGTCTCCCCCAACCCCCCACCCCGTACTCTGCTGGGGCCTGGCCTTGGCTGCGCTCACTGAGGACAAAGCCCTGGGGTGTGCTCTGGGGCTGCTGTGGCCTTCCATTCCTCTTCTGATGGACGGGGCACACTTCATAAGCTTCTAACCAACTTCCTGCAAGCGAATCAGAGGCCTTGATAAGAAAGTGGAATTCAGGGCAATTAAATGCAATCTGAGCCCGGAGAACGCGTTTTCTGAAGGCAGTTCGACACCAGCTGCTTTCAATGGCATTCCATTCATTCATTCAGGGGCGACTTTTAGAAAATAGGCTTATTCTGGGGCTGCATTCAGAACAGAGTCTCAGCGCCACCGGGGCTGGGCTGCTCTCTGGGCATGTGAATCGCTCAGCCTATTTATAAGCCTCCAGTGGAAATCCGGTCAGAGAATGGCAGAAGCCTGCAGCGGCTCATCTCGGGAGGCTGGAATGAAGGTTTGGAGGTGCGGCTTTGTGTTGCCACCTGCTAGCCAGATCTCCTGAGACGCTTCCCCACATCTCCTGAAACCCCACTTTCTTGATCTGCCTAAAAAATTGCAGCAAAATAGCCAGAGCATGAAATTTGCCATCCGAACCATGTTTAGCGCTACCGTTCAGTGGCGTGATGTATGCTTGCGTTGTCTGTAAATGGGCTTGGATTCGAAAGGGTGAGTTGCTCAGAGCAGTGCCTGGTAATTGGAAGTTGTTCCGTACGTGGGGACCAAGTTTCTTCTTCTTCTGCATATTCTATTAGTTGTCTTGTGCTTTTCAAAATATTTTGAGTGACAAGTATTTCTTGGGTTGGAGGCAGGTATGAAGTCGTGGATAAAACATAGATGAGGGAAAATGTGGAACGTGCCACTGCCTCAGGGGACTCAGAGTCAGATGGACAAGGAGAATTTATTCTTTATATATATGTGCGTGTGTATCTATATGTATGCATATGTATTGATATATGCTCCATATGTGTATATGTACATACATAGCGTGACACGTGTCTGTGTGACATGTATATATGTGATTCTATGTGCTTATGCACCTATGCACTCACGCACATGCTCACACAGGGAAAAGTGCTGCCATAAAGGATAGTGAATAAAACACTTCAAGAATCCAGGAGAGAAGAGAGTGATTGCACAGGTGTGCCTGTCAGAGAAAGAGGGCTAGGCAGAGCGTTCGTACAGAATCTGAAGACTTAACAGATTAATATTCATGGTGTCATCTTGAGTGATTGATTCCCCCCTACCCCGCACTAATCCTGTGATCCAGAACAAGAAAGGATCCCGGGTTCCCATTTTCTGGCTAAACTGAGGCTCAGAGAACCTAAGGGACCTGTCCTATGTCACACAGATGGCTAGTGGCAGAGTTTGGGCTGATATCTGGTGACTCAAAAACTAGCACGCTGGGTCTGTTTTACCTAGGGTCATGAAGTTGGCAGAATGAAATTCTTGGTAGAGCGGGAGTGGAGGAGGAGGGGGTCGAATTAGTGGCACTGGCCACAGTTTTCCAGAGTCACTGGGGGTACGATGTGATTTTAGGGGGACTGTTTCCAGATTAATAATTGTGTGTTGTTCTGTGCATCGGAAACGTCAAGCCTATGATTCTGTGGATGTTTCTCAGAGCAGGTCTAAACCGAAGGTCAGGTCCCTGCAGAGAGCAGTTTGGAGTAACTAAGAGAAGGTGTAGGGTGCAGATCCAGCAGACTCTGTTGTGATGCTAAGGACTGCAGCTGGGAGTCACTGGCCTGGTCCTGTGGGCTGGTTCTTTGATGGAAACTGAGGACCGGAGAAAAAATGGTGACCCAGCTGTCAGACCCACACAGGTGCTCTAGTGCTCAGATGATTCAAGGTAGGTGCCCCCGGAATGCTAACCAGCCTCTCTGGGTCTTTCTTTTCTTTGTAGATTGCCGACTTCGGGCTCTCCAACCTGTACCAGAAGGACAAGTTCTTGCAAACCTTTTGCGGGAGCCCTCTCTATGCTTCTCCTGAGATTGTCAATGGGAGGCCTTACCGGGGGCCTGAGGTGAGCAAGTTGCTGGGGTGTGTGTATGGGGGTGTGGGCAGGGGAGGAAAGGTAGCAGGGATGGCAGGAACTGGATATAAGAAATACTTCAAACAAACAAAAAAAACAAGCAAGCGAAGAAAGTTTTTCCTCATATGATTATAAAAGCCACAATATAGATATCTGGGAGGAAATTTGAAAAATCTAGAGAATAAAGTTACCTGCAATTTTCCCTTCAAGAGATAACCACTTAATATTTTTGCAACTTCTCTTTTATACTTTATTCCAGTGTTGATCTCTTACATTTCAAAAAATAATAGCAATCATTATATATATGTGTATACATACATGCGTGTGGCCTTTTATTGACTTAAAATTATATTGTGACATATTTTGAATTTGTTATTATTAAAAACGTGGTTTTGGAGGATGATATAATCTTGTATTGTATGAATATACATTAGTTTAATCACTTCCGATTGTTTTTAGTTTTTCCCTATTAGAACAAACCAAAGAGCCAAGCAAAAAACCCCCCTAACTTTGCAATGAGTATCTTTTTGCATATATCTTTGACAGCATGTATCTTCAATTAAGGAAATACAGGGTTTTTTTTTTTTAAAGATTTATTCATTTATTTTAGAGAGAGGGAGCATGAGTGGGAGGGGCAAAGGGAGAGGGAGAGAAAGAATCCCAAGCTGACTCGGAGCTGAGCGCAGAGCCCAATGCGGGACGTGACCTCACGACCCATGAGATCATGATTTGAGCCGGAGCCAAGAGGCCCAGCTCAACCGACTGCGAGGTTCCACTAAGGAAATACAGTTTTAATCACACCTTCTA
Source organism: Mustela erminea (assembly GCF_009829155.1). Classification (NCBI taxonomy): domain Eukaryota; kingdom Metazoa; phylum Chordata; class Mammalia; order Carnivora; family Mustelidae; genus Mustela; species Mustela erminea. The sequence continues at coordinate 15,836,817 of NC_045619.1, forward strand.
ATGCATGAGAAACGCATTTCTTTATATGCCTAAAGCTCTCGGGCCACGGTAAGAGATGTGCATGTGAAAACGCTATTTTGAAAATGGATGAGTTGCAAGTCATTACTCTCTTTGAAGGGATGGTTCTCTTTACAGAGAGAGGCCTCCGCTCCTTATCTCCTTTAACTAGCAGCAGCTCGGTAGGTTGAAATGTCTCCCTCCAAATATTTATCTGTTGGACAGTGTTGGAAGGCAGGGCTGCAGGGGGAAGAGAAGAATGCCAAGGGGCTCTACCAGTTGCAGTGAAGAGAAAGTCTTTCTGAAATAAGAATGTACGGGAGGAATATCGGATTCAATTTATAAAACTCTAGAAACTTGACACTGTCCATTCATCATAGGTAATGAATGTTCCTTTGATCTTTGATGATCTCTTTCTGGGATTCTAAGCCTGCGGCCTGGGATCTGGCTAGCAAGCATGTTTTATCTGGCCCCGTTAGTCTTTCTAAAAGAAAATGGACAAAGCATTCAATAATTGGGAAATTTCGCATACAAGTCTGATTTCTGACTTCCCGAAAGGATCTGGCAGTGCTGGGTCTACACTACGGTGTGGCAGCCGTTAGTTGAGGGGAGGCTGCCGCTGTCGGGGGGGTCCGTGCACTCCCACCTTGAACCTCACATTCTCTCTTGCTTTGTTCATCCTGGTTGCAGGCCTGGCTCTTGTCAGCATTTGAGTTGGCAGCCCCTGATCCATTTGAAGAAGGTGCTGGAAGGCCCTGGTGCCTGGGTTTGGAGTGAACAGCCCCGTGTCCCAGTCTGGCACCCACCCTGGCAACACAGAGGGGCTCTGGAGAAATCATTTAGCTCTCGTGTGCCTCAGATGGGTCTGTCAAATGAGGCCAAAAATAATCCAGGCCCTCCCTGTTTCATAACATCATCCTGAGGATTTAAGGAGATAATCTTTTTAGCCCTTCTACAGATTGGGACTCCTGGTCTCTGAGATGGGAAGGTCAGGCTCTGCCGCAGCCCACAACTGCACCACATATCAGTTGTCAGGCTTCGGAAGGGGGGAACCCATCTGCCACGCGCTAAATTCAGTTCCTGGGGTCATTAAGGGTGGCTTCTCAGCTCCTGTATGTCCCATCTCTCTGCTCCAGGTGGACAGCTGGGCCCTGGGCGTGTTGCTTTACACTCTCGTTTACGGAACGATGCCCTTCGATGGTTTCGATCACAAAAACCTCATTCGGCAGATCAGCAGCGGAGAGTACCGGGAGCCCACGCAGCCATCAGGTGCGTGCCCTGAGAGGGCCAGTGGTTGAGCGGGAGTGGTTGGCTTACCCTCTGTAGCTCACACTTTTTTGCTTCTGTTTTAACATTTGTAAGGAGTCCCCTGCTTTTCCTCTTCTTTTTTGCTCCAGATTTTTGCCTTTTGGCAATGCTGGCTTGCTAGGCTGCTTTGCCCAAACCTTACCAAATGGAATTTCTAGAACAAATGTCCTCTACACCAGGCAAGCCGAGAGTCCTGTGCGCTTGCTGGGTGAACCTGGGCGAGTCTTTACCATGTAGATTCAATTTCTCCACTGTAAATTCACATTTTGGAAGAGAGATCACATGAAGTCCTTTCTAGTCCGTGTGGTCATATAAACCACCGTCATTAGACCCAGTGCCATGAGGGGGACAACTGCTTTTTTTCACCACTGTGCCCCCAGCTGGGGCATGGCCCACAGGTGCTGTTGGATTATTCATTATTTATTGCTATAACAACTCGATCCCCCTCCTCCCCCACCTCCCTGGGTCAGTTTGGTGGTTTAGACAACAGCTAGGTACCCTAGCTCTCCGTTCCCTGGGTTGGCTAGAACTCTTCTAGCCTTGCTTGGGTTGCTTCTACAGTGGCATTCAGATGGCGGCTGGGCTGGGTCCGACTGGGTGACAGTTGCTCAGTGCTCCTCCCCATGGGCTCCCTCTCCACGAGCTGCCTCTCCAGGCCCCTCTTTCCAGGAGGCATCCTTGACTTATTTCGTGGTGGCCCAGGGTTCTAAGATGGAGGAAGAAGAAGCTTCCGGGCCTTCTGTGCTGGACAGGCAGATAACGTCACTTCTACCCCGCTCTATGGGTCAAAGCAACCAAGATTATAAGCTCCATCTCTTGCTAGGAGAGTGTACTGTGTGGCTGAAAAGTGTGTCCACCTGGCCGTCTTTGGAAAGTACTTAACACAGACCATCCTATATAGACACACAGCACGCACGCGTGTGCACACACACACACACACAGCCAATTTCTCACTCTTTGCAGTAGTTACATTCCACAAAGTTGCTATGGGCACGGAATGAGTGAATACCGAGGCCACATGGTTCCTAGAGCATATACAGGGCCCGCGCTCTGGTCACAGTATATTGGTGTCGACTGATCAGTACATAGCCTTGTTTTACGTATATTTCTGTCCAGAGACACCTCATTTAAACTATCCTGTGGACTCCTTCACATCAGACTCACAGCCAGCAGTGCGATGGCTCGTACCTGAACGAAACCCATCTAACACATGTGTTTTCTCCGTAAGGTCCCTCATCACAGCCTTCTCGAACTCGGGAACCAGAGCTAGCGCTTTGGGCCATTTTAAAGGACAAACAAAAAGGACAAAAAAAATGTGAAAAACATGGACTATGCAGGCTGTGAAAATTACACCTGTTTGCAGTATGAGAGTAGAAACAAGAAGGCAAGGAGGCGTCGTCTCCTTCGACCTTGGCGGGGAGCATACGTGCATGCTGGGGGTGACTCGGATTTTTTGCCACTTTGCAAATGTACATAAATGACAGGGAGAGTGCCCACACATTGATTTGGGGGTATAAATACATTTTAGTGAGCAGGAGAATTTATAATACAGAATCCTATGAATAATGAATACATACGCATATAGATAGGTAGGCAGTTAGGGGTGTGTGTGTGTGTGTGTATATATATATATATATATATTTTTTTTTTTTTTTTGAGACATTTCAGGTGACTCACCTGGTACCAACACAGGTCCTGGCACATTGCAGGAATCTAGAAAATATTTACTGAACGACTAAAGGAGCATCCTGTTACTTTTCAGGGGCGCAGCTCACCCCTGGTCGCATTGCCTGACCCTTGCCAGCTACTCATTAGGCCACATAAGTGGCTGAGGGGGAGGCGGCGCCTTCCCAGGATATAATTCACCTCCCGTTGGGGGAGCACAGTTTGATCTTAAAAGTCAATTTATAAGCTGTGAGAGTCGGTTGGTTCCTGTGGCCTCCTCAACATCCCTTCGGGGCTTTCCCCTAGTTCTCTGGCAGCAGAAACGTGCACATGGAATGTCTCAGCCAGGCTGTAAGCAGATAGCGGGTCTAGATGAGCTGTGTGAGCTGATGGCTCGGTAGGCTGCGGAGTATGTCAGAGAGGGAGAGGAGGTGAGCTCACTGGGCGTGGGTTTCAGGACTTGGCCAAGGCCCAGGGTCAGGCCAGCCTTCAGGATGGCCCCTCGCACTGCCCACATGTGCCATCCTTCTCGTTTTGCCTCTTTGACAAAGAGCTTCGCTCTCACCGTCTCAGCCCTAGATGTCCTTTTCATGCCGATACACTTTCCCCATGACCTTGAGCACTGCGTGTTTATACGAGACCACCTCACAGGCCTATAGAAAAGCCAAGGTCATCTCCCCCTGTTTTCCCTTTTGGTAAAATGATATCCACTGAAGAAATGGTGGGGCCCTGCTTGGGGTCGGCTCTGGAATCTGCTCCAGTTACCTAGCCTTCCCCATTTAATGAAGATCTGAGTTGACGGAGAGCTCGGTAGTTCTAGGACATTCCTTTGCATGGAGAAACATGCCAGAGGGTGACCATGCCCTAGCCTGTGGTTCCATGTCCTGATGATGCTTTCCGGGGACAGTCTGGAAGACTTTGGCTCCTGCTCCCTGGGGTGGCAGGACCAGGTCTCCCACATGCTTGAGCATGTCACCCCACGCCAGCAGCGTCAGCCCCATCAAGGCCAAAGGCTTGCGTGATGCATCATTCTCTTTCTCTTGTGCTACAGATGCCCGAGGCCTCATTCGGTGGATGCTGATGGTGAACCCCGATCGCCGGGCCACCATCGAGGACATCGCCAACCACTGGTGGGTGAACTGGGGCTACAAGAGCAGCGTCTGTGACTGCGATGCGCTCCCCAACTCCGAGTCGCCGCTCTTGGCTCGCATCATCGACTGGCACCACCGTTCCACGGGGCTGCAGGCCGAGGCCGAGGCCAAGATCAAGGGCCTGGCCAAGCCCGGGGCCTCAGAGGTCATGCTGGAACGGCAGCGGTCCCTGAAAAAGTCCAAGAAAGAGAACGATTTTGCCCAGTCTGGCCAGGACTCAGTGCCCGAGAGCCCATCCAAGCTGAGTTCCAAGAGGCCCAAAGGGATCCTGAAGAAACGGAGCAACAGCGAACACCGCTCCCACAGCACCGGCTTCATCGAGGGTGTCGTGGGCCCTGCCTTACCCTCTGCTTTCAAGATGGAGCCCGACTTGGGCCGGACCGCTGTGCCCCTCCCAAGCTCCCCTGAGGCGGAGGGGCCGGGCAAGCTCAGCCCCAAGCAGTCGTCCACGATGCCCAAGAAGGGCATCTTGAAGAAGACCCAGCAGAGAGAGTCGGGTTACTACTCATCGCCAGAGCGCAGTGAGTCTTCGGAGCTGTTGGACGGGAATGATGGGCTGGGCAGTGGCCTGCCTTCCCCCAGTCCCCCGGACCCTGCCAGGGGGACGTCCCATGGCCTCTCCTGCCGCAGGAAGGGCATCTTGAAACACAACAGCAAGTACTCAGCAGGGACCACGGACCCGGCCCTCGTCAGCCCTGAAATGCCCACACTGGAATCCTTGCTGGAGCCCGGCGTCCCCGCCGAGGGCCTCTCCCGGAGCTACAGCCGGCCCTCCAGCGTCATCAGTGATGACAGCGTCCTGTCCAGCGACTCCTTTGACTTGCTCGATTTGCAGGAGAATCGCCCTGCCCGCCAGCGTATCCGTAGCTGCGTCTCTGCTGAGAACTTCCTCCAGATCCAGGACTTTGAGGGGCTCCAGAATCGGCCCCGACCCCAGTACCTGAAGCGGTACCGGAACCGACTGGGAGACAGCAGCTTCTCCCTCCTCATGGACATGGACGATGTGACTCAGGTCTACAAGAAAGCTCTGGAGATCTGCAGCAAGCTTAACTAGCTCCCCAGGGTGTGGGGCTGGGTGGTGGGTGGGTTTGGGGGAGCCGTGGGAGCGATGACTTGTGCTAGTGAGCTGGTTACCTCTTTGCTGGCTGTGACAATAGACTGAAGAAGGATCGGTGCCATCTTGGTTGGCCCAGTTTGCAGCCTTGAGCCAGCACCTGAAAGGGAGAAGTGGGCTGTCTGCCAGTCCTGCCCACTGCCAGTCAGATTTTAGGTCCTAATTGGCATTTACTTTGTGGCACTTCCTAGAGGACCAGCTGTCCAGGCGAGGTGGTATTGGCCAGCACTAAGAGGGAGGGGGGGAGGAAGCATATGGGAGAGGGAACATACACCTAAAAGTTGTCCAAATACTCCTGGAGGAAAGGCAAGAGAGACTGGGGCCATCTGCCTGGGGTGAGCTCAGACCTTGCTTCTTCCCTCCTCACGTGAACAGGCTTGGTCTGACTGCATGGGGTAGACAAGTAGATTTCAGCCACCTGAACCTGAATCTGTGATTGATAGGTAGTGGCTGCTGGGTGTGCTGGTGCCAGTACCCTAGGCACATGGGAAGGAGTGCTGTGATTGAATAGCAAAGGCTGCCTTGGAAATGGGAAGGGGAGCAGTAACATCCATGCCATGTGGTTGCCATCCCTAACATGGCTAAGCCCTGAAAGTGTTGGGTCGAGGCATCCTGTGGGATCTATGCTTATCTTTCATGCCTCTAGTGGGTCCTTTGTTAATTTGCTACTCTACCTGGAATGGAAGACAGGGCCTTGGGCAGAGAGAGAATGCTCTGAACACCGCTAAGGTTTAAGAGTCAGCCCGTGGTGATTTTTGGGCTTCTTGCTGTCTCCCACTTCTTTCCCAATGTCTGCCTTGCTCTTTAGCACAACCTCCCAAGGGTGGTCAGGGAGAAGGAGGAGGATGTCAGAGATCAAAACTCTGGTGTGTAACAGAACTTGGGACCCTCTGAGGTTTTTGGGCAGATGAATGAAAATTGGTCCACACCAGCAAGAGGGCAATTTGTCGATTTCTTTAACATCTCATTATTAACTGGAATGCTGCCTTTTGGGTTCTCACCTGCATGAATTGGATGTGACGCTGTCCACAGTCTCCAAAGGAATAACTGGCTCAATGATTTACCCTGTTTACTACTAGCAAATGGTTTTCCCATCCACCAAGTGTAGAATCTGCAGAGGCGGGCGAGTTTGCTTCTAGGGAGTTAGTGTGTAGGTGGGATATTTGGATGAGGAAAAGAAAGGTAGGTATAAGGTGCTCCCCCTGTATCTAGGGATTCTGTCATGGGTTTGAAGTCCTAGACTTTGGGGGAAAAGAAAGTTCCACCCATTCAAATAAATAAGGTGTTGAAAGAGCAGAGTGGGTTGGGAGGAAGCATATAGAAGAGGGAACATTTCCCAAGAAGCCATCCAGATGGTTCTGGAGGAGGCAGAAAAGAGGTATAGCAAGACTCTTATCATAAAAAGTAATATAACTAGGTATTTAACATCTAGACACCCAGATTACAGGTGATAAGATGTCAGTCCCACAATGGGACATCTTCAGATACTGGGTTTGGAAGTAATGTCTCATGGGGGAATTTGAGATGACTTCAGATCCTACTGGCTATGCAAATGGAAAGGCTTGTTTCAAGATGGTCAGCCTCTACTAGCCACAAAGGCATACAAGGAGGACTAGTCTTGAGGGGTATTTTTGGGAAAACCAACAGATAGTAGTTTATAGGGAGAATGCAAAAGAATTCACCGTAAGGCACTGAGAACATTCTTTGGAGTAAAACTGCCCTAAGAAGATGGCTCCATTTCTCCCCTTGCCACCAGCTCTGGTGGTGTGGCTTGTGCATGCCTTCAGGTCCACCTGGGTGGTGTGTTATGGGAAGCTTCTCTGGTTTCTTTCATTCAATTATACCTCCTTCCTGAGCTCCAGTATAGGTTCAAAGGGAAAAAAAAAAATCTGTAGATAGCCAATTGTGTGTGTGGGAAGTGTGGGTGCATGGAGGGCATCCTGCAGCCTCCAAGCTTCCCATTCCTTGTCTCATTTGTGTAATCTGTTCTGGACAGCCTGTATGGCCACACTGCTGGTCCCGCATGCATGGCAGCTGGCCTCGTTGGTTGCTGTCAATATGCCTAAGGTTTAACACCTACCTACTTGGTGAGACATTTTTTTTCCTTTTGCCAAGTGATTGTGTCCGTTTAGTATTTTCCATCCTTCTACAATGACACTATTAAGGAAAATCATTCTACTTCTCCCCTTTCCCCCGAAACCCCTCCCCCCCATGCATGTTCTCTTTTGTCCATCAACCCAGACCGTGGATTGTGACAAAGACTGTCCTCCACTCAGAGGCAAAGGGTCTGAGTTGAGTCCTGGTGTGCTGCTAACTAGCTGGTGGCTTGAGACACCTGCAGTGTTTGGGCGGCTAAGGTTTCCCTTTAATGAGGACTGGAGGGGTGGGGTAGCCCATCTCTCAGGCCCCCTGCCTGCTTGTGACATTCTGCTAACACCTTTTGATTCTACATGCTGTGTTGACTCTGTCCTTTCAAGGAAAAACCTGGAATAGAAAAGCCCTGACATGCAGCTCCCTGCTTCCTGATTAAGTCCTATCATCCCTACCAGCCAATCCCCGAACAAGGAAGTCCTGCGTGATTCATTTCCATGGAATTACAAGTGAGAGACACTTTTATGACCTGGTGGACCAAGCGGGAGATTCCAGGTCAGCTCTCCTGGTCCTTTCCTGGCCTCTGTTGGCCTTGCCATGTCTTAGTTTACACATTTGCCAAAGGAGTAGAATTATACTTCTTTTTACAGGTAAATTTTAAGGCATGATCAGTTTTCAGGAAGTGCTTCAAGACCCTAGGCGAAATGAAAATGCTAAGTGCTCCCTAACTTTCCATCCCTGTTATAAGGTGCTGCTTCTTCGGATGATGGGGAGCACTTTTCAGGGGGAAATTCAGGGGAGTGTCGCCCTGGCCTGCTGTCTTGAGTACAAATGTGAATGATCAACTGACTGCTTTTTGCCAAACTGGAAATGTTCTGTAGGGATTTACTGGCATGGTATCATTCCTAGAAGAAAAAAAAAAAAAAAAAGAGAGAGAGAGAGAGAAACTTGACTGCACATTTTTTTTTTTTTAAATCCGTGTTGTGACTTTTATTTAATTTCTATTTTTTTTGTTTTGGTAATAAAAAGTTGACTTTTTTTATTTGAATTTGTCTTTTTTTATTTATTGGTCTGAAAGGCATTTCAAAGGTATTATAATAATATATTGGTGTAATTTAATTGGTGCAACATGCTTTATGGCTCCAGTCAAAATTAGTTTTTGTTCATTTGATTGGTTTGAGCCCAGAACAGCCTACGGGGGAAAAATGCTGGATAACAACCCAAAGTGTTTGTATTTTCATTGGAAATTGACTTTTGTTTTGTTTTTCTTTTTTTTTTTTTGTTTGTTTGTTTCCATTTTTATTTTTAAATTAAATAAATTGCAATGAACTGAACCGAACTGGGACCTTGTTTCTTTATTTGGTTGATTTCCTCTTACTTAATCAAGTAAGTGACAGAACGCGTTTATGTAGCAGAAACCCACCCAAGCTAGTTTATACACAAAGGGGGAATTTATTTGAAGTTTTTGGAAAAAGAAATGCAGCCAGCGGTGCAGCTGGAACCAGAACTGGAGAAGGCAGAGCCGAGGGAACTACAGGCCCTTTTTTCTGCTCCTCTTCGCACACTGGCTTTCCTCTCTTCCTCCTCTTGTAGCCTAGCTTTCTCCCTGATTTTATGACCCAGTTTGGTTTACCCCACAGCTTCCAAATTTACACGTTCTCTGGTTCCAAAAGAGAAGATGGAATGGGTTCCTTCAAACTGGACTAGAGACAGCATGGAAGGTTAATACCCAGTCATGCTCTCTCCTCCTGGCTCAGCTCCCTCTGCCTGGCCTTTCTTCAGCAACCCCCTCTGTTCTCAGGGCGGCCAGACTGCTAATCTGATTGCTCAGGGTCCAAGATCAATGGGCCGTATTTCCCAGTGGGAAAAGCCACTGCTCTGCCACTGATAAAATGACATCTGGAGTCCCATTTTGCCATTATTCCTTGCACGAACAGACCCTCTAGGAAGCTCTTACAGGAATGAATAATAGGGTAAGACTGGATCCCAGTCACAATAGCAAATGACATCAAACCCTATTGTAGTATCAAACAGAGTCATGCTCTATGCTGAATAGCAGTGTTTGGGGATCCGTGCAAGAAGTCTGACTTTGCAAAGAAATTGCAACTTAAACCCCTTATCTGGTCTACTGGGAGAACATCTGATACATCTTGTCACATTTAGCTGGTAAAACCACAGGGCATCCAGTTCAGCAATAGATGATTTTTTTTAGTGTAAGTATGTTCCATGCAATATTTGGGTCATGCTTATACTAAAAAAAATAAATAAATAAAATAAAAATTATTTATCTAAAATTCAGGTTTAACTGGGCTTCCTGTATTTTATCTGGCAACCCAATCTGATGGAGCTGATTTGGCTAAAATGGCCTCATACCTGATAAGGTGGAGGGCTGGGGAATGGATGTTTCTGAGGCAGCCTGCCGAATTAGGACCTCTCTGTCCGTGCCTCTGCAGCTGAGCTGCCATGGGAGGACTCTCAATTCCAACTTGCACTTAATGATTGCTAATGAAGCAAACTGCTTTGTGTCTCTGTGCCTCTGTTTTCTTGTCTCTCTGATGGGTACATGGATTGCTACCTTTATTGTAAAGAAGGAATGAGAGAACTAATATGAAGATGCCTTGAGTGTAAAACTCATTATGAATGGGAGTCCATAATCCTTTCGTTACAGAGCAACATCCACTGACATATAAAGGTTAGGGAGGTAACAGGAGCAGCTGGATTGTCATGGCGTGCCTGCTAACTGATAGGTTGTGAGGTCAATGGAGGAAAACTGAGAGAACAGTATGTATGGAGCTGCTACAGGGCGCTCACTTTATCCTTATTCAGTGGTGAGTGGCAGACACCCAGCTCAGACCATGTTAAGTAACAAGAGAAATTTACTGCTTCATGTAACTGTGAAGTGTAAAGGTCTGTCTCAGTCAGGCACGGCTAGATCTAGGCTTCATGAGATGCCAAGGCCCTGTTTTGCACCCACTCTCCCTGGATCTGGGTTTCATTCTTAGGCAGGCTCTCGCCACATGGCAGCAAGACAGCTTCTGGTAGTAGCAGTACTACAAGGTCTTTTTAGCGTGTGATCCTGGAGTCAGGGAGGGATGCTCACTATTCCAGCATTTACGTGCCAAGGAAGGAGTATGATTGATTTTGTTGGGGCTCTCGTGTCTTCTTCTTGCCTCATCGTAGGGGCCAGATGGAGAGATGCTCTGATTGGCCTGCCTGGATCATGTGCCCACCCTCCTGGCATACCTGAATGACCGCGCCTTTAGAATCGCAGGAAGTCCGCGGAGGCGGCTCATCCAAAAGAAGGGAGGCAGAGATAATGAAATAAAGTTACAGGTTTTAGGTCTCAATTTCCTCACCTATAAAACAGCATTAAATAATCCCGGCTTTCAGGGGAGCCTCGTGGCTCAGTGGGTTAAAGCCTCTGCCTTTAGCTCAGATCATGATCCCAGAGTCATGGGATCGAGCCCCGCATCGGGCTCTCTGCTCAGCGGGGAGCCTGCTTCCTCCTCTCTCTCTTGCCTGCTTCTCTGCCTACTTGTGCTCTCGGTCTGTCAAATAAATAAATAAAATCTTAAAAAAAAGATTTCAGAATTATTGTGAAAATTAAATAAAATAAAGTACCTAATACAGGGCTTGACACATAGAAAAAATTTTTTTCTTCTTTCTTTCTTTCTTTCTTCCTTCCTTCCTTCCTTCCTTCCTTTCTTTCTTTCTTTCTTTCTTTCCTTTTTTAAGTAAGCTTCATGCTCTGCAGTGGAATCCAACATGGGGCTTGAACTCATGATCCTGAGATTAAGGTCTGAGCTGAGATCAAGGGTCAGATGTTTGATGGACTGAGCCATCCAAGTGTTCTGACATCAGAGGATTTCTAATTTATACTGATAGTGTCAGGGAAGACAACAATATAAAATTGTTATATTATATTATTAATATATATTATATATTAATATATTTTATTTATACATAATATATATTTATATATTATATAATATTATAATATATAATATATATAATATTATATATTATAATATTATAATATGTAATGTGTAATATATAATATATAATTATAATATATAACATTATTATATTATATTTTATATATATAAATGTTAACAATATAGAAAGCAAATACGTTCATTAAGAAGATTTTAGTTGTCAAATTTATTGTAATAATATGAGAAGATCCACCTGGAACTGGTTTAAACACTAAAAGGTTTTTATTAGCTCATACACCTTGAATTTTAGAAATAAGGTAGATGTCATGGTTACTTAGATCTAGTGAGAAAATGGACAATAAACAAACTAATAACCCCTCCCCCAAAATTACAGATTATAGTAAGTGATATGAAGGAAATGGATAGGGTGCAGAGATAGAGAATTAAGGGAGAAGGTACCTCTTACAGCAAGAGTAGTCAGGGTAGCCATCTCTGGAGAGGTAACATTTGGGTAGAGATTTGAAGAACTAGCTGTATGAAGAGTGAGTATTCCAGGCAAAGGGAACTGTATATGCCAAGGCCCTGGGTTCCTCAAAACAGAGCTTTATAGGGTTAATTTGTGGGTCTGTTGGCATAGGGCAACCACGGTTCAGGGAAGGTGGTACTTTGCTAAACATATGTGGCCAAGTTCTCATGTGGACTGGCTATGATCATTTAGGACGTCGTGTACCCTTAATTACAATGGCCGCTTCCTTTGACAGGTGGTCCCCAGATGAGATACATGCCATGACGTGCAATTTTAAATAAGAATATGTTTCCACAGCAGAAATTCACTGACAATTTATTGAAATTTATGGAGAAGATGTTTTTAATCCACAGAATCATGCGAAGACGCGAAGCTGCGAAGCTTGGGGTATGAAAGTGGAGTAGCTGTGGTGCTCTATGAAGACCAAAAAATGCAGACTAAGGTTTTCATGTCACAAAACCTGCCCCAAGCTGTCACAACTGTCTGGTTCCAGTGGGGGCTTGTGGGGGAAAATGAGCAATCAATTTTTAAAATATTGTGCCAATTTTTGTTCTAGTGATGAAAAATTTATGGTGTTCATCTCCACCTGACCGGGAAGATGCATTGTGTCTTGAACTGCTGGTTTCCCCATCCGCTCCCCGTGCTTGTTTTCATGTGTGTAGTAGTCTGGATAGGCTCTTTGTTAAAGTAACTGGCTTGCTAAAATAACAAGCCCTGAAATGGCAGTGGCTCAATGTGATCAATGATTATTTCTCACTATCACCAAGTCTAGCATGCATTGGGCAGCTCTCTTTGTCATGTCTTCTCTGCACAGGCCCTCAGGGATATAAGCTTCCTCCATCCCGTGAGCCTGCCACCTTGGGGCCCTCTGTTTCTAGCTGTGCAAATGAGAGATAGAGAGAGCACAAGCGAGCACCTTTCAAGGTTCGGACCTGAATGTGGGTATATCACATATACCCTCCTCCCACTGGCCACAACTCAATCTCCTGACACCAACCTGACTTCCTGGGAAGTCTTCAAGTCTGTAGGACTTAAAAAGTGGAAAATATAATGGAGTCAGATGGACACATCACAATGGCTCTGTCATAGCTTCTCTCTGCTTCCCACAGGGAAGAGCAGCATAATATCAACAGATATTACCTGAGCATTTACTGAGCTGTGGACAGTGGACTTACCCCTTACATGCGGCCTCTCTTCTAATGCTCCTTTCATGTTTTAATATTCCCTGATCTCTATTTTTATAGACGAGGAAACAGTGTTAGGAATGTGCAGTATCTCGCTGAAGTTTAATAGTTGGGTGCAACTATTAAATGTGGGGCTGGATTCAAATACAAGCCTGACAGACCAGCTTCTGAGCCCAAGCTCTTAACTGTTCCATTGTGCCCCTGGAATAATCTTTAAGTCAGACTCCTTGATCATAAGCCCCATCTTGTATACCATCCTTGTCCATGGAAATGACATTTTCCTGCAGGAGCTGTGGACACCATCAAGGATGATGACATTTACCCAAGTCAATGCACTGTCCAAAACAAATATGGTATCAGGTTCTAGAAGATTCAGTCTCAGTAGATAAAATGAATAGAGTTGGTTCAGGTTTCTTAACTCCTCTAGAGTGGAATGGGATGGAGGAATGAGTCTTTCTCCATCCTGAGCACATGCTGTGGGGCAGTAGGGCTCCAGTGGCTGGGTTTCTTCTGTCCAAAGCTGTGTACTTACACACACCTAACTGTGCTCTACACACTCTTTCCTGTGCTGATGGGTCTCAGGGGAGACCCACTTCTGGGTACTGAGAGTTCAAAGCATTGAGATCATAGCCAGTCTACTGCTCTGGAGCCATATGGAAACACAGGATTGCAGGCTGGCTGTAGGGACCTCCCTGGCATTCAGCATTGCAACAACTTCATCACAAAAACAGAACATTGCCATGTCTTCAAAGCCAAGAGCAGGGGGAGGATACAGGCATGACCTCAAATCCAATTTCCAGAGGAACACCTCACTGTCAGATGAAACTGAGGGTGGAAAAGAGCTCATTTTCGAGTCAGCTGGAGAAAAGGGGCTCCAAAAATATAGCTACCCTGAAAAAGTCCTTCAAGTAGGAATTCATGAATCACTGAAGCTGAGAAACATCTGATGTTTCTGGAGTATTCCAGAAGCTTCAGCCATTGGGCTTTGGCGCCCAGACAGAAGAATGTGTGCAGAGCAGAAGACCAGATGCAGACCTCTGAACCAGGCCTGCTGGTCAGCAACTAAGAGCTCATGCTTGTGGGTTCCATCCCTATGAGGTACAGATGGTTCCTGGCAGTGGAAGCTGCTGAGATGGCTTCTCATAAACATGTAACTCTGGGCACCGTGGTGATAAAGGAAAGTCATGGATGCTTGGGAAACATTGACTCCCCTGTTCAGAGAAGCAACTCATAAGCACATGCTCAGATACTTTTGGGATCCGGAATCATGGGATGCTGCCTCCCATGGGGCTAAGTTGGAGCTAATGAGAGAGCATCTGGAAATGTGCTTCTGTGTCCAGTGCACCAGTGCAAAGGGAGTGTGGGGGAAATGCATCCTGGCTCTTCATATTTCCACTGGAAGTGATAACATGGTGTGGGGCTCAGGTCTCATGGGACTACGCAAGTGACACAGACGTATCCCGTCATTGAAGAGGGACAGGAAATGCAATCCTTTGAAGAGGGACAGGGCAATGCAGTCCAAATCTGGGACAGTGGAAATGCCAGGTGACCAGCACAATAGGTGACCATCTCTTTCCTGAGAGATCATTTTGGACAGGAAAAAAACCCTCACTTTCTATCCTGGCATTTACTGTATTTTGCACGCCTTTTCCTTCTCTCTTCAACACTACAACTTAGAGGTCTAGGGGTTATGATTCCATTATCCACATAATTATGAAAAAGGTGTCTTTTTAAAAATAAACCTTATTAAGGCACAATTTACATATAATAAAATATACATGAGTTTGGTTTTGGGGAGTTTGTGCCTGTGACCACCACCACTGTGAAGATCTAGGACATTTTCACCATCCAAGAGTCTTTCTAGTGCTTCTTCCCAGTTTGTCCACCCTCCGCAGCTTTGGTCTTGGGTCAACTAGAAGCCTGCCTCCTGACACGACTTCATACAAATGAAAGCATATGGCATGTACTCCTTTGTGTCTAGCTTCTTTCATCCAGCACAGTACTTTTGAGATCCATCCGTGTGGTTACAAGTAGCTGTCGTTCATTCTTTTTTATGGCAACGTGCTGTTCCATTGTATGAACACACTACAACTTGATATTAAAAGAAGGTTTCTCAGCATGGAGGTTCCTCAAAATGTTGAAAATAGAACTGCCCTATGACCCAGCAATTGCACTATTGGGTATTTACCCTAAGGATACAAACGTAGTGATCCAAAGGGGCACGTGCACCCGAATGTTTATAGCAGCAATGTCCACAATAGCCAAACTATGGAAAGAACCTAGATGTCCATCAACAGATGAATGGATCAAGAAGATGTGGTATATATACACAATGGAATACTATGCAGCCATCAAAAGAAATGAAATCTTGCCATTTGCGACAACATGGATGGAACTAGAGCGTATCATGCTTAGCGAAATAAGTCAAGCAGAGAAAGACAACTATCATATGATCTCCCTGATATGAGGAAGTGGTGATGCAACATGGGGGCTTAAGTGGGTAGGAGAAGAATCAATGAAACAAGATGGGATTGGGAGGGAGACAAACCATAAGTGACTCTTAATCTCACAAAACAAACTGAGGGTTGCTGGGGGGAGGGGGTTTGGGAGAAGGGGGTGGGATTATGGACATTGGGGAGGGTATGTGCTTTGGTGAGTGCTGTGAAGTGTGTAAACCTGGTGATTCACAGACCTGTACCCCTGGGGATAAAAATATATGTTTATAAAAAATAAAAAATTAATTAAAAAAAAAATAAAAGAAGGTTTCTCTCAACATTTGTGTGAAAATCCTTATGTGGACATATGTTAGCATTTTCTTGAGTAAACACCTAGGAGTGGAACGGCTGGGTTATATTCTACATGGATGTTAACTTTAAAAGAACCAGAGAGTTTCCCATAGTGTTTGTACCATTTGACATTATCACCAAACACATACAGGGGAGAGTTCCATTTGTTCCCCATACATTCCGGCACTAGGCGGTGTCAGCCTTTTAAATTTTAGTCATTTAGTGAGTTTGTAGTATCTCTTTATAGTTTTAATGTGAATTTTCCTGATGGCTGATGATAGTGAATATCTTTTCATGTGTTTTTGGACTGAATATCTTCTTTTCGTGAAGTGTCTCCCCAATATTTTGTCCACCACTTTAGAAATAGGTTTGATCATCTTTGTATTTTTTTTTAAAGATTTTATTTATTTGACAGACAGAGATCACAAGTAGGCAGAGAAGCAGGCAGAGAGGAAGGAGGAAGCAGGCTTCAGAGTAGAGAGCCCAATGCGGGGCTGGATCCCAGGACCCTGGGATCATGACCTGAGCCTAAGGCAGAGGCTTTAACCCCCTGAGCCACCCAGGTGCCCCTGATCATCTTTGTATAATTCATATCATGTTATTCATACGATCAATTGGATTGATCATCTTCATATCATCTCATCACATCACATCACATCACATCATCATATCATCATATTATCTCACACTGTGAGAGTTCTTCATATATATTAGACAGAGGCTTTTGTGAGACATATATTTGCAAATATTTTTTTCCCATTCTGTGGGGTTTGTCTTTTTATTTCTTGACAGAATGATTTGAAAAGCACACACTTTAAGTCTTGACAAAATCCATTTCATCAAATACTTAATGGTTTGTGCTTTTCATGTCCTAAGAAATTTTTGCCTATACTCAGGTTGTACTGATTTCCTCCATTTTCTTCTAGTAGCTTTACATTTAATTTTTTACACTTAGGTGTATGATCCTCTTTGAAGTAATTTTTGTTTGCCATGTGGGAAAAAAGTTGAGTTTCATTTTTTTTTTTTTTTAACATACAGATCTTTAGTTGTTGGAGTGCAGTTTGTTGAAAAGACTATGCATTATTACCATTTTGGTTTTAAATAACCTTAAGATGATCTTTAAATAAGAGAAAAATTGAATTATCTTAAATGTTGAAAACCAGGGAGGCCTGGGTGTCTCAGTTAAGCAACCACCTTCTGCTCAGGCATGATCCCTGGAATCAAACCCCAAATTGGGCTCCTTGCTCAGTTGGGAGCCTTCTTCTCCCTCTGCCTGCCTCTCCCTCTACTTGTGCTCTTTCTTTCTCATAAATAAATAAATAAATAAATAAATAAATAAAATCTTTTTAAAAATCCACTTTTCTTCTAAAAAGAAATTGAAAACCAGATAATATTTTTCATATTTACGCATAACTGCATGTTTGCTGTGTTTTCAGGCCTCTGTGCTCTAAGCTGTCCGTCATTCTTCTACTTCATAGAGAACTTTCATTAACATTTTCTTGTAGTAAAGGTCAGCTGGTGACAACCTCTCTAAGCTTTTGTTTGTTTGAAATAAAAAGTTTTGTTTTGACTTCATTTTGGAAAGATATTTTGTCTGGTTATAACACCTTAGGTGATAAACTTTATTTCTCTTGTTCCTCGAAGTTACCGCTCGACTATGTTCTGGTTTGGGTAGTTTCTGATTAGAAGTCCCTGATAATTTTCCTCTTTGTTCTCTGTGTTTAACATTTTTTTATACTAATACTTTCTATTTATCATTTTTTTCTTTGGCAATTTGATTATTTTTTCCCTTGATGTGTTTTTTTGTGCCTTTATCCTTCTTTGGGTTCACTGACCTTACATTTTTAAGTTTATACATTTCACCAAAATTTGGATTTTTAAAATTGCCATTGTGTATTCAAATACTTTTAATATTTATTCCTCTCCTTCTGGAACTCCAATTACACACATGTTAGACCACTTAATATTATTGATAATTTTTATAATAAATAAGGCTGTTGACATTAATCAGTCTTTTTTTCTCTGTGTGCTTTGTTTCAGATTTTTTTTTCTTGGTCTGTCTTCAAATTCACTAATCTTCTCTTTGGTAGTGTTTAATATGCTCTTAATTCTATCCAGTGAAATTATATTTCATATATTGTGTTTCTCATCCCTCAAAGTTCCATTTGGTATACATATGCATTCAGCAATGTCTCTGTACTCTACTTGGTGGGAACTTGAATATTTCCAGCCCTGGGTGAGTTCTGAGAATTATTCAGCTTGCAGCTCCCCAGTGATCGATAGCGCTCTCTCTCTCTCTCTCTCTCTTCTGATCTCCTTTTTTGCCCAGCTTCATGCGTTTTCTCTTTATACATGAGCAGATAAGTATTTAGCTAAAGGCTCAGAGTGTCCCTATGCATATTTCTGGAGCTCTTTGCATAGTGCCCTCCTTTCCAGTGCTTTGTGCCCCCAAATCTGGCTGCCCTTGGCCTCCATGATCTGTTTGGGTTCCTCCCTCTGGTGAGAAGATTTTCACCAGAAACTGCTTCCAGGTTAAGCTGGTGCAATTGGAGGGTTTGCCTTGTTTTCTCTTCTCTATTGAGGGTCGTAGTTCTATATTGCTTGTTGCCTGAAACAGCAATTGTTTCATATAATCTGTTCTGTCTTATATTTTGTATTTATAATGGGAGCAAGGGACATTTCATAGGAGGTTCTCCTTCATGGATAGAAGTAAAAGTTGAAATTCAGCCATTTGCCCAATCACAGACCAGAAAGAAGTCAGGTAAAAACCCAATCAGTAAAACGTAAATTGGGTATCCACTTGCTGTTAATTTCAGTAAAAAGGATTAGCTGGGGAGTGTGCTCTTATAGTTAGACTACTTCTCAGAGGTGCCCTGCCAAAGTGAGATTTCATTTATTTTTTCCTTGGGGAGTGAGTGGAGAAAGTATGGGTCAACTCTTCCTTTATTTACGGACTCATTCACTAATTTTATCATTTATTTATCTATTCACTTTTAAAAAAAGATTTATTTATTTATTTGACAGAGAGGGAGAGAGAGACACAGTGAGAGAGGAAAGACAAGCAGGGGGAGTGGGAGAGGAAGAAGCAGGCTTCACCACTTAGCAGAAAGCCTGATACAGGGCTCGATCCCAGGACCCCGGGGATCATGACCTGAACTGAAGGCAGATGCTTAACAGCTGAGCCACCCAGGCGCCCCCCATTCATGCTTATCTGTGAAACACTGACTACTTTCCAGGCACTAGGCTTCTCTTCACATTGGGAAAGAAGAAGAAACTCCTAAAGTTTTTTTTTTTTTGGTATTTTTCCCCTCTCTTCGCTCACTCTCCCAAACCTTCAACATGATCTTGTGGGAAGGGCCCAGGTGGTGACATTTTAGGGATGTCTCCCTGGACTCTGGGGGAGCTTCTGAGTGATTAAGGAGAGAAGTTAGGGCCTCTTTCCCTATCAAAACAAATACCAGTACCCCTGGGATGAATCACACATGAAGCCATTGTCAGCTAAACCTTAGGCAGCTGTTAATGTTTCAGGAGATATTTATTAAGTGTGAACTGGAAGTAAGAATGGAGAACAGCACAGGCCCCTCGGGCAACAGGACAGGATGCGAAGGCAAGGGAATGCTCACGAGAAAAGAGACAGAGAGAGACAGTGATTTTGCCTCACACCAAGCTGCATCAGAATCTGACTCTCGCCTTCTTTGGTCTGGGGGGTTATAACAGTGAGAAAGGTGAGGAGTGTTTTGTAGATTTCAGCCCCCCCCCCCGCCCCCTCAACACACTCCTCTTGTCCTCCAAGCCACCTCTCAATCATCCCTGGAAGTAAACTTAATACCACTGAGGAAATAGAAGCTTGGAGGAGGAAAGTCATGGGCTCAAGTCACGCAGCTGGTAAGTGCATGGCCCGAACCTGAACTCAGTCCATCTGACTCCGGGGCTTCCGATCCTCAATTCCGCTGCGTCATCTTAGCATGCAAAGTCGCTTGCTTTCACCAGACCATCTCTGCCTCCATTACCCCGGCCATCCATGAAGCCGTTTGCACGGGCAGCCCCTCTACAAAGCACTGCATTTTGTGCCGAAGGTCATCCGGGCTCTCGCATGTCCTCCAGATGTTTGTGGCCCATCTTGGGAATGAGTTCTTCCCCTGCGTGGCTGGTGGGTTGGAATGGAAGTGAAAAGCAGGACTGGCCAACGACTGCCCGGGAGACCAAGAGATGACAAACAAAAGGACACAAAGATGTTCTCCTCTTAAAGCTCTGTGCTCCATCTGTGCAACTAAACTGGGCAGAAAGTACTTTCGAGGAGAAGCAGGAACAAAGCGATAGCCGAGCCCCAGGCTTGCTGCTGCTGAACAAAACACAGTATATTTGCAGGGCGAGGTTGCAAGGCTGTTTCTAAGAGAGGCACCGGCAGGCCTCAGATGGAGGCGACGTGGGCTAATGAAATAAATGCGCTTCCTGCTTCCCCATGATTTATCTTTCTCAGCCTGCACTCCATAGTAATTCAATAAAGCTGCAATGGCAGGAATGTCTGGCAGATTTTTCGAGAATATGATCCTTGGCTCATGGCGGTGATTCAAGTTCAGTTCGGACGGGGACAGAAAGGGACACCCGAAGTGAGCTTCGTTTTTCTCTTTCAGCCTCTCCTGGGGCAGCACAGCCTGCTTCTTCTCACTTTATTCATGTTAAAGTAGCAGGTTATGTCCTGAAGGCTTCCTGAAGATGATGGTCTATTGGAGGACTAGGCGTTTTTCTCTGGCCCCCAATCACGGTCCTTAAAATTTGCAAGTTTATCCTTCAGTTCATGATTTTCCTTTTCCTCTTAATGTAACCAGAGACTTTAGCTCTGTCCCCGGAGTAATACTGGGATCGCTCCTCACAGCCATGTCCCTGTTAGGGCTACAGGGGCTGCTTGAAACCTCGTCCTTGTCTGCGTGTGTGGAAGGGGTGGGATGGGGGGCAGGCAGAGAGACTGTCAGAGGGAGGGAGAGAGAGAGGGATGGAGACAGAGAGACAATGAAGGAGAGGGAGAGACCGAGAGAAATAGAGAGAGGGAGAGAGAGGTTTGCAAACAAGCTTTGCAAAGTGGGCCTATGTGGTCGATCTCCCCGCGAAGCCCACACGACAAATGCTGATTCTTTCTTGCTTGCAAATCACCTTTTAGTGGAATCATCCTAATAAACATGAGGCAAATCGACTCCCCTTTAAGATTGATAAGGTAATGAGTCATCTTCATGTTTTCTGCTCTAGGCTCTGAGTCTAGTGAGAAACCAACCCAGGTGTTAGCTTTATTATTAGCTTTATTCCTGATAAAGCCAAATTGGAGACTATGGCTTGGATCCCAGGCCATATGGGGCTTTACTGCTCTTTCTCTTCTCAAGCAAAGCCGAGAGAGGAGGAGAGGCTGGATGAACCCAGCCTCCGCCATGCAGTGTGAATCCCTGGGACCAATGGAAGGAACTGGAATTCCTGTGGGTAGGTGGTGAGCCCAAGAGTCATGCAAAATGGAGTGAGCTTGCCCTATGCCCTTTTTCTGGTCTTACCGGCCAGATAATCATAGTGCACCAGAGGAGAGAGGAATAAAGAGAAGGCCAGGACATGCCCCTCTTAAAAATATTCCCTCCTGTGGATGAGGAAGGTCATTCCCTCTCCTTTGTCAAAACAGCAGCAGTAAGTGCTCTCCTGGCACCATCATTAATTGGGGTCTCCCTCTGCCTCAGACATGCTACTGAGCACTTTATAAAAGGGATCTCATTGAATTTTCATGAAAACCTGATGAAATAACACCATAAGAGCTAACACTTATTTAGTGTTTGTGCCAGCAAATGTTCTAAGCCCTTGGCACATATTCATTCATTCCTCACCAGCAGGGTTCTGGCATGAAATAGGAGAACTTGGGGAGATTTTAATAAAAGGACAATTTCCAAAGGGATGGGTAGGGAGTAGGCAGATGCCCGGGAGCCGTGGTACCCGGGGGCGGTGGGGAAGGGGCAAGGATGGGGCGGGTCCTGGGCTCCAAGGGCACAGCGGTGTCAGGAAGGCCTCCTTGACAAGAGGTGTCACCAGGTGAAGTGGCCGCCCAGAGGTGACCAGGGGCAAATGTTGTCTCCCATGCAGTTTTTCAAGCCCTGCTTGGCCATGGACAAACAGGCCTTCTCGGGGCCAGAACACTTCTGTCTTGAGAGATAAGGACCTGATACAGCCTGTGCCAGGTTATCACCTTGTGTGGGAATATCTTCCCTGGTTTCAGGCATGACGGATACTCCTGTCCAAAGCATGTGTGTCCTGTGGCACTTGGCCAATCCCACTGTTATTCTCCGTCCTTCGCAGGGAGGGGACCGTTTTCTTCTGCTGGGGCACAGAGGGGTACATGGAGGCCAGTTTCCCAGTATCAGCTTCTGGGAGAGACCTACTGGCCCCGAGGGACCCGTGCCCACAGTGGAAGCTGACCTTTTCTGTCTCTTCTCTTCGTGTCGTGTTCTTCTCGCAACTCTGATACCAAGATGCGGTGGGCGGAAGTGTTTCAAGTCCTTGCTGGGATTGGAGTTGGTGCATGATATTTTGCAGGGGGGAGGAGGAGGGAGGAGGAGGAGACTTGGAGATGACAACATTGGCCCACTCCTCTCCCTTCCTCTGATCTGCTGGTGGGCCCCTCAGTTGAGCTGGAGCCAGAAGGCAGAGATATGCATGGGCCTAGTTGACACAGGTCAGTTGAGCAGGTGGACCCAGCGCAGGTGAAACAAGGTGGTGAGTAGACCTGGAGGGCAAATGGGAGGTACCCGGCAGAGGCATAGGCTCTTTTTGTCCCCATTTTCCAGACAAGGAGACCAAGGCTCAGAGAGTTTGGATTGATAACAAGTCCAACATGATATCCGTAGGAAGTGGCATAGACAGACGGCAACTCATTCCCCTCACTATAAAGCTCACAGTTACCAGTCATTCTGGCCCTGGGGCCTCTGGCTGCAGCTCCTCACCTCTGCCAAGAGACCCACAGGCCTGCGCGCTAGACTGGAGGATGGGGACTGACATCGACTGGGTTTCTGCTTTGTTCCAGGGTGCGAGGCAGGTACTCGCCACAGGCCTGTTGAAACAGGTATCACCGATTCCATCCCGCGTGTGAAGAAGCTCAGTTTCAGGGAGGTTAAGTAACTTGCTCAAAGTCACATAGCTGGTTAGGTAAGATACTAACCCGGGTCTGTCGGATTCCAGCGTCCACGATCTTTGCATTGTATCATGGGGCAGGAGCATGCGGAGGGAGCGGAAGGAGGAAGGAGAGCCCGATGAAGAAGAGGCTGTCGTGCGGGACGTTTCGAGAAGGTAGGCAGGAATGGAGAAGAATTCAGGTGCTGACAACCCTCTCGGGCCTGGGAAGCATAAAGCGTGTGGGCAGGAATCCCGGAGTGCCATCTGGAGTGCCATAAAGTCCCAAAGCAGCATTTATTCCTACAAAATCAGGAGCGCAGGCCCGTGCTGGGATGCAGCTTCCCGGGGAAGCAGACGAGTGAGGGCTCTGGGAAGAGGCCTGCATGCATGGCACTGCCGCAGGTGGGAGCCTCAAGTCCCACGTCGTTGGCACGGGGCCCCCCACAGCATCTGCCTTTGCAGCGTTGTCATATGTTTGAGCCGCTTCCCTCCTTCCTGCCTCGACTGCACTTTCTCCTGCTTCCTCCTCCCTCCCTGCTCTCTTTCCACTCTTTCTTGCTTTAGCTTTGGTGTTCTCAGGTTTCCCAGGCACCTCCCAGGGCTCGGGGAGGCATTTTTCACGTTGATATACTTCCGGTCTCTCCAGTTCCTTGCATTCAAATCAAAATCACTTCTTCCCACTCAGCGAACCTGCTCCGAGTTCTTGTTGGGTTCCCATTTTGCTTAATGGCCCTGGTTGAGCACAGGATAGAAACCCAGGAAGAGCGAGTCCTGCTTCCTGCCTCTCCTCCCCCTCCCCCTCTCTGTCTCCACACTGCCACCACCTTCGTTTCCACCTTCATCTTCTTTCTTGGGAGCTGATTTCCCCAACTGCTGTACCCCTTCTCCCCTCTCTCTTGCAACACTGCCTTGGGAGGGAGTTGTCTTTCGAGAACACAGATCAGACCTCACTTCAAACATCTCCTAGTTGACATCAACAGTCTTAGCAAGGAGGGGAATTTGACACCTTGCAAAGTGGGCTTTGGGAAAGAGGGTATGGTGGGCACACTGGGGGCCCCCCACCACGAGATTCCGACTGGGACATGTGATTTAGGTGAGAATCAGTTGACCTTAAGACAGGGAGATGATTCTGGACCACCCAAGTGGGTCTGGGGGCGATCATATGAACCCTTCCCAGCAGCCGAGGAAGTCTAAGGGAAAGCCACGGAAATGTGAAGTAGGAGATGGATTCAGTGGCCGCCATGGCTGGCTCGAGGATGGAGGGGGCCACAGGTCAAGGAAATGGGAATCCCAGGCCTACAGCTGCAAGGAACTGTGTTCTGTCAACACTGCGAATGAGCTCGGAAGTGGGTTCTTCCCTAGAGCTTCCAGAAAGGAATGCAGCTCTGTCAGCACCTCGCCTACCGCCTTGTGAGCCCCTGAGCAGAGAGGTCAGCCACGTCAAGCCAGACGTCGGAACGACGGAGCTGTGAGACAGCAAATGGGTGCTGTGTTAAGCCCCTCAATTTGTGGTCCTTTGCTCTGGCAGCCCTAGCAAAGTCATGCAAACAGGAGGCCAGTTCCCAGGGAAAGGAGCGCACCCAGCCCACCTGCTGCTGACCAGGCGCTGTGGCCGGTCCTTCCCACTGTTGGGCCAGACCGGGCCCTGAACACCAAGCAGCTCCAGCTGATCTCGGCAGAAAAGGAATTTATGAAAGAATATGAGGCAACTCCCCAGAATCTCCAGAAAGTCTGGGAAATAAGACTTGGCAAGCTAAAGGCTTGGGGATATAAAGGAAGCGAGTAGTCAGACCTCAGCCAAAACTGGACCCCAGGTCGGACCTCTGGCCATGGGGCACTGCTGCCCTAGGGAATGAGATGGCCCAGGTCAGAACAGACAAAGAAAACCCCTCCCTTACCCTACTTCTGGGGATCCTTATTCTGAGATTTGAAATCCTGTGCAGATGTGTCTGCTTGCTCTGATCTGGGTCATAGACTTAGAAGTTTCAGGTGCTGGGAAGCCAAAAATGACCCACAAGGAATGATAAATCATCCAATGTCCTCTCATTGAATCCACCTAATGACCCAGCAGGGGGCTCTTATTATCCCCATTCAGTAGGGGAGGAACTGAGTCTCATTGGGGAGATAAAGCTGCTTGAATTCAGCTCACCTGAGTCTTGAGCTCATCACATGGGATGTCTTTGCAGACTTCAGCTGGGTGAAAGTCAAGGTTCAGATCCCCTTTGAAGGAAAGGGGAGCTAGGTGGACTCTGTTTCGCCCCTGGCTCAGAGGACTCTGGGGAGAAGGATGGAATGGGGTCCTGACCTGTTTGCTTGTGCAGCCCAGGCATGGCAGAACTTGATTTTCCATATTTGGTGAAATAGGCCTTCTAACACTACTCTGAATCGGTCCCCTTTTTGTTACTATTTATTGTGTGACATAGGTCTGCCCTCTGTGAACCCCACACGTAGGCAAGGGATGTCTGAGCCCTTCTGGTGAGACCGCCATGGGGAGGTCTTACCATTCTCTCCGCCCCACACACCATGCCAAATATCAGCTCTCTTCCCCTGCTCACTATCCTTCTCCACCTGGCCTTGCACAGGAGGTGAGATGCAGTCCAGGAAGCCCACTCAGTCAGGACTGTGCCTGGGCACGCCAGCACCAAATCCCAGCATTCGTGGGTCATGGTGCGTCCAGTGCTCTGAGCATTGTCTGACAACCTTCGTGCAGTTATTTCTTCTGCCCTATATCCCCTTAGCTTTGAGCCAGGCTAACATCACAAAACAAACAAACAAACAAACAAACAAAAAAACCCCAACAAACAAACCAGAAAAGCACTCATTTGGAGCCCATTTCTGGACCCAGGAGCTTTCTGGAGCACCTCCAGGCACAGGCCATGGATCAGAAGAGACTTGAGTTGACTACATTGGTGTGAGGACCAGGCTACGTGGAAACAAGCCATGCTCAACCCCAATAAAAGTCATCTGAGAGGGTGACCAGTAGTACCAGCAAGAATTAGAAATGACTCAAGTTCATATCATCAGTGTGGACTTCAACCCCGGCATTCAGACTCTGGAGGCTTCTTGCTTTACCACTAAGCCATTCACCTCCCAGTCAATGCTAACCTTTACTACATCTTGGAGGTATAGGATTACCAGATCTTGCTAACCAAATAGCATGTCCAGTGCAATTTGAATTTCAGATAAACAAATTTTTAGTATAAGTTTTCCCATGCAATATGACTGTATGATGGGTGTACAAATTCTGTTAAACACCTAGCACATAGTTGATACTCAAAAAAGTCTTATTTCCTTCTCCAGAGGCAGAGACTACTGGCTGCCTACCAACTCCTGTTAACTATCACTATCTTTCCTCAGTAACAGACCCCAGTTTCCAGCTGGGCACATCATCCAGAATAAGGGACGATGTTTCCCAACTTCCCTTACTTTCCAACTTCCCTTATATGTAGGGGTGACCAAGTGACTAAGTTATATCAAATGAAATGGAATGGAAAATATTGTTTAGTACTTCTGGGAAGTTTCCTTAAAAGGGAATGGACAGACCGTTCTTTCTTTTTGGTCTTTCACATTTCCCCCTTCGTCTGGCTCTAAGGTAGATGAAATGGTTGGTACTCTGGCATTCATATTGGGCCAAGGAGGGACCTTGAGACAAAACTATAGAATGGGGTCAGTGGAGCAGAAAGATAAATGTCTGTGTCCCTCATGACCAGGGATCCACCCTCCTTGACCCTCACCGCCTCCCTCTAGACAACTTCTGTGTGGCAGTCAAGTGCACTTCATAGCTGATGTACATCTACTCCGTGAACATGTAATGAGTAGTTGTGGTTCTGGAAACAAAAGAATGACATGATGTTGCTCACAGCCTTCTTGATTTTTCTTTATTTAAAATTTAGGTGTGAGCAAGGAGAAATTACTCCAGCCAATATTCAAGTCAACTCATCCATTTCACTTGATTTCATGTCCGTCCTACCTCTCCCTTCATGCTCAAAGACTCTTATGAGTCATTCCTCTCGGCCCATAGCACATGGTCACCAGTAGTCCGTGCAAAGACTCTCTTGATCCATTTTCCCCCTTTTTCGTAACACCCGTGAGCTCCTCTCTTCCTACAATGGCATTCCCTCTAACTCCATCCTCAAATGGGGGTATGTCCTTGTAAAATAGTACCAGTATATGTGTTTCTAATTTTCACAAATGGTGTTATGCTATAAATCTTCTTCTTTCCTAATTTTCTCACCTAAACTATGTTATTTAAAAAAAAACCACAAATATTATTACTCACAATAAAGCTACTGAGTAAAATTTAAGAATTCTTTGTAAAGTTCTTGGGTTGTTGTGGTTCTTAGAATAAAGTCCACTCAGGATGAAGAGTTAGGACATTGTGTTTAAAAGCCTGCTTTCCATTTTGAAGTGTGTCTCCCCCACCTTTTTGCTTTATTTCTTGACTATGTAAAACATGGTTGAAAAGACAAAAGCAACTTACAAATTCCACTAGGAAGTATCTTCCTTCCATTCCTCCCCCTGGATCCTATCTGCTGGCTCCCAGTCCCATGACGAGTAACCATTATTAATATTGGTTTTTCTTTGTGGTGATGGTTTTTGGCAAAAAGCAACACATCTACATATGTGTATATATACATTCATATTTCTTTTTCTTATTATATGAAATGTAGTGCTTATATAAACACTGTTTATGCTTTTTTTTTTTCCCCCCACTCCATATGTCCTGGAGTTACTTCAAATTGGTAGATTGAGATCTTCATTCTTTCTATGGTTGCCTGGTGCTGCACTGGGACAAAGCACGATAGTTTCTTACCCCCATTTCCTGTTGTTGGAGTTTGGGTTGCTTCCGATCTGTTTATTCGTATAGGGTTCTCCATATGTTTCTGGCTGCTTGCCTGTTTTACCCGTTAATACTGAGCTGACATCTCTCCACCTTGGTCTAGGAATGTCTAGTTCCTTGTTTCTTTTTGCACCACTGCTTCCTACAGACCATATTCATTACATTTAACTTTCTTTCCCTGCCTCCCTCCACCGCCCCCACCCCCCGGCATCCCCCATTACCATGAGCCAGAATTTCTCTGGGATATATGTATGCAGTGGGACATACACACATTCTATTTCACTTAGGGCTTGTGGGTTGCTTCCTGAAGTGTCCGTAATCCTTGACCTTTCCACCAAAATGCCATAGAGTTTTTACTTTATGAATTTACCCATTTTGCAGATAAGGCAAGGAGGCCTTGATGGCATCACAGAATTTTCCAGTAAGAGTCGGGATTTGAAACCCTGGGCCTTTAAGTCCATATTAATCATTGTTGACTAATGCAATATACATTTCTATGGAAAAGAGTTAATTCAGCCAACATTTATGGAGTACTTACTCTATGGCAAGAAATGTGCTGGACACTGGAGATACAAAGAGGAGGCTATAGTCTTCCTACAGAGGGGAGATCAGTAAACAGGCAAAACAGTTAGGATTTATAGTTTCCTTCTGTTAGATATGTGTGTATCACATGGGTGGTCTGTGTGAACTGGACAAGACAGCTTTTCTTCCGACTCTTGCCCCTGTCTGGGCAGGATGCAGGAGGCTGGTGATTCTGTTGGTTTGCCTTCTCCAGATCTACCTGCTGGTCCCATGATCATCTTATGAAGCTCTATGGGAGTGTTTCCATTTCTAGAGAGGTTGGCCAACTGGGTGGCCCCAGTAAGAAGTTCTTTGGAAAGTTCTATCCACATAGAACTAGAAAAAAGAAATACATTTATATGCACACTTCTTCCTCTGACAGTGCCCTCAGAACTACGAATTTAGGAAAGTTGTATTTTCCCATTTATGGTTTTGTTCAAGTGACTCACATAATTTCCCACCTTCATTAGGAGTAACAAGATTGGACTGGAAGAAGGTTCCAAACTTTTTAGTCCCTGGGCCTTTTTTTTTTTTTTCCTGATTCCTTTCCTTCCCATGTTTTGAAAGATACTGTCTTCTGGGCTATTTGCTAAATAGTAACCAATTTTCTTTCCAGCTATCTATTATTCAGATATAAAAATATTTCTTATTATATAATAAAATCACATTTTAGGAATTTTTATGATGACTCTGATAGTCAAATGGGGCTTCTAATCAGCATCTGGTAAGCTGTCAGCATGCCCACACTCCAAGATGGGACTCACAGACCTTGATGACATCTAGCACCTTTTCTGGCTCCATAGTTCTGGTTCTATTTGTCTGTCTATCCATCCATTCATCCATCCATCCATCCATCCATCTATCCATCCATCTTATCTGGGCTTATGTCTCAGAAATTCCTTAGATGTTACCTATGATTATTATCAAATAAATTTAGAACTCAATTGATGGAAGGAAAAAATCTAAGGATGGCATGGTGGTTAAAACTTTGGGCTGTGAAGTAAGACATACTTTTGTCCTTCCTGGCTGTGTGATCTTGGCCAGGTTACTTGACTTCTTTACACCTCTGTTTACCTATCTGTGATTTATGTCAAATATTTGTCCCTCTTATGAGGTTGTTGTGAGGATTATAAAAGATAGTAAGTGGAAAGTGTCTGGTAACACCCAATACATGTTAGTTTGTGATGATAATGATGGTGACAATGACAGTCTTTATGTTTTAATTTTTTAAATTTTCTTGTCAACAGAAGCATAGCATATTCATTTGTTGATTATGGAAGTTACACAAGTTATTGATCAATAACATTGGTCTACATTAATAGATATTAAATAATGAAAAATAATTCCATTGATGGAAAATATTACTTACTTCATTTTTATGTTCTACACATTTCTCTTTTTGTGTTTGTTTCCTAATGAGTGTAGCATATTAGAAATTAGTTCTTGGTATAATTTAATTATACATAAATAAATGTATATATAAATATATAAATACACACACACACACACACATTAGGGGTGGGTGCGTGCTCAAAATTTTGTTCCTGATGGGATGTGCTGGCAAAATAGTTTGGGAACCACTGGCTTTCCAGATAAAGTCAGGCCCCTTATCACATTCCCAATCAGCCTTTCTAGTCTTATTTCCTTAGTGTTCAATCTAAACACATTGTATCAAACATTCCTTTTTAAAAAATAAATTTATTTTTTAAAAAGGATTTTATTTATTTATTTGAGACAGTAAGAGGGAGTGAGAGAGAAAGAGAGCACAGAGCACATATACAGAGAGAGGGAGAAGCAGACTCTCTGCTGAGCAGGGAACCTGACTCAGGGCTCAATCCCAGGACCCTGGAATCATGACCTGATCCGAAGACAGAGGCTTAACTGACTGAGCCACATCAAGCATTCTTAATACATTATTTGCTTCCACATCTCTGTGCTAATACTTAAAATGCGTCTTCTTCCCTGTGATAGTCATTCCTTGCTATGTGTTTGTTGAATTCCTACTTAGTCAGACAAAGATGCTGCTTTAGAAACTTGTATATTTTTTGCCCATATTGCTGTTCACATCACTATCATGTAATTTGCATTTCTAAGCTGTCCATTAAACTCTCCAAACTTCACACTGCTTGTGTCTTTGGAATTTGTGGGGTCTTTGGGTTGTACATTTCACCACCTAGATTACTCTCAGTGGAATGAACATTCATATCTTTGGTCTAGATTAGTGGTTTCCAACAGAGATGACTTCTGCCCCAGGGGACATTTTTCAAGGTCTGGAGACAGTTTGGTTGTCTCAGTTCTAGGGGTGCTACTGATATCCAGGGGGTGGAGGCTAGAGATGTTCTGAACATCCGACAAGGAATAAGAAGGTCTCTATAACAAAGAATTACTTGGCACCAAACGTTAATTGTGCCAAAGTTAAGAATCACTGACTTTGAGGCGACTGAGGAAGGAAGTCCCTGGCTCTGCTTTGGGGCATAAGAAGGGGTGAGACCTTTCCTTCAGTGACCTGAGGATGGGAAAACGTAGTGTGACAGTGTTCAGTCGGCTGCCAGGGGCTCCAGGATCAAAGATGCTTCACAGACTCCACGTAGTTACTCCCTTTGCTTTATATAACACAGACTTAACTTAAGTTTCCTTGAGACCTTCAGTTCAGGCTTTAATCACTAAGGTGGACTATATGAGCTTGAGGATAATGGCTTGCAGATACTGAGTGGATTCTGTGTACCAGGCATGGCTTTAAGCACTTGAAATCTACTATTAAATTAAATGCTTTATGGGCGCCTGGGTGGCTCAGTGGGTTAAGCCGCTGCCTTCGGCTCAGGTCATGATCTCAGGGTCCTGGGATCGAGTCCCACATCGGGCTCTCTGCTCAGTAGGGAGCCTGCTTCCTCCCCTCTCTCTCTCTGCCTGCCTCTCTGCCTACTTGTGATCTCTCTCTGTCAAAAAAAAAAAAAAAATCTAAATGCTTTATTAGTTGAAACCTTCAGTAACAGGTGACATCTTCAACTGGTTTCATCAAAATAAAGATAATTTATTTATTTGCATTGGAAAAGTTTTGTGCTTTAGGTATGGCTAGATCCAAGATGTTAGAAAATGTCATCAAGTTCTACTCTTATTTTCTCCATCCCTTGGATTTGCTTCTCAATCAGGCTGCCTGCCCCAATCAGGCTGACAAATTTTCTTCCAGAATCTCCAGTTTTATAATCCACCCACTTCAAAATCAGAAGACATTCCCTCTTCTTAAGAGTTTCAGTAAAAGTCTCAGAATGAAACTACATTCGTGTCTGTTTCTGAGCTGCTCAGTTTGGTTTTGGGCATAAGGTCATGCTCAAGTTCAGATCTCTGTCACATGTCCACCTTGGACCTGAGGGTGAGATCAGCTTTAGACCATGGCCTGAGGGGGTGGGGGTGGGTAGTTTTCAAGGATAATCAGGAGCCTCTTACTAGAAGAGGGGCATGGATGCTGGCTGGGCAGAAGAAAAGATGCTTCACCCATTTCACAGATGAAGGAACCGAGACTTAGACCATTATCTTAAATCACAGCTGATAAGGGAAGCCACCAAACTGCTGACCCAGATCTTGAACCCCAATGTTCCGCCGCTCTGCTATGTAGTACTGCCTCATCTCTCCTCCTCACACTCTCTGGCTACTTCTGGCTTGGAGATCCTTTCCTTTTAGGATGTCTGTATCTTTGTACTAACCATACTCTTCTCCCTCCACCCTAATTAATAGGGCTTCTTGGCTCATGGACCACCTTGTCATTTCCTATCTTGTTTCAGCTGGTTCTCACAATCACGTAGGGAGGTA
Source organism: Mustela erminea (assembly GCF_009829155.1). Lineage (NCBI taxonomy): Eukaryota > Metazoa > Chordata > Mammalia > Carnivora > Mustelidae > Mustela > Mustela erminea. Next base: position 15,868,919 of record NC_045619.1, read on the forward strand.
AGCAGAGCTAAGACTATTAACTCAACTGTTACCGTTGTGCCACCTACTGCTCAGGGGACCGAAGCAGAGGCCCGTGGATGATGATGGCCTGCAGTGGCTGCCTCATAATGGCATCACACCCTTGAACATGAATTGTCTCCTATGCTATTTGTTCCTCAGGAAGCAGCATGAAGTGAGCTAGCTGTGGGTCCGATGGCCAACTCGTGTGTCCTGATACTAACCATGCACCAGACACATTTACCCACTTGCCACAGGCAGCTAGGAGTACCTGCCTGGTGAGGGGAGCGCCTACCGTGTGGTAGGAGAACAGAATGGATATCGTGCATGACCAAAGGGCCCTGTGGGGGAAGGAAAGGGAAGGAGAAGTGAGAGGGGAGAGGAGCGAAGGGAAGGAACGGGGCTTCTTTTCAACCTCTCTAGGCATGTTATGTCACCCCTTCTTCCCTGCAGGGAGGGGAGAGAGGGGTCCACAGAAGCTGAGAGAGTTACCCTAGGGGAGCTCCTGCACTGAATGGTGAGAAATATCAGGATTGTATATTGATGCAGAGTCCTGACTCTGGGAGTCATGTAAGGTTCTAGGGAGGCTGTCTTGCCCTGGCCCTCCCATGATTCACATACCACAGACGTCTGAGGGGAAGAGCAGGGGAAACGAGGAGGGGCAGGCATTTGAGGGCTGTGAAGAGGAGGGAGGAGGAGGAACCCACAGAGGCCCTGTCACCGTGAAAATCCTACCCTTTTACCAAGCAGGAGGTAGTGGTTAGCTGCTTGGGCTTTGGAGTCTGATAAATGTGGATTTAAATTCCAGTTCTGTCATTTGCTGCAGGAGATAAGACACATCCTGTGAGCTCTTATGTCATAGTGTTGTCATCTCTAACGTGGCGATCATTACCTCAAAACTGGGTGGTTAATGTGAGGATTTAAAGAGACAGTGTCTGTAAAAGGCCTGAAACACAGTAGGTGTGCTCAATAAAGCTGTGAGCAACATCCAATCTCCTGGTCATGGTCTACAAACCCCACGTAATCTGGCCCTGTGTCTGTCCCCTGCCCTGTCTCCTACCCTCTCCTAGCAGTTTATTGTGCACTGTGCAAGCACAATAATCTTCCTTTGGATCCTCAAACATGCCAAGCCTCTTCCTACCTCAGGGCCTTTGCACATGCTGTTCCATCTACACTGAGAGCTCTCCTCCTGGGTTTTTGGCCTCATGGCCCCTTCTTATCACTAGGCTCTTACCTCCAAGGATATACTTCTCATCTCCTTATTGAAGTTTCTCCTTGCCCAAGCTCTTCTCTAACACATCACCTTGTCCTACCTCTTCTCAAACATTTATCATCTGTCTGAAATTTTCTGAAAACTTTTTATTGTCTCTCTTCCATGAGCATGGGAATTCCACGAGGGCAGAAAGCTCCTCCATCTTGCGCATGCAGTAGGGCTGAGCACCGTGTTGGTGCTCAATGAAATCCTCCAGGAGAGGATGACGATGGTGAAGGTGACAAGGACATTGGCGGTGATGAGGAGGACTCATTGATCTCCCTCCTTCCCAAGCTCAGATCTTTTTTCTTTTCTTTTCTTTTCTTTTTCTTTTCTGACCTACCTCAGCTTCAGAGCCCCTCCCTGGGCCTTGCAGGCAGTGTGGGTTGCAAAGAACACAAACCACAGGGGGAGCTTTTTTGAAGGAGGTGGCTCAGCCTTTGGGAGGAAGGCAGGGCCCCAGAGATGATGATGTGAAGCAGTGGTGTTTTCTTGGCCTGAGGCCTGAGATTCTGGAGTGAGTTTATAGAATGCTATCTAGTTATTAAATTTACATATCTCTCAACATTGGCAGGGCTTTTTAATGCCTTTTATTGAATTTGCCAAGCTCTTTACAATTTTTTAAATTAGCTATTATTAACCTAGCAGGTTAATAATAATACCTGTGTCAGAAAATGGAACATTTGTGTTTTGTGGGAAGGGAATGTTTTTTATTCTCAGATGTCTGGGTTCCTCTCCTCCTCTGGTTGTGTAAATATCAAAGACCAAATTGTCAAGGGCAATGTTTGACCCTTCCCCTGGGCTAGCAGTGCAGGAGATTTGATATGGGGCATAACAACTCAAAATCAACCAAGCCGCTCTGAAGGGGTCCTGGAGAAGTAAGTCTGGCCACAGCTTCTGTGGCTCAATTGCCCTTGCTAAGTATCTTTGTGTTCTTGCGTGGGTCATCACTTAAGCTCTCTGTGTGTACTGTCACTGCTCATGGTGTAGGATCTGTCATCTGTCTTTGGCATTGGGCTGTGAGCTTTTTGAGAGTGGGGACTACCTCTGAATCATCTTTTGGATCCTTAACACAGGGCCTGGTGTGTAGTAGGTACTTCATTAATGTTTCTTGAATGCATCAATAGAACGAACCGAAGTTGAGTGAACACGTGGAGCCTTGCTAACTGAGACACACACCATATGCAGACAAAGCCATCAGCAAAAGTCAAGTCACCTACTGGCAGAGGTTACCTTTTCCCTCTGTTCATGGGCTGTGGTCTATAAGCCCTTTCCCTTTGTAACCGCAGCCCTCCTCCGGGGGCTAAACAGGGCCAGAACAGGAAGAAGAACTAAATTTGGTCAATGGCAAACTTGCAGGTCTCTCTTTCCCTGCCACCAAAAGCCCAAGCTCAGGTCACCGGGATGAAAATGTTCTTTCGTTAACTGGCTGTTGATCAACTCCTTGTAGATCATTGTGTTGCAATATAATTTTAAGACTGTCAAAACACAGAACACTTCTAAAATAATAAAAAACATTCCTTAAAACGTGTTATATAAATAACACATGCTTCTTGTAGAATAGTTAATAAATATAAAGAAAAAGAATAGTTAATAAATAAAAGAAAAAGAAGATATAAAAAAGGAATCTCCTATAACCTAACCATTTGGAATTATTAGTTGTTATTTATCTATTTATCTTCCTGACACCCTCTATATAATTTATATAAGTGATTTTTGACTCCAAGTATGGAATCAAACTGTACTACTAATTGTAATAGCTGATATTTATAGAGGACCATCCATGTGCAGGTGTTTTTCTAATGTCTTCGTATGTTCTAGATTGCTTAATCCTCAAAAATAATACTATGAGGTAAGGATGAATATGACCATCCCCAATTTAGGGATGAGGAAACTGAGTCATGGGGAGGTTAAATAAGGTCCCATCAGCATTGAAGCCAGTATTTGAATCTTGGCAGCTTGAACCCAAACTTTTTTCATTTAATGATAGACGGGAATATCTTGCCATCCTAATCTTTTGTTCATAGTCATGGCTGCGAAGTTTTCTATCGTACCACAATTCATTTAACCCAAGGGGCAGACAGGTTTCAAATCATGTGCCAAATTAAACAAAATAGAGGAAAAAGAAACTCATGATCTGTTACATTCCAGAATTTGAAAATTGAGCTACAATGTTCTGGTGTTAGGTTGCCAAGGGCTGCCATAACAAGATACTGCACAGCGAAAGGCTTAGACAACAACGTTTGCTGTCTCATGGTCCTAGAGGCTGTAAGTCCAAAATCAAGGTGTCAGCAGGGTTGTTCCTTCTGAGGGCTGTGAGGGAAGGACCCGCCCCAGACTCTCTCCTGGGCTTGTGGATGGCCACCTTCTCCTTGTGTCTCTCCACATCCTCATCCCTCTCCTGTGTCTGCCTCTGGGTCTCCGTTTTTACAAGGACTCTAGTTATATTGAATTAGAGTCCACCCTAATGATCTCAGGTTACCTTGATTGCCTCTGTAAAGATTCTATCTTAATCCGTAAAAGTTCCCAATTACCACCATAAGGACATTAGTCCAGATCATTTCTTTGTTTTTTGAAAGTTTATTGATTTGTTTGTATGTTTCAGAGGTAGAATTTAGTGATTCACCAGTTGCATATAACACCCAGTGCTCATTCCATCACGTGTCCTTAATGCCCATCACCCAGTTACCGTATCTCCCTCACCCCCTCCCCTCAAGCAGCCCTCCATTTGTTTCCAGATTGTTTCTTTTTTATTTTTCTTGATGAAATTAGTGATGTTTTGCAATTGTAACCTGCTGTGCCAAAAAATTGTGAAATATACTAAGGACATAGAACATCAGCTAATACTTCAGAAATTCATATACAGTGGGATTTCTAGGTCAAGGAATAAGAATATTTTTAAGACACTTGACATTCATTGCAAAATTTCCCCTCAAAAGACTGGTTGGCTCAGTGGGTTAAACCCTCTGCTTTCGGCTCAAGTCATGATCCCAGGGTCCTGGGATTGAGCCCCACATTGGGCTCTCTGCTCAGCAGGGAGCCTGCTTCCTCCTCTCTCCCTGCCTGCCTCTCTGCCTACTTATGATCTCTGTAAAATAAATAAATAAATAAAATCTTAAAAAAAAAAAATACTGATCCATATGCTCTCAGTTGGGGCAACATTAGTCCTCCAGGGTTAGGATTCTGTTTTACTACTTTTGTTTACTGGATCATGCCTGGCATCTATTAGAAATATGAATACATATTTCAATATAAAACACAGTTATAAAATCATACTTCATTTTTTTAAAAAACATGGGTATGTATGTAGGGACACACTTATGCTGAACAATCATTCGTTTGTCTGAAACCCAAATTTAACCAAGTATGCTGTGTTTTTAGTTGCTAAATTTGGCAACCCCATTCCTTTGTACAGAGGAAATAACAGCAGCCCCCCCTCTCATGATCATGATATGATCACCATGATCACCCATGGAGGTCAGCAGCCCAGTGGCTGGCATGGAGCGGGACCTCTATAAAAGTTAATTAAAATAGCAATTCATTTCTCTTGACACCTGCCTTTGCAGGCACCTACCACTTATTTGAGCTCCTACAAAGTCTCAGGCATCTTAGAGACATTATTTCTAATCTTCACAACAACCAAGGTCAGGATAATTATGATTTACAGCTGAGGGGACTAAGACTTTAAAGCCTTGTGAATTTATCCTTCCAGATCATGTGGAAATGAGACTTGATTCCCGGCTGCCGAGTTGCTAAGCCGTGCTCCCGGCTGCCTTGAAACAGCAGAGAGGACCATTGATAGAGATGCAATCCTGGTGATATTCCTCCTTTGGTTCAACATATATTTATTGAGTCCCTAGTCTCTGTACAATAGAGAACAACACAAAGTGGATGTTTCCATTTTAATAGGGAAAAGACAATAAATAGGCAAATAAATAATATAGTTTCAGATAGTGCAAAATGGAATAAAGAAAATAAAAATCAGGTAAAGGGCTGGGAACTGATGGGGGAGGTTGGGGTCTCGCGGGGTGAAGGATGTGATCTCCGAATGAAGGGGAGCATGATGGGAAGAATCAGCCAGTGAGAGGTCAGACGAGCAACCAGTGAAAAAGTTCTGAGGCAGAAATAAGCTTGGGAGTTTTGGGTTTTGGTGTTCAAGAAACAGAAAGAAGGCAGAAAGAAAGATGGCAGGTGAGGGGAGAATTGTGGGAGGTGAGGTTGGAGATGTAGACAGGGGCCAGATTGTGAGGAACTCCATAAGCATGGAGGGCAGAGCCCATTAGGTATTGTCTTCCTCACCCTCCTGGCCACAGAGCTAGACTACATTTCCCAGGCTTCCTTGCAGTCAGGTGTGGTCATGTGACAATTCTAGCCAATGGCATTTTCAATGGTGCAGTGGTTGCCGGACTTTCTCCAATATGGTGACCTTAAAAGTCACCTGTTTAAGATGGTAGAGCCATAGAGGGCAGGAGCCTGAGTCCTTGAATCACTGCTAGAAGGTCAGTTGCCCATTCATCAGAATCACTTGTCTGGACTTTATGTATTATCTCAGTCTGCCTGGCCTGCTATAAGGAATACCATGCTGGGTAGGTTTTTTTTTTTTTTTTTAAGATTTTATTTATTTGAGAGAGAGAGAGAGATGGCGTGCACATAAGCAGGGGGGTGGGGCAGAGGGAGAGGGAGAAGCAGGATCCTTGCTGAGCAAGGAGCCCAATGTGGGAGAGAGAGAGAGAGAGCATGAGTGAGCAAGAGAGAGAGAGCTCTAGTCTCTTCTTGGAAGTACACTAATCCCATAATGAGGGCTCCATCCTCATGACCTCCTCTGAACCTAATTACCTCCCAAAGGCCCCACTTCCTAATACCATCACACTGGTGATGATGGCTTCAACATATGACTTTTGGGGGCACACAGACATTCAGTCCAAAGCATATTTGCAAGAAGCAAACTTCTACTGGGTTTGGCTGCTGAGATTTGGGGATGCCCCTGATTCAGGTGCTAGTCCTGACTAAACACCTGGATCAGGAACATTTTTTTTTTCCCTTTAAATATAATGGGAGCCCAGTAGTAGATTTTCAGCAGGAGAATAATACCACCTGATTTAAATTGTGGCTGATAGACTATTTCGAAAACAGTGGTCTGTAGCTGACTTAGTGAGTGTGGGATTAATGAAGGGAGTGAGAATGTCATTTGTCAGTGCCTCTGTGAGTCTCATTCTGTTTCTGCAGCCAGGAGGCTGTTAGGCCACTTCCAGAGAGATCTCCGGGCAGACAATATGCAACTTGCTCAAATCATGTCTTGTACTGGGCAAATGGTCCCAAGTGTCCAGCCTCCTGATGGCCAGTCCTGCTGGCTCTACCTCATACCCTTTGTAAGCCCATTCCCCTCCTCTCCCACTTCTCCACCTCAGTGAATGGTGCCACATCTACCCAGTTTTGGAGACCCCCGAACTTAGGAGTTGCTCAAATGTCTTGCTATGGCTGGCAAAGCCCTCATGATCTGACCCCTTTCTACTCTGGCACTTTCCTACTTTGTCTCTGGGCCCCTGACCTTGATCACTTAGTGCCAGTCACACTGCTTTCCTTTCTGTTCCTCAGACAAAAGCCAGCTTGCCTTGGCCTTGGGGACTCTGCACAACCTCTCCTTCTGCCTGGGTCACTATTGCTCTAAGCCCTTTGCACAGCTGGCTCTTCTCATCCGTCAGGTTAAGGGAGAGCTCAAACCTTATTTCTCAAAGATGTCATGCCCACCCCATTAAAGTTCCCCCCCTGTGACCCTCAAGGGACACACATATCTCTGTGTTTCACCATCTTCCTGACAACCATTACTGTCTAAAGCAGAGCCCTAGGAGGAGGCGATGGTAACAAAGTAGGAGGCAATGTTAAGGGAACCATGCCAGCTGCTCTTGCCAGACCCTGGTGACTCAAGGCAGCCTGGGGTGGTAGCCTTTGCAGGACGAGCTGGAACAAAGAGTGGTCAGGCTGTAAGTGGTCCCGCTTGCAACACCCTCAGAGAAGTAGGAGAGGCTGGAATTTACCCAGACCATTGGAGGGACCGCAAGATGCCATTGCTGGAGCAGCAGAGAAAGAATGTCCCATGCTACCTGGTGGCTGGGAGGTGACATTGGTGAGTACACGTGATTCCCTTCCCCACCCCAGGACTTTCAGAACTCCCTGGGGGAAGTTTAATGGTAGTTGGAGCTTCCCCAACTGTGTGGGGGTAGAACCAGAGAAATTATATTACTGGTACTAGGTAAAGGGGAAAATTGTGGCTAAAATGACAAATCCTCTTCTTTAAGGGAGCAGGGGCATGGGTAACTGGACTAAGTCAGAGAAAGCTATAAAGAATGCTGATTTCACTCAGCCCTCCACAGTGGGGAAAGGTCAACCTCACAGGACATTTTTGTGGTCTTGTTATAAAGGGCAATCCTTGCCGAGGAGGGACTTTTGGTCTTATCAGTCTTCTGGTTGCATCGGTCCAGAAACATTTGGGCTGGGGAGATGATGGATATGTGTTGTGGTGTGGGGAGGAATTTTTACTCCAGCCAACTAGGAGCTGGATGCTGTGAGCTAGACAGCCCTAGGGGAAACTTCTTCTCCCATCCTCATGTTTCTATGAGGAAATTTTACCCCACTTTCTAGAAGGTGAAAAGTACTTGGCAATGAATCATTTCCTACTTTTTGTTCACTGAATCTTCCACCAAAGAATGAAGAAGGCCTAATCCGATTATCCAAACCAGGAGAAGGAATTGAGTATGTATGCTCACCTTTCCTCTCTCTCCCATTTTATGATGGCCTGTCTGCAGGATAGAAGCTTTCTCCCAGAGCCCCATATACAGCTGCTCAGGTTGTGCACTGCAAAACTCCATGGGGTATCATCTGCATAAAAGGAGCAAATGGTATCTACTATGGTTGACCAGGATGCCTTGCGTTCTCTTCCAATTCCAACCCCCAAAGTGGTAAACACCTCTGGGTCAGGCCCCAGAGACTGGCTTCAGAGGCAGATCTGGAAGTCCAGTTCACACTGTCCCAGTATAGGGCTCTGTGGTAAGCAGAATAATGACCTCCCATTCCCAGAGATGTCCATATTCTAATTCTCAGAATCTTTGAATATATTACCTTACATGGCAAAAGGAACTTTGCAGATATGGTTCAGTTAAAGATTTTGAGATGAGACACTTATCCTGGATTCTCTGGGTGGGCTCAGTGTAATCACAACATACTTATATGAGAGAAGGTGATGTGATAAGGAAAGAGAGAGAGTAGAACCCGTAGTGCTGCTAGCTGTGAAGATGGCAGAAGGGGCCATGGGGCAAGGAATGAAGAAAAGATTCTCCTTTAGAGCTTCTAGAAAGGATGCAGTCCTGTGACACCATGGTTTTAGCCCCGTGAAGTAAATATGTGTTGAGTTTCTGACAACCAGGACCATAAGTAATATATTTGTGTTGCTTTAAGTCACCATGTTTTGGTAATTTATTATAGCAGCAATAGGAAACAAATACAGACTCATTCCCCTTCTTGCTGCCATGCTCTCTGGCTCCTCCCCAAGGGTGTGCTCCAAGGTCTAGAGCTGTGTTGTCCCAAATAGTAGCCACTAGTCACGTGTAGCATGTAGAATTGAAATTAAGTACAAAATTAAAATTTACTTCTTCAGTTGCACTAGACACTCTTCAGCTACTCAGTAGTCACAAATGGCTTGTGGCTTCCCCTTGGACAGACGGATATAGGACATTCTTTTTATCACAGAAATTTCTGTTGGACAGCACTGGGCTCGACTTCCGGGAAAGGTGACGGAAACCAATTAGCCAGGGAGTATCAGTCATGTTCTCCATTCAGGCAATCCCAGTAATACGGCTGGCAGTTGATCCCCTGCCTGACTTTTCTGCACTTATAGTTCTAGATGTGTTTTGCCTTGGGGGTGGTGGGGCAGGGCAGGGGTGAGATTAAGTCCCAGTGCAACCAAGCAAGGACAGTAGTGTAGTAGAACTGGGACAGAACCCCAACCGCCAAGGACCAGAGGATGCCAGGCTCAGCACACATCTGGACTTCTTGACCCCTGAGCAGGATCTGGGGGAGAGGAAGCGGTAACATCTTTCAAAAACATAACCCAGATGACAGCTGGGTCTGGGAATCCTCTGATCTAGATCAGATCAGTTTGAAAGTTCATTCCACTCCTGGGAAGTCCAACTCTCTTCTTCAGAGTACTGCGTATCTTGATATCCTCAAGGTCAGTTTTGTGTTGAGGTTAACTTCTCTCACTACGTAAATCCAGACCTGACTTCCAGCTCCTTCCTTGATCTCAAGGCAAACAATTTCCCAGGTTAATTTGTGGAAATTTCCAAAAGAGTTGCTGGCACATAGTAAACATGTATTTATTTATTTATTTAATTTTTAAAGATTTTATTTATTTATTTGACAGATAGAGATCACAAGCAGGCAGAGAAGCAGGCATAGAGAGAAGGGGAAGCAGGCTCCCCGCTGAGCAGAGAGCCCGATGCAGGGTTCGATCCCAGAACCCTGAGATCATGACCTAAGTGGAAGGCAGAGGCCCCAACCCACTGAGCCACCCAGGCACTGCACATAGTAAGCCTTTAAAAGGGTTTAGCTAATATTTGTAGGTATATTGGGCTTTACTGAAAATTTCAGGTTCACAGAGAGAAATCAGATTGTGTACCCTGCTGTCAACAATTCAAACACCCAATTATCCATTCCTCGTCTTTAGCATCTGCTTAGTCTCTGCCACTGATGTTTCTAATTAGCCCTTACTGACCGTGGTAACTGTCTCCTGGTCTTCTCTTCTTCCTTCCCTTTCTTTGGCAGGAGTCCTCAGAGTGGGGGTCCCCACAGGCTGCACTGAGGTAGAGAGCATTATAATGCAAGTCCTTGGCAGCTATTTTACAAGGACATGGGTTTTTTTTTTTTTTTTTCCACTCCAGATTTATTACTGTTCATGTAATTCATGAACAGGATCATTTGAGGTTACGATTGCTGTTATCTATTTCAGAGGAAGTGGGAGATGGGCGCTTCCAGACACGGCCTGTGAGCAATCGGCTGCGGCTATGAGTCAGGAATTCCTGGTCCCCTTTTTGCAGGGTCCAGCCTGGGGGCTGTGTGGGAGCTGGTCCAAAGTTGATTCCTGGGTGTTGTCTAAGCCCAGGGCCAGCACCATTTTGAGAGAGAAAATAAAGGGACCATGAATGAGGAACATGGGGGATATTGGCTTGGTCTTAGAGTCCAAAGAATCAGGTCTCCATCCCCCAACCCCCGCTCTTGACCTCAGACAAGTTAGTTCACTTCTCTGGGCCTCTGTTCCCTTACATGTGAATCACTAGCAATAGCTACTTATGAGGCTGCCATTGTGGATCACCATGGTAATGTCTTTAGCGAAGGAATGATGTACTGTATGGTGGCTAACTTAACATAATAATAATAAAAAAGGAAATACTAAATATTCCATCAAATAGATTAATAAAAATAGGTGATAAAAATGAAAACAAAATCAAGATTAAAAAAAAAAAGGCAGTAGTGCATCTAAAAAGCCTGGTGTACAGTAGGTGCTCAGTAAACAGTAGTTATAATTTATCTTACTCAGTGCTCATAAAGTTATGATGAGGCAGGTGTTGTTGCCGGAGTTTGACTGAACCAGTTGCCACAGGTGACAAATCTGAAGTACATGAGAGCCAGGACGACAGCCTGATGATCTGATTCCAAATGTTATGATTTTCTTTGTCTCTTACATATGACACAAAGGAAATGCATGAATTCATTCTCCTTGCAAAAATTCGCCAATTCAGAAGCTTATAGGCTAGGAAGTGAAATTCATCCTTCTCCCACGGACCCCATCCTTCTCCTCAGAGATAAACCACCATGAATAGTTTATTACAGAGGAGGGTAGTTCATTTTCCATGATGTTTTATAAGAAATTTCACATGCACTTTTAAAACATGAATGGGATTCCTCTGTCTATGGAGCCAGTTCCGGGACCTGTCTTGGACCCTTAGCTCTGTATTGTGGAATTTTTACCAAAGCTGTATGTGTAGCTTTGCTCCTTTTTTGGTAACGACTACTTAAGATTCCATAAAACGTATCTATGATAAATGGGGGTGCCTGGGTAGCTCAGTGGGTTAAAGCCTCTGCCTTCGGGTCAGGTTATGATCCCAGGGTCCTCGGATCGTGCCCTGCATCAGGCTCTCTGCTCAGCAGGGAGCCTGCTTCCTACTCTCTCTCTGCCTGCCTCTCTGCCTACTTGTGATCTCTGTCTGTCAAATAAATAAATAAAGATCTTTAAAAAAATGTATCTATGATAAATAATGTAATCACAGTGATTAATGATTTTTCTGTTAAAAAATGGAATGTTTGTAGTGTTTCACATTTGAACTTTCACTTGGTCTTTAATTTCATAGAACTTTATTTTATTTTTTTAAAAAGATTTTATTTATTTATTTGAGAGAGAGATCACAGAGGAAGAGTAAAAGGGAGAAGCAGACTCCCCGCTGAGCAGAGAGCCTGATGTGGGGCTTGGTCCCAGGACCCTGAGATCATGACCCACTGAGCCACCCAGATGCCCCTAATAGAACTTTAATTACTGATTTAGTCACATTTTTTAATCTTCCTTCTGTAGCTCTGAGCTTTGCATCTTGCTTAGGAAGAGCTTCTCCACCTCTCAAACTTGTAAGAATGTTCTCCCATGTTCTCTCCTAGTGTCCTAAAACCCCATCATAATGCTGGAAGTGGGGCCCAATGTATTATCACTCAAAATGTGGGGTCAGTGTTACCGTGCTGAAAGGGAGAACTAATGGGCAGGCCCTAGTTGTGTTATATGAATTCATTTGCTATAGGGCATACTCTGCGGTTTCAGGTTTTTTTGATTTTTAAAAGTTTTTATTTAAATTCCAGTTAGTTAACATACAGTGTAGTATTAGTTTTAGGCATACAATACCATGATTCAACACTTCCATACATAACCCAGTGCTCATCACAATGGCACTCCTGAATCTCTATCACCCAGTTCACCCAACCCCATCCCAGCCATCTCCCCTCTGGTAACCATCAATTTGTTCCTTATGGTTAAGAGTCTGTTTCTTGGTTTGGGTTTTTATGTTGAAGCTTCATGCATCTGGGATCTATTGTTTACAATGACGTTGAGCAGGATCTAATTTTATTTTTCCCCTTGCAAATGAAGGGTTGTATCAGTGCCACGTACTGGATGGTCTTTTCTTTCTTCTTTCTGATTTAATTGTCACCTTTACCATTGAAGTTACTCTCTCTGTATGGGTCTCCGTGTAGAATCTCCTGTTCCATTTATATATTTATAGGATCAATCATGTTCATCCATCTATTTTGCTCTACTTCTCTGTAATTGAGCCAATAGTACATTGGCAAAGAATGTGTATTCAAACAGCACAATAAACATTTTTGAATGTTAATGGAGTAAATTACAATAAAAGACATCTTACTTCATGATTCTTGTATTTCTCTTATTACAGTGCTGAATCTGATCTGTTAACATTAATTCATTCATTTATGATCTCTTTTGGTGAATATGGACTATGTTTTTTTTTTATTTGTGTAGTCTCCTTGTCTAGTTTTTAGCACAAGCGAGTCCCTCATCTTTTCAAGGGATCCTACCTCCTCTCTGTTGCATTTCCACATATGTTAGTGACAGATTTTGTTCCGGCTGTCATGACAGAATGTATCTTTGGAGCATCAGTGAGAGGCTGTAAGTGGAAAAAAAACACCAAAACCCTCAGATCTTCATCCTGGATGAAATCACTGGAATCTGGGGGGTGTAGGGAGGGGATTTTCAGGCTCAGTGACTGGGCTCAGTGGAGGAATGCAGGCATCAGTTTTATGAACTTGACTAAAAAAATGTGCCAAGGTTACTGAACTCCCCTAGAGGTGAATGTGTGGGGATGTCTTTCTGTTTGCATGTTTGTCACGTGTTTGCATGGACGTTTGCATGTGTGCTTGCGGTGAACCTCTATGTATGAATGTATAGTGCATATGTACATGCGTGGGAACATGGGAGTGAGGGTACACCCATGTGTGTGTATATGTGTAAGAAGGTGTGTGTGTTGAGGTGGTTGCTTGTGTGTGTGTTGAAGAAATGTCTGCTTCAGTGCAGGCTGGTCAGGCAGGATGCCACAGGATTGCTTAAGTCTTTCTTCATGGGTTTTGTGGGTGGGTGGACCATTAGGCCAAGATGAGGTACAGCTGGGAGAGGCCGAGGAAGGGAAGGTGAGGCACGGGACTGAAAATATGGTTTTGAGAAAGCGATTTGATCTTACTTAACCTCAGTCTCTCTGTGGAGAGACTCTTTCTTGCCCTGTCCCCTCCTTCTCTCCTCAACTTGGTGGGAGCCCACACCTATGAAAGTCCCTCATAGGTCACAAGGGAAGGAAATGCCATCAGGCTTTGGATTCTTGTTTCCTGGATATGCTGTTTGTCTCCAACAAGCCTGGGCCGGTGACGTGGCAGCCCAGGAGCAGGTCTGTTTTGTATGTCCTGGGCTGTCAAATAAACACGTGGGAATGTGCTTTCCCCCAGAAGCTGTTGCCCTGGTCACACGTCACAGCACTTAGATGATCTTCAAAATGCAAGCTGACTTTACTTCTCTGTGTCCTATGGATGGAGGTGCTGGCTCCCCCTCCCCTCCGCTCCCTGTGGCATACAGACACAAGGCAGACAAACTGCCTCTCTCTCCAGAGCAAGTTGTGCACATGGTGCCCACTTTAGAAGCCATTTGTCTAGGTAACAGGAAAACTTCAGTTGCTCCCTCTTGCTGACCCTGTTTGATTGGCAGACTAACTTTTTTTCAGAAAACTGGATTTGCAGATATAAAGGTGCCTGGAATAGGCTCTGGCAGAGTAGCTTCCACTCTGCCTTCCCTGTTGTGGTGTGGGCAGCAGGACTTACATGGGTCTGTGGGTGTGATACCACCCATGCCACCTGGCAGTTGAGGACTGGGAAGCCAGAAGATGAGGCTACAAGGGAGTCTAGCCACTGTCGAGTGTGAAGTAATGTGAGAAACTTGCTGCCCCACAGTGACCCACCTGACCAAATGTTCCAAAACTTTCTAGTCAGGTTGTGTATCATGGGAAATGTATAAGACTCTTTTTGATAGAAGTGACAGAAGCAACAACCAGCACCACAAACCAATCCAGCCAAGTCAAATTAACTCAAGGAAAACATAAAACTTGTTGGCTTACATGACTAGAAAGTCCAAATATGTTTCAGGCATAGCTGGATCCAGGCCTCAGTCATTTTCAGACAGTACTCTATTTCTTCATCTCTTTGCTCTTTTCCCTCCCTTTCTGCATTGTTCTCATTTTCTCCTACAGACAGGTTAATTCCCTGTGGTGGAGGAAGATGACCACTAGAAGTCATGACTTCACATCCTCTTAAGAACCCTCATAACAGGAAGCCATCTTCCCAGACTGCTTTAGCTGAAAATTCTCAGTGAAGACTGACTTGCTTGGCTCAGGTCATGTGTCCACCTCTCATACAATCACTGTGGCTGGAGAGGGAAATAATGTGTTCTGACTGGTCATTCTGGAGCTGGAGTGGGTGATTGGCAGTCCCCAGAGAACACCTGGACTGGGAAGGAATATATCCACAACTGGAAGTGATCTTGAACAATCAAAATTTGTGTTTACTATAGAAATAAAAAATGATGGCTCAGTCTAGGGAAGATGGGTCTCTTCACTTACGTTGCTTCCTGAGCCTTGGTGGGCAATGTTTGCCATCACTCTGAAGCCATCTTAGAGTAGAGGAGTAAGATGAAGTTATCACACTATTGATGTCCAGTGTACTAACTTCTCCCTTCACCTCCCATTTCCAAGGATCCTTGTAAGAAGGCCATCACTGGAAGTTATGTATGCATGTTTATTTCCTTCTTGAGACTCTTAGAACCCAGTCTAGAAGGACGAGCCTAAAGTCTCCCTGCATGGTGCTTTCCTTCTGGTCTGATCTCATGTGCAAAGAGAAAGTTCCATGTTGGCTGCAAATGTTTGAGAGGACATACAGGGTCTATTGGCCAATAAGCGTATCTATGGAAGAGACTGATACAGAAGTGTATTTGTCTGCTCAGGCTCTTGTAACAAAATACCACAGATGAGTGGTTTAACAACAGACATTTATTTTCTTACAGTTCTGAAGGCTGGAAGTCCTAGATCAAAGTCTGGCAGGATCTGCTTTGATGAGGGCCCCTTCCTGGCTTACAGATGACCACCTCCTTCCTGTGAGCTCACGTGGTGGAGAGCTCTTTGATATCTCTTCTCATAAGGGCGCTAATCACCTTGGATCAGGGAACCAACCCTTATGACTTCATCGAACCTTAATTACCTTCATGAAAGTCCTGTCTTCAAATATAGTCACATTGGTGGCTACAGCTTCAGTGTATGAATCTTGGCAGGGGCGATGGCCAAAGATTAAAATTAAGATTTATTCTTAATCCCAGAGAACCTCATTCTCCTAGGATTGTGTGTCAGAAATGATGCTAGATGACTTAAATGAATTATCTTAATTAGCCTTTTCTACCTCTATGAAACAAACATTTTTAAAAAAAGACTTTATTTATTTATTTGAGAGAGAGTGTGTGAGCATGAGCAGGGGGGAGGAGCTGAGGGAGAGGAAGAAGCAATCCCACTAAGAAGGGAATCCCATGCAGGGCTCAATCCCTGAACTCTGGGATCATGACCTGAGCTGTAGGTAGACACTTAACCGATTGATTCTTCCAGGTGCCCCGAAAAAGATATTTTCATTACCTCAATATCATGTAAGAGGTAATCAGAGTCAAAGGCAGTTAAGTCAGTCATGTGAGGTCACAAAGTCCCAAGTGGTAGAGCCAGAACTCGAACCCAAATCTGTTGAATTTAATCTTAGCCATGATCCTTCCAGCCATTGAGAGTCTCCCTGCTGAGGGTCTGAACTGCAGTTCTCTCAGAATGTCCAGGATCCCGGAGCAATCTGGGTTTCTATGTCTGCCTATTTCATGAAGTACCTAATTTTTAAAGACACAGTTTCTTAAGGATAACAGAGAGAACTACAACCCAGGGAATCAAAAGCCCTCAGTGTGTTGTTTTTAGAAGAGTCTGATGTGCCCTGAGACACTCACCCTAGGATATGCTCTGCTCACCATGCTCTTAGTGACCTTTAGCATATCTCTGAAGTTAGGTAGCACCAGTGTTCATGGTTTCATGGAATGATATTAAAAAGCAAAATGTGAAAACTCAGGAGTTCGTGGTCTTAGTTCCTCATTGTAGCAGGCTTCCCATGAAGCTATGGAAGCTTCGGAGGCCTCTACTTGCCTCGGAGTGGCTTCATGTTTATGTGGCCCTGTGTTTTTGTAATGCATTTGGACTACAAGGTGGGCTAGGACTGTTACCTCTTCCCACTCTATTTCCCCTCCCTCAACCTTCTCCTTGGGTTGGATGGTATTGGGGAACCACCCTTTCATGCAAGATGGTCCCAGATGGTCGAACATATTTTATATGCAGAGTTTTGTCTTATTCTTTTCGAAGAGGGCTCCCAAATTGTCTAAGCCTCAGCCCACCAAAACTGATCTGGCTCTCCTTCCCGCTCATTATTGGCTCTATGACTCAGGCTCCTCTTTCCAAGTAGCCGAGGGCCCATGAGCAACTAGTAGGGTGGAGATCATAATGCCTCTGTCTTCATGTCACCCTCGGGATCCCTTTCAGCTCTAAGTGCAGAATCAACAGCCAGCAGGCCCAGAGTGACTGCCTGACCTAGGAGCCTCTCAGGAACAAGCCTATTATTCATTAACAAGCCTGGTTATTTTATGGGCCAATTAACTTAGGAGGCTACGGAAGGGAAATTCTGACCTTGTGCAAGCCTGCATCTCCCCCTCCTCATCTCCTCTCTCTCCCCACTGTAGTTTGAATCTCTGCCACTGTTTAAATTTAAGCTGATTTGCTATCCCAGCATCTGCAGTTTGATTACTTGACTATTGCCTGGCTCCTGGTCAAACCACCAGGGAGCCCACTAGCCAGTGATTAAATCTGAGCCTTGATTATAATGGTTTTATTTTAGTGGGGCCTCTGTTTATGGGCCCACTGGTATTAGAGTGCAGTGTTATTGTAATGAGGTAGTAGCCTCATAGAAATAATCAGGTGAAGCAAGTGGGCTGAGAAACACCAGACAAATGGAGTTGATTATTTGGCCAATACACCTCTACTCAGTCTTTCATTTTGTTGTGTAGGAAGAGATGAGAGGGGCCTGGCTGTTACCAAGCGTACACTGTGGTCAAGCATGATCTAGGCACTTTTCCATGCTATATATATTATTTTGAAATGATCCAGTAAAATAGCATTATGAGCGTGCCTGTATTTATTCAGAGGAAGCCCAGAGAAGTTGCACATGTTGCGCTGAGCTGCACAGCTAGCAGGTGGAAGGGGCATCTGTGCAGAGCGGTTCGACTCCAAGTGCTGTTCCCTTCACTTTAAGCTGACTGATGTGGATATACTCATCAAGCACTCCAAGCTCCTACAGAGTCTTTGTTTTTGTTTGGTTTTGGCCTCTCGATAGTCTCAGTATCAGAGAAACACTCTGCGGTGGGTGCTGCTTGGTGGGAAGTAGCCACGAGAAGTAAGAATTCCAGCGAGGCCATCCGCAGAAAGAACCACCAAGACTGTTTTGGAAGCAACTCTCAGTTGCGACTTTGTTTCTTGGCACCTTAGTGAGCACAGGGGATCCTGAGATGGACAGGTGCACTACCCCAGGGGCAGGGCCCACTCCAGTACCGCCACCACCTTTTGCGTCTCTTTAGGCAAGTCCCTGCCTCTCTGGGCCCTGCTTACTTTTCCAGCATTAGCAGCTGCCGTTCTCAGTCTTGCTACGGCTTGTGCTTTAGCTTCGCAGAATGCAAGTAGCTCATTGGGCAAATGGTCCCAGGAAATGCTGAAGAGGCAGAGTTGACAGGAGATAACGGTTGGGAGAAAGGAAGAAAGGGTGATCGGCGTGTACAATCCCCTGTGGGCACAGGGAGCTTCACCCAGAGAGAGGACAGCAGGATCCAGAGTGGAGCACACTTTAGTTATCCCACTCACACACAGAGGGACCTTCTGTGACTTGGGAAAAAGCCCCTGTGGAGTTGCAAGTTTGGGCAGTTGGAAGACTGGCTGGTGCGCTGGGTTTTCTGCTATTTGCACCTGAAGAGATTCCCAAGGCGAGCACTCCTGTAAGGGCACTTCACTTCCTTGTAATCCCATGAGCATGTCGCTTCTTTTCTTGTCTTATATAGGGACTCCCTCCCCCACCCCCTGACTACTATCAGCCCTGTACTAATGCCCCGTCCGCTGTGCTTTTTCCTCTCCCCTCCCCCCCACAGGCTCTTTTCATCCTTTCAATGAAGCGCAGTTTCCAAGAGGGGCAGTGTCTGACCAACCCAACAAAAGTGGTTTCTTCGAACCCAGGTTTGCCCAAATCCAGACAAAGCACAAGTCCAAGTTTTGTTTTTTTTGTTTTTGTTTTTGTTTTTCCTTTTCTTATGGCAAGATTCAGTAAGGAAGAAATCACCCTGTCCAAAGCACTTACTCTCAAATCTATACTGAATGATAACAACCAGTCCATCCTCCAGCCCTGGACCAAGAACCACACTCCTAATAGCTCTGCTTCATACAGTTCTGGCCACTGTGTGCCCACTGAAGGCTGCTCCAGCTAGCAGTTGCCACATACAAAAGCCACTCCAGAAACGTCCTGGCTTTAAGCCATAATTATCTGGGGTGCCTGGATGGCTCAGTTGGTTAGGTGTCTGCCTTTGGCTCAGTTCATGATCCTGGGGTCCTGGGATCGAGTTCCACATCAGGCTCCCTGCTCAGCGGGGAGTCTGCTTCTCCCTCTGCCCCTCCCCCGACTTGTGCTTTCTCTTTCTCTCAAATAAATATAAAAATCTTTTAAAAAAAACCCACAATTATTTTTATCACCTCTCATCATTTCTTTGGGTCAGGAATTTGGAAAGGGCTCAGCTGGTCAATTCTGGTTTGGGGGTCGGTCTCTCCTGTGGTTGCAGCCAAATGGTGGCTGGAGTTGAATAACGGAGTAGCTGGAGCCACTGAGGGTCTGTCAGGCTTCTCCCTTCCTTTGGGTAACCCCAGAGCCATTCCATGTGGCCTCTCTGCATGGGAAAATTTGGATTTCTTTCCAGCATGGAAGTTTCAGGGTTGACTGCTGTCACGGAGACAAGGGTGGAGACCAACGTTCTCCAGAGTGAGTGTCATGTTGGGCAAAGGGGTCTCTGAGTCACCTTCAGGAACTAGCCTCAGAAGTCATGTAGCATCACTTCGGCATATTCTCTTGATTGAAATAGTCATAAAAATGTACCTATATTCAAGAGAAGAGGAATGAGACCCTACCGCTTATGGAACAACAGCAAGATTCTAGAAGAACAGGTGACATGGGAGATGGTGTTGTAATCATCTGTGGAATACACTCTGCCTCCATAGGGTGACATATATGGGGTACAAGTGAAAGAGGAAGGCAGAAAGTCTCATTAGTAAGCTGGTCTGGGTGAAAAATGCTGTGGGGGTATCATCTAGGCAGGGAGAAAAGAGGAGGGGCTGATTTGTATCATGTAGGAGGAAGAAATCGCTAGGACACAGTGACCAGGAGATGAGGAATGAAGGAGAAAGTGCAGCAAGGATATGCCAAAGATCACCAGCTCTGGTGTTGGGTGGATGGCGGGGGGGTTTGCCAGCTTGCTGACTTGGAGAACGGAGCAGGAAGCAGGAGTGGGGCTGTTGATGGGTTTGGCTTTGACCATGCCATGTCGGTTTCATATTGCCTAATTGATTACAATTCTTCCAAGTGGAAGACAGCAACAATGTGGAGCTTGGAAGAGACTATATCCAGCTCTTAGAACCTCTGCTTGGGATGCATCCGGTACCCAGAGAAAAACTGGGTGGCAGAAGGGCGTGGTTATTCCGCCCATCCACGGAGCTGGGAAGGAGGCTGCTGAGGGCAGCACTGCACGGTGTTGACCAAATTTGCCTGTCAGGAACGCCGGGGGGAGCCTGTTAAAAATAAAAGTTCCCAGGCCTCACCCCAAACTTACTGAATCAGAATCTTTGGGGGAGGGGTCTGGGAATCCCTACTTTTAACAAATGCCTCAGGTGATTCATGATCGGACGAGTTTGGCTCACACTGGGGAGGTGATTCCAAGGCTCTGTGTTGCACAACACTGGAGCATCGTTCACATACACAATGGGGAAATGGTACTACTGGTGTTGTGTTGAGCTGTCCCCTGAATTTAGAACTCGGGCTCTGGAGATCAACATCTGAGTGTCGATTTGAGCTCCTCTGCTTCCTGTGTGATCATGGGAACGTGACAGCTTCTCAGTCTCTGCGTCTTGTCTCTAAACTGGGAATAAGGATTATATACATTATATATGCATATATATTATATATGTGTATATTCTATATTATATGTGCATATATTATTTAGGTATATACATTATATATGCATATACATTACATATGTGCATATATATAATGATTACTTGTGTGCCTTCCCACACCAATCTCTGACAAGTGGGTGTTCAATTCAATTCTGACAATAACTGCCTGGAGTTAGCATCAGATCCCTTAGTTAAAGGGCAAGGTTCCCAACAAAGCTGCCCTTACCTCAGATGCCAGCCACAAGTGGTGTCTCCAGGCTACACACACCCTGTCTGACTTGGTCACAAATTTGGGGATTCCTATGACTTGCCCCCCAACCCTGGTTGATAATTCTTTCAGAAGCTCAGGAGTGGGATATACTTATGATTACTGTTTCATTATCGAAGGTATAAATGACCAGTGGATGAGTGGTATAGACGGTAACATCTGCAAGGGCCCCAATCACAGAAGCTTCTGTCCCCAGCTGACAATGACATGTGGTTAGGTTGCAGAACCACTGCCCCGAGGCTCTATGTGAAATCAGCCTGTCTGATCTGAGAGGGAAGGCTAGAGACATGGGGTTAAGACATGGTAGACACCTTTGGTTTCCTACCAGCCCTGTTGTTTCCGTACTCACTACCAGGATGATAATTTGGTTTTGCATAGTGGTGACTGTGCTGTTCTGGAAAGACTGAGCCCTTACCCAGCCCTGGGATGAGTCATGATGGGTGAGTGCCAATCAAGGTGCTCTCCTTCCGCTGACCACCCTGCTTTGGGTGCAACCAGGTGACATGATGCTGGCAGGGAGGCAGGAGGGGAAGTCGACAGGAAGTTTGGGAATGTCTATCCCTGTGGGTTAAAAACGTAAGGAAGAATCACTCCCTTTTCTAACCCTGGTGCTATTTTGTTTTGTTTCAAGAAAGTATGGATGTTTATTTTTATGAGTGAAAAGCATTCTTTTTCCTCCCTACTCCCCGTCCAGGTCCCTCTCATCTAAGTAATGTGTGGTGTAGGATTTCCCTTGACTTGTGCAGAGTAAGTTGGCTCTCCTTGTACAGGTCCCCTAGCGCCCTGTACCTCCCCTTCTGCGACATCTTCCAAGCTTTGGTTAATGGTCACCCCTTCTGTTTCCTGGTGCAAACCCTGAGAGGGTGGGCCAGGCTTGCCTCTTTCCCTGCTGGGTCCCTGGCTCAGCTGGCCTAGTAGGCGCTCACTAAATGAAGGCTTGCCAACTGAGTGACCCACGACCTCTGCTCTAGCCAGGACCATCCACTCACCCTGTGGGGCTGCTTTTAAGTGGCCTATCGGACAAAAGGGCACAGATGATGAAAGCATGGATGGAGAAAGGGGTTGAGGAATTTTGTGCAAATGAACCACATTCAGGAACAGCAAATTCACTGCATTCTTTAGAAGCCTGTGAAAATCTGGCAGACAAAAAAGAGCTTTGTGAGTGGGTGTCAAGTGATGAGTGTGACCATGGAAGCATGGACTATTTTATTTATTTATTTATTTTTTAGGAGTTGGGGAAGGGGTGAGAAACTGCTATGTCCTCTGGACAACAGATAATGATGTCTTCTCATTTTAAAATATACCTCTTTTTAAGGGTCCAGTGTGGTTTCAGGGTAATTTTTCTCCTAGATAAACAAATCTACTGTGCTAGCATCAACAAGGAAGGTTTCTCTGGGATGAAGCTGTATCTTTAGGTGAGAAATTTAGAGAAATTCTGCTCTAGACTTGGTAGTTCAGGGGCAGTCTGGCAGTGAGAAGACTGATTCTTCATGATTCATTTCTCAAAACTTTTTTTTTTTTTAAGATTATTTATTTATTTAGACAGTGTGAAGTGGGGGTGGGGAGCAAGAGCAAAAGAGAGAATCTCAAGCAGACTCTGAGCCTGGAGCCCGACACAGGGCTCCATCTCACGACCCTGAGAACATGACCTGAGCTGAAACCAAGAGTCAGATGCTTATCTGACTGAACAACCCAGGCGTCCTTCCCAAAATGTTTTTATTTTGTAATAATTCCAGATCTAGAGAAAAGCTGCAAGAATAGCAGAGAGTCCCTAATATTTACCCCTCGATTCTCAAAATGTTGCCATATTGCCATTTATCATTCTCTCTTTCTCTCTCTCTCTCTCTATAATATACATATTATCATTCTTTTCTGAACTGCTTGAGAAGAAGTTTGGACATGATGTCCTTCTGTCTCAAAATACTTCGATGTGTTTTTTTCTCATGTAATAAGGGCATTCTCTTACAATAATCAAAATCAAGTGACTTCTGTTAATATAATGCTAATATCAAACCTGTAGATCTTATTCAAATTTTGCCAATTGACCCAATAATGTCCTTAATAGCAAAACCCCCTACATGTTTCTCGTTCTGGGTCCAATCCAGGATCATGTGTTAAACTTAATTGTTATGTCTCTTTAATTTCCTTCAAGATCAATAATCCTCAGGTTTGTCTTTTATGACCTTTACTTTTTTCGAGAGTATGGGCCAGTTATTTTTTTTGACTGGCCCTCAATTCAGGTTGTGTGATGTTTCTTTATATAGTAAGATACAAGTTTGCATTTTGGACAGGAATATCCCAGGAATAATACAGTGTCATAAAGACTAATTTAAAAAAGGCGATGATTTCGAAGGGTTTGGTGTTCAAGAAAGATTGGCAGCATTACTTAATGGCTATGATCCCAGTCCTTAGAATCACTTGCTAGAGACACAGTTTAGGGGTGTGACCTTGAGAGAGCCACTTTGCCCTCTAAGCCTTGGTCTCTAATCTGTAAAATGGGAAGAGTGGTGGCAGCTTATGTTTACTGTGAACTTATAATTGCCAGAGATTGTCCAAATGTCTTATATGTAGTGACTCATTTAGCCCTGAGGACAACACTATACCAGAGATTTTTTTAAAAAAGATTTTATTTATTTATTTGACAGCCAGAGATCACAAGTAGGCAGAGAGGCAGGCAGAGAGAGTGAGGAGGAAGCAGGCTCCCCGCTGAGCAGAGAGCCCGATGCGGGGCTCGATCCCAGGACCCTGAGACCATGACCTGAGCCGAAGGCAGAGGCTTAATCACTGAGCAACCCAGGTGCCCCCAGAGATATTTTTCAACATTATTATTCTCCTTTTGCAGATGAAAATGAGGCATAGAGAGGCAAACAGCTTGTCCCCAGTCACACAGCTGCTATGTAGTGGCAATGAGTTTCCCACCCAGGTGGCTGTCTCTAGAGGCTACCTGTTTAATCCCCCCACCATACTGATTCCTTGAAGTGATACTTGAGAAAGTTGTTTATGAGGACTAAGGAAGGATATGCAGGACAAGATCATTGTTCATATCTTCCTTTATTCTTTTTTTTAAAAGATTTTATTTTTTATATATTTTAAGATTTTATTTATTTATTTGTCACAGAGAGAGAGAGACAGAGAGCACAAGTAGGGGGAGAGATAGGCAGAGGGAGAAGTAGTCTCCCCCCTGAGGAAGGAGCCTGATGTGTGGGACTTGATCCCAGGACTCTGAGATTAGGACCTGAGCCAAAGGCAGCTGCTTAACCAACTGAACCACCCAGGCATCCCCAATATTTTTCATTTTATGAAGGACTTGATCAAGATGTTCTAACTTAGTGACACTGATGTGATCAAGGATCTAAGACTAACCCCAGTCCAGCTGATGTTTACAAGGCCCCTGGGCCTCATGGAGCAATGAAGTCAACCTTGGGCTGTGTTAAGAGATGGGAGAGAGAAGGGCAACTCAGCATCGGCACTTGGCCTTGACTCTTGGGCAGTCACAGATGGTCCTTGTCCAGTGGTGGCTGAGCCTATGGAATGAAGCCTGGTGAGGAGACCATTGATGCCATTTCTGTTGGGTTTTGGAACGCTTTCAAGTTGCCTTATCTTAATGGCGTGTCTCTCAGGCCATCATAAAGTATTCACATTTCCCAAGTGTGTGCTGGCTAGGGAATGTGGGCAGAAGCAGGCAGATCAGATTCCTCTAGGCAGGACCACTGAGGCTTTGGGATTCGAATGTGTCATGTCAGGGGAAGGTGGAAGAGATGTTTTGAAGTGAAATGAGCCTATCACATTTTTGCTAGGATGATCACCTGCCATCATTTTTTCCCCCTTGCCTGGATGAAAGAGATAGGAAATGAATGTTTTGTTACCTATGAGTAGGACAGGGTTACTAACTGGGTTCCATGGGTAGGTTTCAGGAATCCTATGAACTCCTTGAATTGTATATAGAATTGAATATATTGCAGTTGAATTGTGAATGAAAATGCATGTGTTCGCATATATTTCCTAGAGAGAGATTCCCAGTTTTTAATCAAACCTTCAATGTATTTATTATTTAAAAAAAAAATCCTTGATGGTCAGGAAGAGGATATGAGATAGAAAGAGAGAGAGGGAGAGGGAGAGAGAGGGAGAGAGAGAGAGAGAATATTATTTCACAATAGTTCTACAAGAAGTTGCTAGGAAACCATTCATTGACTTTGTGAATTATAAACATTTTCTTCTTAACCCAAAATAAATAGACCTCATATCATTCCAATCATGAGAACACAGCTGCTTGTGTGTTGGGAAGGAGTGGGGCTGGGTGGTGTGTGTGTGTGTGTGTGTGTGTGTGTGTGTGTGTTGGGAGGGGTAGGAGTGGGGGAGAAGGGGCGGAAGGGAGGTTGGGAGGAGCAGGGCTCTCTGAGAGTGCAGAGAATAGGAATGTAGGCTTTTCCCTGTCTTTAAGAAGGAGCAGAGACTTTCCTGCAGCCAGCCCTCAGCGGACGCCCCAAGTTTATGATTCTTGATGACAATGATGATGGCTACAGATGACAGACTTGCCCATTTGTACCCCGTGGGTGCGTGGAAGTTTCTGCTTGCCTTCAATAATTTGCAAATCTCATAAGTGATTCATATCCCCTGGAAGGAAAAATGAAAGAGTAATAGGCTCCTTAGCTACTCTGCTTCTGCTTCTCCAGTGGAGCCCTTTGAATCTCTGGGGCCTCCCTCTGGGTGTGGCTGTGGCCTGTCCCCCGTGGCTTATAGGGACAAGTGATCAGACTTCTCAGAGGTTTAGGGCATCTGGATTTCAAATACTTGTTTTACATTCTACTACATTTTGTTATCTCTGAAATGATAATATGCTTGAAACCCATATTTCTATAATTATCAGAGTTGAGGGCCAATTACTTTTAATCCCTGAATCCATGAGGGTTTTTTTTAAATCTTTTCATCTTCTGCCTCCCTTCAGCACTTATATCCTAGGGTTTTTTTTTTTTTTCCTCAACTTTAAACTGAGATTATAGAGCCAGCTTCTCTCATTACTACTTCATTTTCTCATGTATTTTTGTGAAGCCATATAAATTTAATTAATTTTTATAGTTTTGGGTTTTCAATTTAAGTATGTACACTGGTTTTCCATAAATGCCATAACATGTTTAGCTAGTGTCCCTGTTCACACGCAACCCTTGATTCTGTGCCCTCCCTGGCCTGCCGTCCATGCTGCTCCCGGGTCCACATCCACCCTTTTAGCCTGCCCTGTCCTTCCACTAAATGTGGCACTCAGGCTTCAGTCTAAAACCAATTACTCAATGATATGTCTAGTGATTTGCCCCTCTCACCCCTCCATTATCAATCTTTGTTCTCTGCTAGATCAAACCTGCAAACATACCCATGTGCTATTATCTCTTACATCTTAAAAACAAATGAACTTCCTGTGACTCTCCTGTCCCAAAGCCTTTCTCTTCTGTGTTTCCCTTTGCAGGAAAGTTCTTTTATCTCCCACTTGCTCTTAAGCCTGCTCTGATCTGCCCCATTGTTCCACTGAAAGTACTATGGGCCGGGTCCCTGATGCTTAACCTGACAACATACCCAAGCCTCACTTCTTCGTTCTTGTCTTACTTGTCTTATCAGCTGCTCCTTAACACTGCTGATCACTTTCTCTTTCTCGAATTTACTTCCTCCCTTGGATTCTAGAGTACCATCCTCTTGCTTTTACTGTCTCTCTGGCTGCTCCTTCTCTGTTCCTCCAGATGTTCCCTCATCTGCTATTGGAGAGCCCTAAAAATTGGACTTGGTCTTCTTGATTATGCTCATTCCCTTGATAATCCCATCTAACCTTTAAATGCCACCCATACACTGAAAACTCTGATTGAAATTTCCATCTTGGGTGTCTCATCTGAACTCTGCACTCAGAATGTCCAACTACATGCTCAACATCTCCCCTGGCATGTTTGATGGCTTTCTTAAACTCAAATATCAAAACTGAACTACATTTTTGACTCTTAAACTTGCTCCCTCAAAGCCTTCCCAAACTTAGTCAGTTGATAACGATTCTATGCTTCTGGTTGCTCAAACAATGTTATCATCACTGATCCTGTTATCATCACTTGAGCAATCCATCAGGAAATCCTACTGACTTTTCCTTCAAAATGGGCCCAGAATAAGCTCATCACCCATATTCCACTGTGGTCTAAACCACTGTCTTCTCTGAGCTGGATTATTGTGATAGCTCCTTAGGCTGGTTCCCTGCTTCCATCCTGGACCCCCATGGTCTAGCCTCAATACAGCTCCCCGAGTGACCCTTTCATATAGACTCAGTCATGTATACCCTAAACTCTTAAACCCCCAAAGTCTCCAGTTTCCTGCAGAGAAAGAGTCAAAGACCTTTAAGGGTCTTTGTGGTGAGGTCCCTTTTTACACCCTGTTCTCATCTCCTCCTACCCTCCCCTTGCCCACTCCACCTCAGCCACCCTGGGTGGTTGTGGTTCCTGGAACAGCCAGGCACTCCCCCAGTGGAAGCCTGTTGCACTGGCTGTTCCTCTGCCTGGCACACTTCCCCCAGATACTCATTCCCACAGCTCCTTCAAATCTTTCCTCAAATGCCTCCTCAGGCAGGCCTGCCCTAAATGCTTTGCAGAAAGCTGTAACCTACTCCACCCCCACCCTCCTACAACTGAACACTTCTGATTCCCTTACCTGGCTCTACTTCTTTCTCAATTTTTCTCACCACATGTATCACTTCTAGAAATTATGTAACTTATGATTCTTCCTTATCTTTTGCTCATCCTGTTGAAGATGTTTTTACCTTTTGGAGCTTCCCTGTAGGTTTTTGAATAGGAAGTGTGGACCAGGCATACCTATAATGTCACAATGGCTATCATGTGAACCCAGACACCACTCCACCAATCCATGGCTCCTCCTTGTTTAATTTTCTCTGTATTCCAATACCTGTTTGATTGGCACACAAGACATGTTATGACGTGCTTTCTCCCGTGCCACCTCCAATCTTCCCCTTTTCACAAAATCTGCTGTCCCATTGAACTATTTGCAGTTTCCCCTTAATTGCTGCTTTTTCTTGGCTACTGATTCTTTAAGACTTAACCAAACATTATTTCCTTTCTGGAAGCCTTTCCTGATCATTTCAGTCAATATGTTAATCATGATTTTTTTTTTTTAAGATTTATTAGAGAGAGAGTGAGCACTAGAGAGGGGAGGGTCAGAGGGAGAAGCAGACTCCCCACTGAGCAGAGAACCCACTCTGGGGCTCCATCCCACATCCCAGGACTCTGGGATCATGATCTGAGCCGAAGGCAAATGCTTAAATGATTGAGTCACCCAGGTGCCCCTCAATCATGATTTTTTTTCCCCCAACAAATATTAATTGAGCACCTACTAGGTACTATGGAGATAAAGTGGAAAGTGGAACAGATATGTCTTTGCACATGGTCTGTGTGTTGGGAATAGGAATGAATACATCAGCATAGTTGTTACACAGGGAACGGGTAGAGGGGAAATTCTTCCCCACTTTTGGTGTTTCTTTCCACGGAGGCTTCCAGCCTTTCAGTTTCGAAATTGTAAATTTTGGATTGGTAACTGTGAATAAGAATCCAACCCTTACTTTCCTCTTTCTCTGGCATATAATCCCCTTTACAGGAAGCACACATTCTACTTCACTTCTCCAAAAATTGGATTTGCCATGGCGAGGCCCTGATGCAAGTCCAGGTGTGTTGTATACAGTAAAAAAATCCAATACTGCCTGCAATATTGGATTGGTGGTAAATTGGTCTGATTCTGGGGCTTAGTACGAAGTTTACTTTTCCTTAGAACTAAAGTCACATCCTCTGACAGCAGTTTGTTTCTAAATTTTATTTCTCAATT
The DNA here is from genome assembly GCF_009829155.1 of Mustela erminea. Taxonomy (NCBI): domain Eukaryota; kingdom Metazoa; phylum Chordata; class Mammalia; order Carnivora; family Mustelidae; genus Mustela; species Mustela erminea. Next base: position 15,897,699 of record NC_045619.1, read on the forward strand.
GGCTCGAGGCAGGGAAAGAGGACATCACTAGTCGAGCTCTCTCAAACCTTAGCAACTGTATAAAGTAAAATTCTGACAGAACTCTTAACCTACCCTCTTGTAATGTCTTTTTCAAATCTCTTTTATGGTATCTGTTACATCACTGTAATGATCCATTTATATGTCTTCTCCTCCTCCAAGGTGTGAGTCTCTGTCTCTGGTTGTGAAATCTGTGCACTGGACAAAGGGGTCTGGCTAGAGGGACAAGTGGGGGCTAAAATTCTGGCCAGGTATCTGCTGGTTGGTAGTTGTGCCTTTATTGGGGGTCACATCAGCTCTGAAGGTAAGGCAGCTATTTGTAATTTGTACAAAAGCTCCTTGTGTTTCCTGAAAGCTGTTATATCCTTGTTTTTGATGAATGAGTAAATGCATACTCTTTAGATGGGCAGCACTATTAACTTAGCGAAATGTTGTCATCCAGAGGGAGGAATCACATCTATTTAACTCATTTTTCATCATCCCTAGTAAAATATAAGAAGCCAATACATTAGGCAAGACCCAGACAGAATTTTGTATGGGTATGCAGGGGGAGAGGGTAATATCACCTTTCTTGGACCATTCCTTTAATTTCCTTTATTATTTGTATTATTCTTATTACTATTTTTTATTATTACATTTAAGAGTGATAAAAGAAACAATGGATTTGAATTCAGGAAACCTAAAATCTGAACCTCAGTATTCTTCTATCTAAATGGAAATCTTGGGGCACTTGGCTGGCTCAGTTAGTTAAGCGTCTACCTTCGGCTCAGGTCATGATCTCAGGATCCCAGAATTAAGGCCCGTATTGTGCTCCCTGCTCAGCAGGGACTCTGCTTGTCCTTCTCCCGCTATCCCTCCCCCTGTCTAATGCTCTCTCTTTTTCTCTCTCTCAAATAAATACATAAAATCTTTAAAAAATTTTTAAAAATGGAAATCCTGTAGATCTCAATGGGTTGTGGTAACGACAAAACAATACAATGTAGGTGAAAAAGTATTGCACAACGTAAAATCATACAGATGTTAAAGGTTATTATTATCATTCCTCGATTGTTTAAGTTATATATACTCAGATGCATTTTCTAGTTCAATTAATGTGTCAGACTCACTCTGACAATGTTGGTTCGAATGATAACACAACATGCTTATTTCTGGAACACACCTGGGTTCAAATTCTGATTCTACCAGTGACTTCCCTGCATCAGACTGGGTTTCTTGTCAGTAAAATGTGGCTACAGTACTCATTCCATAGCACTAACAGAAGGATCAAATAAAGAATACACTTCCAGAACAGTGCCTTGAAATAATAAGTTAACACTGTGGTTGCCATGATTATAATTATTATATCAATAGTAATGTGTTAACTGGTAATTTCTAGACCCCATAAATGTAAATAAAGCAGTCATGGTGGTGAAGAGCTTGGGAAGTTAGTTGACCTGAGTTCAAACTGAGCTCTGCCACTTACCAGCTGTGTGAACTTAGACATGTATCTCAACTTCCGTAAGCCTCAGTATCTTCCTCCATAAAATGGGAATAAAATCAATATCTACTTATTGGACTAAGAGTCCTCAATCATTTTATATTCTTTCCCATGTTTTGAAATTGTTACTTCCAGGCAGGGAGGGCTTGGAGGATTCTGGCTGGGGGACATGGGGAAGTCAGAAGATTGAGTGTCACTTCAAGCCACTGCCATGTTCCTGAAGTTCTTTCTAGGAGGTGGCTCATGGGGCTTAGGGGTTTCCCAGGACCATCATGATGTCAGGACACAGTGTCTCTACTAGAAGGAGCTGACAAGGAAGGACCAAGCTTCATGGCTAAACTGCTGGGGTCGAACAGTTCAATTCCTATATCTACCCCTTATATCTGTGGGACCTTTGGCAAATTACTTAACCTTTCTGAACCTCAGCTTTATTTATAAAATACAGATAAGATGTCTGGTGAGGCTTAGACAGAATTGTGTCAGCCTGCTTTCATAGGCCATTCCCTTAATTTCCTATATTATTATTTCTCCATAAAGTTGATATGAGGATTAAATGAGATAATAAATGAAAGAATATGCCCAACTAGGAAAATAGAAACTATTTTTATTAGACCAGCAAAAAATCATTTAGTCATACATTTTGGTGACCAGTTACTGAATACTCCCTCTATGTCAGATACCATGCCAGGTACTCTGATACCACTTTTGATTTATTCAATAAGTTTTTTTTTTTTAAAGATATCTATTTACTTATTTGACAGAGAGAGAGAGACAACAAGAGAAGGAACACAAGCAGGGAGAGTAGTAGAGGGAGAACTAAGCTTCCCACTGAGCAGGGAGCCCTATGTGGGGCTAGATCCCAGGACCCTGGGATCATGACCTGAGCCAAAGGCAGATGCTTAATGACTGAGCCACCCAGGTGCCCCTATTCAATGAGTTTTTTTTTAGTATTTTCTGTGCGCTAGACATCATCCCAGGTGCTTATCTATCAAAACCTTCCAAAGTCTAGATAAAACACCCCTCAAGACTGTTTAATATTACTACTATGGGAAGCTCCAGGTTGTGAACCAGTTTTTTCTAATTCATACATGGAACATGATGCCAAGAATTTAGGAACAACTGAAAATATAAAGAGGAATAAGATTCGGCTCTACCCAGCAGAGGTTTCTAGCCAGGTAAGGCCATTTTGACACTTCTGTCTTCTCATTTCTTTCTTTCTTTGAATGTCATCTGTGGTTGACTTCTCTTTTGTTATGTACTTAATGGTTATAATAATTAATTAATTGAAGAGATATGTACTGTGTTTCTGTTATGTCCAGGTCATAGTAGGTTTTGCTTGGAACATAATAGAGAAATAAGATATAGTCCCTAATTTGAGGAAGTTCTAATTTAGTAATTGAAATATCCATGAGAAGTCAAACAATCATAATCTAATAGTGTTCTGCTGAATAAAATTAATGCCTGACTGAAAGGATGACTTTGAGCAAGTATCATGGCTTCTCCCATCCTTTATAGGCAGACGGACCTGACTTCAAGGCCTGACTCTGCTCTTAACTAAATCTTGACTTTGCCAAGTCACTTAATCTCTCTGAAAGTTCTGTTTTAAAATAGAATGAAGCATTCTGAGTATGGACTGAGTCAATGCTCGTAAATGCTCAGCACAATCCCTGGCACGGAAAAGCTTGACTTTAAGCCACTATTATCTGAATTAATAGTATCATTACCGTCCATTTTGGAGGTGAAGGGAGTTGGGGGGTTGAATGGGCCTGGTGGTGGGTATTAAGGAGGGCACATATTACATGGAGCCCTGGGTGTGGTGCATACACAATGAATCTTGGAACACCGAAAAAAAAATAAAATTACAAAAAAAATAGTATCATTATGATCCTCACTCACAAACCCTCATTACCCCAGGTGTGTGGGTGTGCTCGCATGTCTGTGTTCATCGTGTGCATATGGTTAGACATTTTACTTGTCACTCCTGATCCAATCTGATCAGATAGATTCATTCAACCATTCATCCCATTGAAGGAATCACTGAATGCCTACTAAGTATCAGGCAGGGTCCTGGACACTGGAATACAGCAGAGAGCAATCAACCCTGCAAGTCAAGGTCTCTGACCTCATGGAGCGTATCTTACAGTGGAACAGCCAAAAGATACATATAAAACATCAACTGTGATGGCAGGCAGTGATAAAATGATATGCTATGAAGGAAGGGGACTGAGCATCTTCTCTCTTGCCGCGACACAAAGACTATTTTATTTCCGGTAGTATCTCCCCATATCCAGACCAGTAAGCGAGTCACTCCTTTGCTCAGGTCACCATTCTCTTTTCACAGATCAGCCTCTGAGTCAGCAGGACACGCCTCAGAAGATACTCCTGTCATCAGCAGGGGTATGTCTGGTCTCCTAAGACTAGGAAATGGGAGGCCGAGAGATAAAAGGCCAAGCCCAAGAGAGTAGCTGGGTTTTGCAATCACGATAGAAGTAAATAATTATGGGTGCTCCAGTTTGATCTGATTATGGTCCAGATGCATGACTCGAGTGGCTAGTGGCCAGCAGAGAACAGCTGCTTTTGCTGTGACTGGTCCCTTCAGTGAGAGCAGGAAGAAGTCTAGTTAGCCTGATTTATTGAACTATTTAACATCCTCTGGATGTTCTTTATTTTGCCATTATTTATGACTTGCTGAGTCCTGGCAGTAAGCTTTGGATGAAATAAGGTGCAGGTGGAAGGCATGGCCTGGGGCTGAGGGGGTTTCCATGCAAGGACAGGACAAAGCAAAGCTTCCATGGCTCTCATGAAGCACATGGGCTGAGAAGGTGGTGACATCTCCAAGGTGTGAGTCTAGCTCGTCTCCCATTCTCCAGATTCCTTTCACACCTCCGACATACTCCCTGCCTCCTGGGCCTTCTCTCCCTCTCTTCACAGACATGTTTCCCCGCCACCAGCAGGCTGGGTTTTGTGGTAGCTAATGAACCTCACGTCAAACCCATCCAAATATCTCTGGGATTTGGTTTGCGAGTCCTGGCACCACATTTTATATTTACAGAAGTCGGGAGGAAAGAGAGATTGGAGAGGGGAGGCACAAGGAGGAAACAGAGAAGCACACACAGAGGCCATTTTACTCCCGTGAAGAGGAGCAGATGTTTCCCATGTTATATTTTCCACGTCTGGAGTGGCTGAGATGTGGGGGCATCATCCCTGGCTGCTCCCAGGGCTCAAGGTGGGGGGTCTGACCAGAAACCTGAGGTGGGCCAGGAGCTCTTCCTCTGCTTCAGTCACGCACGGGGCCCTGAGACCATGCATTGTTTACACTCATAGCCAGGGAGCTGTCGGGTAAAGAAACTCTCTGACCACCAAGCTGCTTCACGTTGGCTCCAGAAACTTCTGCTGGATGGCCATTCCTCTTGACCCCAGCCTGTCCCGTTCCTGACCCCAACTTGCCCACTCAGGGAATCCCTGGAAACCTTTCCGTGCTCACTCAACCTGGACCAGCATGTCACCTCAGCTGGGGCTGTCCTGGGTTTGGCGGCCCTTTGAGTGTGCTTCATTCCCCCACAGATGCCTCTGGGCCATGTTGGGAGCTCAGCTAGACCCTCCAGAGTCCGTATGCACACGAAATGCCACAGACTAAACACTGAGTCACTGCTTGCTTGCTGCTCTCCCCGAAGCTCTGGTTTCAGAGGGAGGACCTGAGGGCTTTACTGAGAGAAATAGTTTCCCCCTTTGCTTGCTGGGTGGTTTTAAGGTGCGGCAGCGGCAAGATTGCTGGGAAAGTTGTGGGTGGGCCAAGGGCCAAGTACAATGGAGGTATCACTGGGTCAGCACTTCGTGAGAGCACGAACCCCAGCCTCTCTCTCTCACCCCCGCCCCTCGGGCTCCCCCCAGACTGCAGCTAGGAGCTGTGGCTTTTAATACGACCACCACCTTCTGCTTACAGAAGGGGAACAAAGTGGCAATCATGTCCCCGGATCCTCTTCGCAACCCTGTAGGAAGGCAAGGGAGGGCCCTCCCATTTTGCAGATGAAGAAATGGAGCTCCAAGAGGACAGTGGACTTGGAAGAGAGCTGTGATTGGAGAGGGCTGGAGACTGGGTCTCGGGGGCAGGTCTCCCGGCCCAGTGCTCACATCCCAGCAGGCGGCTGCAGGAAACAGCTGACTTCTGTAATGAGAATAGATGGACTGGGAAATTCAATGTTGGATTCTTGGGGAAAAAGGAAACTGACCTCCCACAGTGAAGTGATCAAGGCGTGGCTCATGGGCCAACTGGGCATTGGTTCAGTGGCCTATGCAGTGACCCGAGCCGCAATGTTCCATGGGTGGGGAAGAGTACAGCAGGATCCACTGGCTCTTAGGATCTTGACCCAATAGCTGGAACCCTAGGAATTTGCTTAGCTTGCTTATCAGGGACTGGTTTACCCTGAGCCACCTGGTGAACGCAAATGCTTGGCATGGCTGTCTGAAGATTAGGGTTGATCTTGTTTATGGATGGGAGGGAGGTTTGGTCATTTTGTACCTTAGAGAGACAGTTAAGGGTCCTGATCAGTCATTGTTAAGGCATTTCCAGAAATAGCCCTTCGGAGAAATCCATGTTGAGGTTGATGAGCCACAAATTCTTGTCCACACCATGCGTCAGTATTGCCTAGCAGCCTGTGCTGTCTCTATTTTGTTTGCTCCATATGGATGGACCTATTAATGGCTTAGAAGGAGGGTAGGAGTAGAGAAGGAGAGGAAGGTAAGAGAAGTATAATGTAGCACGACGTCCATCTCTGACTCCTTTTTAGAATGCAAAATTCAAAAGCTGGAGGATTCTTTTCTGTTGGATTTCTGAATCTTAGAAAAGCATCCAATTAACATCAGGGACCTCCAGCTTACTTTCTCCCAAAGAGCCCTTTCCTCGGGAATAGAAGTTAATAAAAAGACTCTGACTCCAGCAATGTTCTTAAAGATTTTGACCATGACTCTCACATTCATGTAAATATGACTAAAACAAAAGTTTTACAAAGCAATAATTTACCCTTACTTTTGCAATTAATTCTGGTATGTTCTCTTCTGCTGTGTTTTATATTACTTAAAAAAAAAAAAAAAATCCCCCAAACCTGGTTGACCTACTAATGCATGATTGGAAAAACACTGCTATAGACATTTTTGCAAATGGTCTCATCAACTTCTCACAAAATGGCTTCCTTTAATTAGTCATTCCCAGGCCCAGTCCCCTGGACCACACCAACTATGCCAGTTATGGTCAGCTCCTCTTTGCTGCTCATCCACACAGAGCAGGATGATGATGGGGAGCAAGGTTTCAAATCCCCGAACAGATTGTTACCAAAAAAAAGACTTCACAATAAGGATCTGTGAGCTAAATGGTGGTGGTGGTGGTGGTGGGGGAATATCAAAGGACAAATGAGAATGGCCAATTTAACTTCATTTTTCCTGCCTCCTGGTGTTTGTTGATGCTGTTCCTTTCTCCTGAAACACTATTCCTCTTCCTCTGCCTCTGTCCAAAGTCTGCCAGTCTCTCAAGAATCACCTCTTCGAGGAAGTCTTCCCTGACTGCCTGTCCCTGCTTGGAGCTTGCAAACATTTGACTACCACTTATTTCATGCAACATCATGACCTGCCAGCTGAGTTGGAATACCTTAATACCTCGTGACTGACTTCTTTGAGATCAATATCTACCCTGCTTCATATACTACCAGGAAACCATGTCTATGAAGTGGGCTTTTGTGCCCTGGTCCTAGTAGAGTGAACTAGGGTGTTGGCCTTTGGCCAAAGCAGGACACTCTTCCTCGTGGGCCCTGGGACAGAGCCCTGTGTCTTTATGGCTTTATAGTCTATTCCTAGGGTGACCATATGCCTTATTGCGTGGCCAGTCCTGGTTTATGCCTATTACCCAAGCATGATTATTTCTAGTATCCCATTTGCTCTTAAAGTGCACTGGTTTTGATGATATACTCACCCAACTTACACTAGGTAATGTTGGCTTCTGTTACTTCCTATTGTACATTTATAATATCTGTAGCTTATAAAGCAATTTCACCTACATCAGCTCGTTCTCTTTCTAAATTAATTATTTTCCCCTTAGAACTGCTCCTTCTTCTGTCTGCCACCATTAGCTCCCTGTCCTCATTAGCCAGAGATCTGGGAGTTAGCCTAGATCCTCCCTTCACCTCCACCTCATGAATCCATTCATACATTCCTTAAAAAAATTTGAGTACCCATCAAAGACCAAGCACTGTGCTAGTTGCTGGGCATATAGGTAGTGAATGAAATAGTCTTTGTCTTCTTTGAATTTATATTCTGGCTCAAGAAACACCCACAAATATATAGTTTCAAGTTGTGATAAGCATGGCAAAGGGAAAGAACAGGCTCTCTGAGAGAGAAGAAGGGGGGAGGTATGGGGTGGGCTTACTTTGTTTCAGGGACCCAGGAAGGTCTTTTTGAGGAAGGAACATTTGAGCTCATATCTGAAAGATGAGAAGGAGCCAGTAGTAAGTGTTGAATGGAGTTTTCACATTTTAGGTTGATCATTCTGGAAGCCATATGGATAAAAGGCAGAGATGGAAGCAGGGAGACCAATTAAGAGGTGATTACAGTTGTCCAGACAACAGTTGATGATGGCTTACCCTAGGGGAAGTGGAGATAAATACAAGTGGACAGATTGGGCAAGTATTCTAGAGGTGAAAATCAATAGGATTTGGCAGTGGATTGGATGTGGTAGGGGAAAGGGCTGGTGCTAAGGGAGAGGAAGGTGCCTACTGGGGGTGGGACTTCAGCAGAACAGTGGACAGTGGAACCAATTATTGAGATGAGGAGGAGAACATGAGGAGAATATTTGATAGTGGTAATGGTGGTGGATCAAGAAATCAGTTTGGGGTGCTTCTATTTGGAAGTGTTGGTGAAAATTCTAGATGCCTATTTCAGCTTCGTGGGCATGTACAGGGCTTTTTGCTCAGAAGGATGGGCCCTGTGCTTAGTTTAATCCTCTCCTATTGCCATCTTGAAATTCTTCATAATTAAGGGAAGCCAGACTGGACAACAGAACGTGTGTGCAAGCAGAAGAATTACACCCAGTTTGTATATCTGCTAATCCTCACCACCCTACTCACATATAGTGGTTGTCACGTCCCCAAGCACAAATTTTAGTAGATTCATTATGTGTAGGAGTTCAGTAATACTCAAAGTGAGTATAAGGTAAATATGTTACATCTATTGACCAAGTAAGGGCACTGACAACCCCATGAAGCCATACCTCCATTCAAAACAACATTCTTAGAACACAGAAAGAAGACAATGGTGTTCTAAGAAACACAAATGAGCAATCCTATCATGGCCTTACTTAGGCTGAAAATGTAGGTATAGAAGGAGAGGGAAACATAGATGACCCATAGTCCCTTTTCCTTTCATTCCTTCCTTACTCATCATTCTGGGTAGAATGTGGGTGAATTAAGAAATGGAAACAACTGAGTTAGTTGGGTGCACCATTTCCACTGTTCTGGTAAAAATGAAATCCATATATATGTGGGAGCCAGGAAACAAGAATTGTGCACTTTTGGTGATTCTGCATAGGAGTTAAATGTTCTTCTTTTTTATTTAAAACTGACATTGTACAATATGAAGGTGAATGGTAAAATTCATGTTACTAATTTAAAATTTTAATTTTTCTTTACTTAGAATGAATATAAATAGCAAATAAAAAGTACCATGAAAAGTCATAAAACAGACTGTGGGAGAAGAGAAAAAAACATTTTAGTACCTTTGATGGCACTTTTCTTCCTGCCTTTTGAACAGGATCCCACATTTTTTTTACTGGGCCTGTAAATTATGGAGCTGGCTTTGGGTAGTACATCAAGGAAATGGGTCAAGAACCCCACACTAGCAAATTCTGTTGGTTTAAATATCTTTTCATCTATCCTGTGAGACTTCTTAGCCTGGCAGTGTCTTCATTATCTTGCCTTCTTTCATATCCCTCAATTCCAACACTCTGTGAGACACCTGCCTCTCACTCTTTAAAGATGGTGGGCATGTCTAGGAAAAAGCAAAGCAGAGATACTGTATCGGGAGTGGCTTAAAAAGAGAACTGAAGGACCAAGGAGAGACAAGAGAGGTAGAGGACAGGTGGAGGGGAGACCCCATGTGGGGGAAGATCTAGAAGTCACTCCTAAGACCCAAGAGGCCTTGTCCTTTGTATTGTGGGAAGAGATAAGTCCTAAATGATTTCTGGTATTGAGGCAGAACAACCCATGAAATGCTACCTTTCTAGGAAAACAGTAAGGCCAATTCTCTCCCTACATTGTTTTTCCAGACGGTAAGTAGGGACATACTCTACAGGGCTGTACCACCCACTATCTGTTTGAGGGGCTCATGTCCAGGAATGACTGGACATTCCTGGACCCATTCTACTCTAGGACTGGGCAACTGTCCAATCTCTACAGATCCTACCATCTCTCCATAGCTGCTACACTGTCAGCCAAGTCATGCTAAGGGTAAAGGAAGATCCCACTGTGGGCTTCCCTGAGTGTGAGGGACCTTGTGGAGGCAGAAATGACACAAATGTAAGAGTCTCTGTGAGAACTGAGCCATTTCTCAGATCTAGGACTTCCAGGAAGACCATATTACCCAGACTCCTTTGCAGTTACACTGGGGCTATGTGACTGGGTTCTGGCCAATGGGATCTGAATAGGAGATCGGTGAGATCGGTGTTATGATGTCTGATGAGATCGGTGTTATGATGTCTGATATTGTGGGTGGAAAGTCAGACTTATGCAATTTTATGCAGGCTCAGCAGGTGGTTCTTTTATCAACGCTTCTTTGGGGGATGTCAGGGAAGGTGGGCTGTGGAAAACAATCTAGTGGAGCAAGATGGACATTTCATGTTAAATAATAAAGATAATTATAATTAAGAAAAAAGGTGGCCATTTCATGGCAGCTTTATTTTTAAAATCTAAGGTTTTGTTTATTTGAGAGAGAGATGGAGAGACAGGAAGAGAGAGAGAGAGCATGAGCAGTGGGGAGAGACAGAGGGAGAAGCAGGCTCCTCACTGAGCAGGGAGCCTGACCTGGGGCTTGATCCTAGGACCCTAGCATTGTGACCTGAGCTGAAGGCAGATGTTTAACAGGCTGAACCACCCAGGTGACCCTCATGGCAGCTTTCTTAAGAGCATATAAGATACTTACAGTAAATTATTACAGTAATGGTCCCAGGAGAATTCCTCCTCCTGATGTGGTTCCCTTCCAACCTGATGGCCATGTGACTTTACGTGGCCAATGGGATATCAGCAATCATGATGTAAGTAGGGGATTGCTCTCATGGAACACAACCTTCCCAGCCATCCCTGTGAACATAATCCATAGCCAAGCCACCAGGTAATGGGAGCTATGTATGTGAGCCCAAGTGAAACTAGCTGAAGAACCACTGGGCCAACCCACAGAATTGTGGCATTAAAACTATTGTTTTAAATCATGGAGCTCTGGGGCAGTAGATAGCCAATACAATGTCTCATTTGTGTTTGTTTCCCCAGAACCTACTCTACTGCCTGGCATATTTCTGCCCTCCCTGTGTTTTTATTGACATAAAGTTTATCTTCCCAACAACACTCTCAGGTAAGTAGTATTACCGTTTTCTATTTATTTTTAATAATAAGAGTCACAGAAATTCTTATCCCAACCCCACATGCTGAAGAAACTGATTATTTTATAGAAGTAATTGAGGGTTAGGAAGATGAAGAAGCTTGCATCTGGTCACCCCATAGGACTTCGATCACCTATATTATATGCCCCTTTACTTAATAAAGAATTGATAGCCTTTGCTACTTGTTGAGTGTTGACTAAGTGCTGGCAGCTAAGTGCTTTAGTTATACGGTATCACTTTCATCCTTCCAAAACCACATGGACTGGGCACTATTAGCATCTCGTTTTAGAAAAGGAGACACTGAGGATCAAGAAGGAAATGAGACTGGCTCCCCAGAACTGGTTAGTGGCAACCCTGAGCTAAACCATGTCTATCTGACTTCTTCCTCTTTTGGTCTTCACAATTTCACTTGATGTGGAGTCGCAGTTCACATGGAGATTAAGTTCCAATGTCAATGCACGGAACAAAATTCACACACCATGAAAAGTACTCTTGAAAATCTTCCAAGTCTCCTTTGAAGTAAAGTGTATACTACTTTACTTAGTAATAGATATGTAGAACTGTATAATATATTTCAGGGTTGTATCATGTTTTAAAAATGGCTTTCAACGCAAGAATCACACTGTGGCAGAGTCTGGCTGGATGCTCACAAATTCCACTGCTTTTCTTCTGGGACTCACAGAAAGACTCCATTTCCTAGATTTCTGCAGTTAAATTGGACCATGTGACTGAGTTCTGGCCAGTGGAAGATGAACAGGAGTGATCTATGTCATTGCTAGGGTTGGATCTTAAATACTTCTTTTGTTCTCTAGTCTAGGAGTTGGCAAACTATGGCCCAGAGTCAATCTGGCCTTCTGCCTGTTTTTGTAAATAAAGTTTTATTGCAACATAGCCACACTCATTTGTTTACACATGGCCTCTGGCTGCTTTCATGCTATAACAGCAGACACAAGTAGTTGTGACAGAGACCACATGGCTTGCAAAACCTAAAATATTTACCAAAAGGAAGAACATCCTATGGGGAAAGACAGTCTCTTAAACAAATTTGGTTGGGGAAGCTGGTCAGCTACATGCAAAATAATGAAAAGAGGCCACTTTCTTACACCATACAAAAATAAATTCAAAATGGATTAAACATCTCAATATGAAACCTGAAACCATAAACACTCTAGAAGAGAACACAGGCAGTAAGTTCTCTGACATTGGCCATAGCAACATTTTTCAAGAAATGTCTCCTGAGACAAGGGAAATAAAGGCAAAAATAAACTATTAGAACTACATCAGAATAAAAATCTTCTGCATGTGAAGGAAACAATCAACAAAACTGAAAGGCAACCTACTGAATGGGAGATATTTGCAAATGACATATCCAGGAGACGGTTAGTATCCAAAATATCTAAAGAACTTGTACAAATCAACACCCAAACCCCAAATAATACAAATTTAAAAATGAGCAGAAGAAATGAACAGATATTTTTCCAAAGAAGACATCCAGATAGCCAACAGATGCATAAAAGATGCTTATGATCACTCATCATCAGGGAACTGCAAATCGAAACTACAATGAGATGTCACGGCACACCTGTTAGAATGATTAAAATCAACGACACAAGAAACAACAAGTGTTAGCAAGGATGTGGAGAAAAAGGAAGCCTTTTGCACTGTAGGTGGGAAGGCAAACTGGTGCAGCCACTGTGGAAAACAGTATGGAGATTCCTCAAAAAGTTAAAAATAAAACTACCCTATGCTCCAATAATCATGCTACTAGGTATTTTCCCTCCCCAAAAATAAAAACACTGATTCAGAGGGATATATATTGAATTACTCTTTAGCCATAAAAAAAGAATGGGATCCTGTCATTTGCAATGACACACACAGAGCTAGAGAGTATAACACTAAGTAAAATAAGTCAGAGAAAGACCAATACCTTATGATTTCAATCATATGTGGAACTTAACAAAAGAAATGAGCAAGAGAAAAAAGAGAAAGAGAGAGAGAGAGATATCAAGAAATAGATGCTTTAAAAAAAAGATTTTATTTATTTATTTGACAGAGATCACAAGTAGGCAGAGAGGCAGGCAGAGAGAGGAAGGGAAGCAGACTCCCTGTTCAGCAGAAAACCTGATGCAGGTCTCGGACCCAGGACCCTGGGATCATGACCTGAGGCGAAGGCAGAGGCTTTAACCCCCTGAACCACCCAGGCACCCCTAGAAATAGACACTTTATAGAGAACAACTGCTGGTTAACCAAAGGCGAGGTAGGTGGGGGTGCTGGGGGAAACAGGTGACGTGGATTAAAGACTATACTTGCTGTAATGAGCACCTGATATTGTATGGAAATGTTGAATCATTATATTGTACACCTGAAACTCATATAACACTGCAAGGTAACTATACTGGAATTAAAAATTCAGAAATCAGAAAGGGAAAAATCTGGGGAAAATAACAATTACCACAAGTTTGCTGACCTCTGCTCTTGTCCTCTCGTGGTCATTGCCATGAAGTAACATCCAGTTCTACCATTAGCAATGAAAACTTAATTCCTTAACTGTTGGGAGTGCTGCTGGAAGGTGGTCCTCCTCTGAATTCACTGACTAATAACACAGAGGTTTAATAGCATAGCCATTTGCCCCAACTCAGGACAGCTCTTAGAGAACACCTGGTTCCAGAATTTTCCACTGGGCTCATGGAGACCATTTTGAGGCCACACCACAGTTCACCTTTTCCCTCTGCCCAGCCTTGCATCTTGGCTTCCCTTTCAACAAGTGTTGATCCCAGGAGTCCTCGCTGATAAACATCCTGCATTCTGATCTCAGTCTCACAGCCTGCTTCTGGGGAGTCCAGCCAGCAGCAGCTGTCATCCCTTTCTGGAGTGTTGAATATGGCAGTGTCAGAGATGGAAGGTGCTGGATCCTTGCATCACTGCCTAGAGGACCATCATGAACAGGCACCTCCAGACACACTTCCCCCTGTGATAGTGGGCAAGCCATTCACCTCTATCATGTGATGCGTCTTAGACTTTGCATTATTCATTACAGCAGCCAGCTCTACTTATTTTGACAAATATATTCATCAAGACAAGGTTTTATGGGGTGAGAGGTCTACAAATACTGAGACCACAGATGACACACACCCTCTCAAAGTCACCTCAGAGCAGCTGCCCTGTGAATAAGATGGAGGAAGGTCAAGTCACTCACATCCATGATACATTGTTCTCTTTTGGTCTCTCTTTTCTCCCTCTCACCAAACACATCAGCAGAATTCTTCGAGGGTAAATGTGGGCACGATGTGATTGCCCCTCTGGCCGTTTGGAGGTCCACCATCAAAGCATCTTTGAACAGCCTGCATTCTGCAATAGTTGAAAAATGAGTAGCGTGTGGATGGCCAAGAAGTGGATAAGTGGGGGATCAAATCAAGCCCAGATGTCAGTCAGTCTCCCCCGACCCAAGCTGGAGGCTGGGATAGAACTCCAAGGAAGAGTTCCCAGTGGGGTTTCCCTGGAGCTGAACACAAACAGCCCCACTGATTACTGCCTACCAGGCATGGCCCCACTGCAGGAGTGTCTGCAGAGGTATCTGGAGCCCAGTGTGGTCTTTCGTCTCCCCTCTCTCTGAAGTCATCCTAGGACACAGGTGTGCATCCCCCACAGCCGGCCGACAGAGAAGATGAATCAGCTTCCCTGAAAGATATGCCCCAGAGCAGTCTGTCAGCTGAAACTTGTCTGAAGAAGCGCAGTTCCCTCCTGACCACAGCTAATGAAAATTGTGGCTTGCCCGAGGAGGAATCTGTGCTATTCTTTAAAGGAACAATGCTAACCACAGATGTGCAGCATCTGGCATGTGGTAGGGATTTCCCTGAATGAGAACTATCACTGGACCAGCCAGTTCTTGAGATGTCTTTGGGCCCAGACATGTATTTTCTTACTTTCGGCTCTGGAGTTGGGTTCTCAGAAGTTTGAGTGAAATCCAAGGCCTCTTTCTATCACTTAGTATTTTTCATTATATGCTCCCCCTCATTTATCTTCTGTGGGTCTTGATGAACAGGATTGAGATACCCCAAAGCATATGTCCCTGCTTTGAGGTCTTTGCTCCTGTCATTCTCCATGTCTTCACTGCCCCTCTTTGTTATGACTGTCTCATTTGTGAGGACTTTTTCCACCACAATTAAGTGAAGACTGATCGAACTTGCTTGAAGCAAAAACTACATTTATTAAGTAATCTAAGTTAAAATCCAGAACCACTTGATGACTTCAAAGACAGATATAGCTGCATCCAGGGATTCAGATTTTTCTAGGACCTGGTCTTATTCTGTTTCTTCAGGTCTAGACTCTGTCTTCTTTTACCTTTGTTCCAGTTTCAGGTAGGCACTGGATGGGCTCCTGTCTTATATGTTACCAGATTAGCTCCTACATGGAAAGAGATTGAATTTTCCCCAGTTAGCTTGGGGATGGGCCTGATTAGACCACTTGAGACACATTCATATTCACCTACGAACAAATCACTATAATCAAGGGGATGCCATCCCCATTGCTGTCCAGACCTGTGTCCTTTGCTCACTTCTAAGGGTAGGGAGTTAGGTCTTTCCCCAAAGGATATCAGGATCCTATTATAAGACTTGTGTTGAGTCTATGGCCATACCACCCTGAACGCGCCTGATCTCGTCTGATCTCGGAAGCTAAGCAGGGTCGGGCCTGGTTAGTACTTGGATGGAAGACTTGTGTTGAATGGATGTAGGATAGGGAAAATCAGTAGACACATGATCCATAACTTGCTTCTCCAGTTCATCCCAGACCACATTCCCCTTTCTTGCCCCTACAACACTTTTGCAGTTGAATATGGGATTGTCTACCTCCTCTGCTTCTCCCACTGGGACTAGAGGGCCTTCTGGTAAGGAAGATGTGGGTAGACATGGGGGCTAGAAATTGCATTGTACTTTTTTTTACTTGTTGAAACCCAGTGAAATGAAATGAAACAAGGCAGCTTTGAAACAGGGGACTATAGTTACAACAGTTAAGAGTTTGGAACAGAGAAGAAATGGGCTTAAGTGACAAGGATGTCACTTAGGATGGGGGCCAATTCTACCTGTATGTATGAGTGTCCTTCCACCTCATGCTCCCCAGGAGCTGCCTCCTGGTTCAGAAAGGATGCCAAGATTTGCCATAATTTGGGGCTGGCTGAACACTCGCTGAGTCTGTGTGTATCACTGAGCTCTTGGTATCAGTGCTATATGCCTTATTTTTTTTTTTTTAAAGATTTTATTTATTAATTTGACAGAGAGAAATCACAAGTAGACGGAGAGGCAGCCAGAGAGAGAGAGAGGGAAGCAGGCTCTCCGCTGAGCAGAGAGCCCGATGTGGGACTCGATCCCAGGACTCTGAGATCATGACCTGAGCCGAAGGCAGTGGCTTAACCCACTGAGCCACCCAGGTGCTATATGCCTTATATTCTTCTCATACCACCTTATGTGTCTAGCACTTTTGCGAGCACCTAATAATTACTTGACAGGTTTTTGTTGGGTTAAGTTGTAATATAGGTGCCAGTGCTCAAACCTGGAAATCAAAGAGGTGTAGCTTGTAATCAAGTCTCTTGACCCTGGCTGAGCTAAATAGCCATACTGAGAGAGCAGAGAACAGGATAACAGCTATTTCTGTCTGGTGCTTCTAGTTCACAATACTTAACATTGCAGGCTTACTCACAATAACCCTGTGAGATAATCCAAATGCTACGGGGTAAGCTTCAAGGTTAAGCCTAAGGCAAAAACTGGGTGTAATAAAAATTTCCCTGGAAACTCCTATAAATCATCCATAAAGTACAGTTTAAAAGGTTTTGTGATTGCAACGAAATACTGGAATACTTGTGAATTATGCAGCTGGAGAAAGTAACATATTGCTTGTTATTTAGCAAGAGTACCTTTCCCAAAATGCAATATTAAAGTACAACCATTTACTTCTTTAATGCAGCAAGTTGTTCACAACCAGAAAGGGGGCAAGAGCCGTTCCACATCTTTGGTTTTAAGATCATTCTGGGACACATGTGCATTGAGTGGATTGTCAAATAGAATCTTCTGGACTATTTAAGTAGCTGTTTTTATTTCTTCCTCTTTGTTCTTCACTAAATGCAAATGGGCAGATTCATATAAATTAAATGTGGGATGCATTTCCCAATCTCATTTGATTAAAAATGTTGATTATAGATTTAGAAAATGTTAGGCATGGGGTTGGGCCTAAGGGATTCAATGGTGGAGAAAACAGCCGTGATTTCTGGCCTCATGGAATTTATAGTCTTTACAGATTACTTTACACACACAAAGAAACTGAAGTGCAGAGAGGCAACTGCCAAAGATTGCTCAGCCAGTAAGAAGTGGGGTTGGGATCTGAACCCGGGTCTTTTGGCTTTAAAATTCTCCCAACTACTCCCCACTGGCTTCCATGGTAACTGAAGTCACTTCCAAAGCCAAAGTCAGAGTCCTGGAGTTCATTACAGAAGAAACAGACCATTGGAGCTGGCCACTTGCCTTGCAGTTGGGATCTGGAATTAAGTTTGTACTTGGTGTTGAATTGTTCCCTCCAGAAATGTGATGGGTTGGAACGGAATGGTAATGAGGGCCCTATTTGCTCCAGAGTGTCCACTCCCTATCCTGCCCACCAGCCATAATGGTTGACCACCCTTCTTAAGCCCCCTATTGATTACAGAGAGTTGATTTTTTCTGATGCAAGTGGCTGAGCTAAGGGCAGTTACAGCTGAGCCATAGCCCCCCAAATTACTGCCTTCCGGACAAAATATGTCAGGCAGCTTTCCCAAGAGCCCTTTCCAAGGACGAGGAGGCTGGTCCTGGACTTGCATCTCCTTTGTCTGATACCTATATGTGTGCATATGTTCCTCCTCCATGTGTACCTCCAAATGGCCTAAGAACCAAGGTGCCCCCATTCCCAGAGTCCTAGGCCCCCCGTGAGCCTCTCGGGCCCTGTCCAAGGAAGAGCCTTGAGGATGCAGCCAATAGGACCCATCAAAAAGCTGTGGTTTGCCCTGGATCTCAATGTGCTGATCCAACCCACCACAGAGGTTGTGGCGCCAGACCTGGGGCCCCTCCTTGGCCGACACATCCATTTGGGTGAGTTAAAGAGTAATCTTCATATTGAAGGCATTGGTGACTCCCCTCCCATCCCCTAAGCCAGGGCATATTTGTTTCATCAACTCAGTTTCATTAAGGGGATGTGTACAGTGAGTGGAGGTTTAGGTTAGAATTAATTCTTCTCCGTTGCTCCTGTCAGAAAGATAAAAATAAAGCATTTAGCTCAAGGAAAGTTGGCTTCTCATACAGACTTGTGTATTTACTCTTTGGAGAAATGTCACTAATGGTGTTTTAATAATGCTTTATGTGCCTAGAGACCGATAATAAGAAGAACTTACTATTTACCAAAGCAACTGCTAGCCCCTTAATGACGGGCTAAGCATCAGCTACTGGCAGGATATGTACTGGGTGAGTGCTGTGTAATTACCAAGCAAATTCATCATTATTTCTGTCTTATAAACCAGAATATGTGTTAAATAATACTTTGGGGCCACTGAAAGTAATTACCAAGCCCCATCTCTGTAAGAACACGTAATTATCCTACGGTTGCCATGTGTTTACTAAGCAAATCTATGCAATTATTATCTAAAGCCCAAACCCTACCCTCAGAGCCACAAAAGTGCACCCGAGGGCAGGTCTGCGCCCAGAGTAGAAGCAGCATGTGCACGCGGGTCAGGAAGGACTGAGGCCTCCACCTCCCAAGTTCCAGCTCTGCTCTCCTTCCTGGCCTCCAAAAAAAGCCACGGACAAGGTTTTAAGAAACAAGTCGTGTCTTCCTTCTCCCCAGCCCAAGGCCATCCAGCCCCAGCTCCGGCCCAGCCTCAACTCCTCCTCTGGCCTCCCTGGGCTGGGCTTCCAGCCTTCCAGTTCCTACCGCGGGGTCTGCTGGTCCCTACCGCAAGGATCGCTGGGGGCGCCTCAGCTTCCTGCTTCCCAGCGTTCCATTCGGCACTTCCGGGAAGCTCCTTCAAAGGGTCGGCTTCCGTCCAGGAATTGTGCTGGGCTCCGAGGAACCAGAGATCCATGAGACACCCTCCCCCGCGTTTGAGGGCTCAGGTGGGAGACGCAGACCGTTTCCAGAAGGGTAGGTCTGCGACACAGAGACTGAGTAGCATTGAGGTCAGGAGCTTGGGCTCTGGAGCCGGGCTGCCTGGCTTCGGAGGTGCTTTGGCAAAGCGGAGATCATCCGAGCGCCCGTGGTAAAGATGGCTGTGTGAGTTGTAGCAGGAAAGTGCTGAGAACGGTGCCTATTACTTGAACGTGGTAAACATGTGGGGGAATGCATGCCCGGAGACTTCAGCACTCATATGCCATCGTGAGACAAAGCCCGCTCTGCTCCTGCCCCAGAGAAGAGTTCTTTTCCTCTTGGGAGCTCACGGGGCATCCCATATGGCCGTCTCTCATGGCAGGTAGCATTTTCTCCCAGGCACTGCGCGTTAACCCGGGTCAGGCTCTGACCTCCCTCACTGAGTTCACTGAGTTCCAAGTTTGGGTATTATTCGTCGAGCAGAGAGCCAGGAGTGGAGTAGGCCCTCGTTACATGTTTGTTGAATGGATAGCAGTCACTCAATAAACACTTGTTTAAAAAAAAAGAAAAGAAAAGGAGCTCTTCAAAGTCCCATTTGACCACATGGCCAAGGCCATGAGCCAAAACCACAGATTTTATTCTGTTTTCACTAATGTGGGTACATGTGGGGGAGTTGGATTTTGAAAGGATTGCAGAAGAGATTTCTTTACGACCCAGACTGGTGAACAAAAGCCTAATTAATTAAAAACAAAGAAACAAAGGCCTTGCTCATTAGGGCTCCTTTCTGCTCACTTGGTATTGATGAGCTGACATTTGACTGTGAGGCTGGGTCTCCAGGCAGAACCCGGGGCTCCTTCTTCCAGCCCCCCTCCCCCCTCAGGAGACTCTGGTGAGCTGGGCAGAAGAAAGCAGTATTGTTAACTGCTTTTGTTCAGAAGGTCCCCCAGCTGGCCCCAGGTCACCATGCTTCACTGTTTACTTGTGTGTTCTTAATACAGTCCTCCGAATTATCAGAAGATTAGATTTTTCTTTCTTCATCACCAACTGTCCCTCTCCCACCCACATGCCCACATCCTCCATCCTTTTCATTCCTCAGTCTCATAGTCTCTGAGTGAATGTTAATTAGGCTGAACACAAGCTGGAAGGTCAGTGGCCTGTGCCTCTTCTGTCAGGCACCCCCTCCCTTATATTTAATAGTAGGAACAATAAGTACGGTGGCATATTTACCATTTCAAAGAACTTGCCCATACATGATACCTTTTCATATGACATACACGTCCATGTAGTGAAATTTTATTATTCCCATTTTAGAGCTGAGAAACATAAAGCCCAGGGGTGGTAAGTGATCTGCCCATCTGCCCATCATCACAGCCAGAGACAGGAGAGAGAATTCAAGGACACACTTTGCACCTTCCAGCCCTGTACCCTTTCTCATACACCATGCTGCCTGTGATGTCCCAAAAGACTCAGGGAAGTCTGCATCATATCTACTAAATCTAGGGCATTTGAGATGGAATGTAGCTATAGTCATAAACACATAACACTCATTGTCACTGCATTTGAGAACTCTCTGAATGATAGAAGCTGGTCATTTCTTGGGTTTGACAATAGAATAGATGAGGGTGAGCTGGTGGTCAAAGAGAAGTATGTTAATTGAAAAGCTAAATGTCCACCAAATGATTCACCAGCTCCTGCCCATTCTATTTAACCAAAGAACATTCCAGGTTCAGGATGTCCTCATCTGGGCTGCTTGAGGCTGGGAAGAAGAAGCCCAAGTATGACTCCTGTGCTTTTTTTTTTTTTTTTTTGGTAGGCCATGCTCCTTTTATTTTTTTTAAATTAATTTATTTATTTTCAGCATAACAGTATTCATTATTTTTCCACCACACCCAGTGCTCCATGCAATCCGTGCCCTCTATAATACCCACCACCTGGTACCCCAACCTCCCACCCCCCGCCACTTCAAACCCCTCAGATTGTTTTTCAGAGTCCATAGTCTCTCATGATTCACCTCCCCTTCAAATTTACCCCAATTCCCTTCTCCTTTCTAACTCTTCATGTCCTCCATGCTATTTGTTATGCTCCACAAATAAGTGAAACCATATGATAATTGACTCTCTCTGCTTGACTTATTTCACTCAGCATAATCTCTTTGAGTCCCATCCATGTTGCTACAAAAGTTGGGTATTCATCCTTTCTGATGGAAGCCTAATACTCCATAGTGTATATGGACCACATCTTCCTTATCCATTCGTCCGTTGAAGGGCATCTTGGTTCTTTCCATAGTTTGGCGACCGTGGCCATTGCTGCTATAAACATTGGGGTACAGATGGCTCTTCTTTTCATGACATCTGTGTCTTTGGGGTAAATACCCAGGACTCCTGTGCTCTTAAAGGAGCTTTCAGCTGCTTCACAGAAGCAAGATGGACAATAAATACCAGACAGAAAGAAAGGCTCTTTTGCAATGATGGTTTAGAAAATACTGGTAAGGCACTTAGGAGTTAATGTGTGTGTAACATACTGATTGGATTTCAAAGATTACTACACAAACAAAGTAAAAGAGCACATTAATAATTTTGACATTAATTGGATATTGAAATGATATCTTGACTACATTGGATTCAGTAAAATATATTATTAAAACGAAAAAAAAAAAGGTAAATGAGGTCTGACGTAGGCCTACAAGGATGATTAGTGTTGGTTTGGGGGACAAAGTTATGGCTTGACCAGTAAGTAAGAAACTCAGATTCATAGGGCCTTGTGTTTATGTAGACTTTGGTGGGAGTAATAATGACAGCCATACACAAGCAATAAACATTAACATTTATGGAGCACTTATTATACTTCAGGCCCTGTCCTAAGAGCTTTGCATGGATATATTCATGTAATTTGCATGCTAACACTTACCAGGAGATACTGACATTAGAGGCTTAGAAAAGTTAAGCCATTGCCTGATTGACCCAGCTAGTAAACCCTGGAACCCAGAAGAAAATGGCCCCAGAGCACACATTCTTAAACACTGCCTAAGAGTTCAGAATAAGCCTCAGTGGTCCACATAACCTAACCTTGCTGTGCGTGAGACAACTGGGCATTGCTCATTCATGAACTAATGCTCTAAATACATGCCACCCAGAGATCAGCTGGGGGCCCCATGTCCTGGTTTTTACATGGTGTCACCATCAATGGAACCTTGCTTTAACAACCAACATTTCTTAAAAGCTATGTCAGCCTCTACTGGCAAGAATATTATAGGAGATCCAATTCATAAATCTTAGCAATATTTTTAAAACCCTCTTTTGCTACTTCCATCATTTTCAATGTCTTCTAAACTTCATAATGGCCTTGAAGCCCCTCTTTTCTTCAATACCTGTTCTCTGCTGAAATCAGGCCACATGGCTCAAGGTTTGCTCCCCCTTCTTCCCATCTTTTGGGCCTCTGCCGTCTTCCTGATATCTATTTCTCCAATGTAAGCATCCATTCATTCCTGCTCCTTAAATTCTTACCACACCCATTTTCCTGGCCTATGTAAAAACTTCCAGGAACTCAACCAAAAGATGAAAAATGTCCTTTAGAAAAAAAAGGGAAAGATGATAAATGACCCAAGTTAGATTTGTATGTGTGTGTGTGTGTGTGTGTGTGTGTGTGTATGTGTAAGAAAGGTCATGGGATGAGGGTGAATGTGAACATTTGAGTGCATTTTCTTAAACTCTGTCTGCAGCACAAGTGTGTTGGCTTCCAAGCCGTTGCTAGATCCTGGAGTTAAAGACATGAGTGAGAGATGTCACTACCTGCACAGAGAGCCTCATGCAGTGGGAGAGGTCAACAAAGAAGCAGATGGAAAGGCACTCTGCACCACCCCAGAAGTAAGCGTGAAGATACCATGGAGGACTCCAGCGAGCACACTGTGTGGGTTGGCAAGGCTTTGTGCAAAAAAAGAGGCCAGGTTATTGAGGCCTAAATGGGAACCCAGTAGGACTGAAATTGGGATTCCCAGAGGTGAGATCCTAACATTTATCCCTAAGACTGATGTACAACAAGATTTTCTACTTTTCCCAGAAGGGCAGTATAAGCAGGTGCTCAACACACATTTGTTAAATGAATGAAAATGGGTTGGTGATGGGAAATTTGCCCAATGCCCCACTGCTCTGAATGGTAACAGGAAGCTGAGTGATCCTTGGGTGCCAGTTACTGCCTTTGTCACCCTATGGTGAGTTCTGTGTGAAAGTCAGCCTAAGGGAGGAGGACGTGGAAGCCTAGAGGCTGGATGACCCTTGGTGACAGGTCACCTGTTACCATTCTAGCAAGTACATGGAGCCTGGAGTCCAGTGCCACCAGCTCTGGTCTGCAAGAGCCTCCAGTCAGAAGTGGATTCAGGATTCTGTTTTGATCCTGGGTTTAGGGCCTAGGGTGGTGAGTATGATGTGGTCATGCCTCATCTGCTCACGTGTTGGCCACGCCACAGGCTTCATGTTGAGTGTTTGTGAGATGGGTCAATTGTGTGGGGTGTGATCTACACCATTATTATGGGAAAGTCTGAGCTAATGGATGGAGTTCCGGGTGGATATTGGGGAAGGGAAGAGGATCAGCCACTTGTTCTGTCTTGGCTTTCTTTAAATCACATGCTCCTTCCCTTGTGGTTGGCTCTAGTACTGGTTATCCAACAACTGTGGTCCTCGAAGGACAGGCCAAATCTTACTTCCTTGGGGAACATCACTGACCCCTTCAGTTCATTACGCATTTTCACCTTGAGTTCCCGTAGTACCTGTGTTCACTGCTCTTTTCTCCCTGGTGGTTTAGGGTTGTGATCACCAGCTTTCTTCTTTGTCCTTCCTGATACATGAGACCTCCTCATAGGCAGACACTGGCTTGTTTACCTGTCTGTCTCAGGCACTTAGTTCCTGGCATGACAAAGCAGGTGCTTAATGAATCATTGCTGGTTGCGTGAGTGAATGATGGCAGACAACTGGAAGGCATCCTTCACTCTTTGTTCCTCCTTTTCTCCCCACAATGCTGTAAGTATCAGCAATGTCGGAGGGGACCAAGGATGGTGGTAGGTATGTGTGTATACTTGAGTGTGCACAGGTGTGGATATGCATGTGTGCACTTAGACAATCCTGCCTTACAGAGGTAGCTCAAGATACCATGAAGCATGGAGTGGCCTCTCCAGCCCAACTTGATCTATTTTCCTTCTGAACATTTATTGCCCACGCCACTGTCAGCACATAACATGTCCGGTCTCCATTTATTATGCTACATTTCGGGGAGGAGATGGTACAATGGAGCTTTAAAGTAAATAATTGAAACAAAGTGTCCCATGCAGTTCTGGCTCATTTTTCATCTTCCTGACCTTTCTAAATGCATTTGTTGCAACATGTTTAAAGTTTGCCTTGAAGTTTCCATTTCAGCTGTGATTCCTGATGGCCCCAGCTCTCCCACACAGCATCCAATCCCCACGAGAAGCACAAATACTCATCATATCAGAAAACCACAGATATTTGCTTTTGCTTCACATTTTGGGAAAGCCAGGCAGGATTAATCCTCACTCAGCCAGCACACCTTTCCAAACAGTGCTTCTGGGGAAGAGATGAAGTGGGAGCACAAGAAAGCAAAGCCCTTAGATTTCTTTCTTTGTTAAACTTTCCACTTTGTGGGAAAGAAACATCTTTGCAGTAGTTCTTCATAGACTGGGAACTTGTCCTGGTAAGATAGTATTTCATCCTCATTTTATATCTCCAGCATCCAGCACAGTGTAAAAGAGATGTAGCTTTGAGTGATATGACTTGGTGCAGACAGGAGCAGAAATGGTGGAACTGATAATAGAAGGAGTAATAGTCAGCAATCCCATCAGCATCATCAAGTAAGAATGGGTTATTGAATTCCCATTTCAGGCCTAACACTATTTTAAGCTTTTGATATTTATTAACCTTTGTTTTCTTTGGCTGATGTAGCACATCACACCAACTTAATATCTTAAAATAACACAAATATTCTGTAGGTCAGAAGTCCAACAAAGGTCTCATTAAAATTAAGGTATAGGCAGGCCTGCATTCCTTTCTAGAAGCTCTAGAGAAGAATCCATTCCTTTGCCGCCTTCAGCTTCCAGGGGCCATGCACACATTCCTCGACTCCTGGCCCCTTCCTCCATCTTCAAGGTCAGCCTGATGCCTCTCTCTGACTGTGTTTCTGTAGTCACATCTCTCTGACTTTATTTCTTTGTCTCCCTCCTCCATGTTGAAACACCCTTATGATTACATTGGGTCCACTGAAGAAATTCCCTATCTTAAGGTCAGTTGATCAATTGATTAGTAAACTTAATTCTATCTGAAAGCTGAATCCCCTTTTGTTGTGTAAGATTACATCTTCATAGGTTTAGGGATAAGCACGTGGTCCTCCTTGGTGGCCATTATTCCACCTACCATGCCTTGAAAGTGTGCACAAGATTATCCCCATTTTACCAATGAAGAGATTAAGGTGCATAGGGATAAAGTAACTTGCCATGGCCCAATAGCTAATTAGTGGCAAAATGGGATTGAGATACAAATGGTCTCAATTCATGTGTGAATCACACTTTTAACAACAGCATGATACTGCTTCTTGATAGTGTTAAGTGAAGCTTTTCATAGTGCTTGCTATGTGTCGGGCCGTGCTAAGTGTTTGTCTTCATCTAAAACAGAAACCAGAATGAACACCCAAATTATGTGGGTCTGGTACATGTGTTATTTCATTATATTTTATCTGAGTATGGAGTAGGTATGAAGTGGGTGCTATTAGTATAAAATAAGGATATGGAATAGGTGCTTTTATTATGGAGTAGACAGTAGGTACTATTATGATATATAATAAAAATTGGATGAGGTGTATGGTTCTGTAAGTTGACAAATGTTTAGAATCATGGAACCACCACTACGCTCAGATAAAGAAAAGCTCCAACATCTCCCCGAATTCTCTCCTGCTGCCCCTTTACATTCAACCCCTCACAACCCCATGCCTCATCTTCTGCTTCCAGCAACCCCTGATCTGCCATCCATCCCTTTAGTTTTACCCTTTACACAAAGTCATATAAATGGAACTAACTGCTCCTTGAGTCTAGCTTCCTTCACTTAGCATAATACATTGGAAGTTCATTTATGTTGTGTGTATCAGTAGTTCCTTTCAATTGCTCATTGTAATTCAGTGTTTATCCATTCTCCAGTTGAAAGACACTTGGGTTCTTTCCAGTTTTTGGCAAGCATAAATAAAATTACTATAAACATTCACATACAAGTTTTTTTGTGTATGTGTGTGCGTCTTTCTTTTTTTTTTTCTTTTCTTTTCTTGGGTAAATGCCTAAGAGTGAAATTGTGTCATGGTAAGTGTGTGCCAAACCATTTTCCGAAGTGGTTGTACCATTGTAGGTTCCTACCCACAGTAGGAGCAAGTAGGTCGTCTAGTAGGTAATACGTGAGAGCTGCTCTGCCTCCTTGTCAGTACTTGCTATTGGCAGTTAAATAAAAAATTTAACCATTTTAATAGGTATGTATTGGCATCTCATTGTGGTTTTAATTTACCTTCCTCTAATGACTAATGATGGTGAGCATCTTTTCATGAGCTTCTTTGTTATCAGGATATGTGTATCTTCTTTGATAAAGTATCTGCTTAAATCTTTTGCCCATATATATTTTTTTAATTGAGCTGTTTGTTTTATTACTGACTTTTGAGAGTTCTTTCTATGTTCTGGATCCAAATCCATTGTTAGATGTCTGATTTGCAATTCTTTTTCCCCTCCTGATTTTTGGGTTTTCTTTTCGTTCTTTAAACAATGCCTTTCAGAGGCATTTCCTATTTCTTATTTTGATCAAGTCCATCTTATCCATTTTCCTTTTATAAATTATGCCTTTTGGTCATCTCTATGAACTCTGCCTAACTCAAGATCACAAAGATTTCCTTCTAAGAGTATTTAAGTCTATAATCCATCTTGAGTCAATTTCTAAAAGTAAAATATGAGTTCTAGTTTGAGGTCCATTTCTTTTTTTTGCATGGGAACATCTAATTTGGCCAGTATCATTTATTAAAAGGACTATTCTTTATTTAATTGTTTTTGCAATTTTTCCAAAAACCAACTGATCATATTTGTTTTGGTCTGTTTCTGGATGCTTCATTTTATTCCTTGATTTATGTGTTTAATTTTTCACCAATACCATGTCCTAATTACTAATTTTGTAGTAAGTCTTGATATCAGATAGTGTGTGATCGCCTATTTTCTTCTTCTTTTTCAAAACTACTTTGGCTCTTCTAGCTCCTTTGCCTTTCTGTAGAAAGCTTTTTAGAAACAGCTTATTGATACCTTAAAAAAGCCTCTAGGATTTAAGTCAGTATTGTGTTGAATCAACCTGGGAAGAATGGACATGCTAATAATATGGACTGTTCTGACTCACAAAAACAGCTTTTCTGGCACACTCCTGAATTTAAATACCCCAGCCACCACCTTTGCCAAAGCACACCTCTCTTGTTGCCTCATTTCTCCTTGGCCCTCATTCAGGCTCCTGTGTCATTCTGAAGGCTCTCACTTGGGCAAGATGACCAGGTGTGTAGGAACTTCCAGCCTCAGTCACATGTTCTATGGGACCAGGCCATTTTCCTTGAGCTTTTAGGCCAGACACCTAGTTATCAATAACAAAACCATGGTATTTTGGATAAAAATAGTATTTCTGTTTTCTCTTAAAAAGAGATATGAAGACCTGGCCCTCTTTTGCCTACACTGCTCTCCAGCAATGACCAGATGGAGCTGAAGCTGATGGGTGGGGACTCTCCAGTGAACTCCGCTTCCTCGTCTTTTATAGTGTTCCTGCTGCTTGCCAAGCCTCTATGTGCATTTGGCCAATAAGCCAAATAAGTAGGTTATAAAGTTCATGAGAACGTGAAGTGTTGGAGAGAACAATAAAAGAAGAGGAGGGAAAAATCAGGTTGTCAGTCAAAACCTCAGGAACGGGATGAGGGTTGAAGGGGAAGAACATTCCAGACAGAAAAAGTATAGAGTGCCAAGACCCTGAGTCTGGAGCATGCCTGGTCTGAGCAATAGCAGGGCAACAGTGCAGCTCCAACAAAGTGAACAGGGAGAGAGTAGTAGAAGAAAAAAATCAAAGTCAAAGGGGTCCAGCTCACAAAGGGCCTTGTAGGCTGCCGTAAGCACTCCAGGCTCTTCTCTGAGTAGTGTGAACCAGGGAGTGACCAGGGCTGCCTTTAGTTTTAAAGCTGTGAATGCATTGCTTTGCTGCCATCTTAGAAACAGAAGGTTGATGTTCGGGGTAGAGCAGGAAGACCAATTAAAAGGCGATTTCAGTAGAATCCAGAAGACAGGGGCTGGTGTCAGACTAGGGTGGTCATGGTGGACATGAGAAGTGATGAGAAGTAGTCAGGTTCTGGAAGATTTTGTAACTTTGAAGGTTCTTGATGACTCTTTCCTGTCAACATGCCAGCATGTTCTTAAACTTGGAATTTCATGGAAAAGGAGCTGGAAGTCTCAGGATCTTTCTTCCTAGGAGACTTCTGAGCTCTTTATATAATTTGATCAACCCCTTTTCCAGAGCTCTGGAGCCAAGAGAAGCAGAAGTACTGCAAAGCTTCAGAAAACTATAGAAAACAATAGCCACAAACACTTCTGTTTTGCCTTTCTCCAGGGCCAAGTAGACAGTCTTTGGGTCTTACACATGCAAAGGGAGGCCCCTTAAGTAATTTATGTCCTCAAATCTCCTACTAAACCCTTCCAAAGCAACTTGCTCTCTTCACCCAGATAGAGAAGAGGATGATGTCATTTATAAAATTTCATCTCTGAGGCACCCTGAGGAAAATAGATCTTTTCCAAAGGGAAGATTGCAAGGAAAGATTTGCCTGTTATAAAATAGAAGAATGGGCTGAAACTGGTGTGGCTGGTAACTCAATTAAGCTTGAAGAGGTGAGGAGCTGTAGGGAAATTCTTGTCTGTGGGGTCCAAGAAGTCTACATCCAGAACTGGGAGCAGTAGCAGTTGAAGATTCCTCTAGAATGAAGGTAGACATGTCATAGTCCTGTGTAGTGTTCACTTTATGACCTTGGCAGTTCTGTTTTGAGAATAAGAAATCCCTTCCAACTCTAAAATTCTCTGGACTCTGAGGTCCTACATTGGATTCTTGCATGATAAGTAAAATATTAAATATGTAATGGATTATTATATAATAGGATTATTATGAATTGCCCATTTTTCTCATTCTTACTTCATTTTTTTAAGGATCACTATCTGTCTCTCATCTTATCTGCATCATATCTTTCCCCACCCTCATTACTGTTCTCTCTTGCCCTTCAAAACCAATTCACCTCTTTGTTTTCAGCAGATAATTATAGTTCTCACTCCTTTAAGAAAATAAAGGACATTAGTGATAAAATTTGCTCTCTTGCTTCCTCAAAACTCCACCTGTTTCTTGGTCCATCCTTCCTTCCTTCCCTCTTGCTCAGAAGAAGTATGTTTGAAAGAGGAAGAGGACAAAGCCCAGGTGCTGCCACCTTCTCTAGAACAATCATCTATCTCCTCTTTGCTGCCTCCCTCACCTACCTAGAAACATGCCCACGTTTCTGTGCTCCTGCCTCTGCCTTTCTCTATGGTCACTGCCCCTCCCCCCCCATGTCTCCTCCTCACTGAGCCTCTGGAAGATCTTGGTTCCATCCTTGTTTTGATTTCCCCCAGTGTTCTGTCCCTCTTACTCAAAGCTTTGACCTCTGCCACTTTATTAAAATCCCTCAATGGTCCCCAGTGATCTCCTTAATGCTAAATTCTATGATTGTGACTCTGTCTTTACTCTTGCGCCTCACTATTCAAAGCGTGGACAGGATCGAGGACATCACCTGGAAGCTTGTCACACAGGTGGACTCTGGGGTCCTATCTAGGCCCACTAAGCCAAAATCTGCATTTTAGCAAGCTCTCCAAGTGACTCAGTAGCACATTATTGTTCAATCTTTTTGAGGCATTTGACACAAGACTTAGAACACCTTCATCTCCATTATCTCAGTTTGTCTTTTGGCTTTTCCTTCTCTTGTTCATCTTTCTTTAATAATACTATAACTATGAATCCTCCCTAGGGTTCTACTTCTCTGCTCCTCTAACAATTTCTGTATTCTCTGGGACCCTCAATGACCACAAAATGCTGATGATTCACACATTTCTCTCTCTCTCTTCAGAGATTCAGGCTTCTGCATCCAACTGCTTTCCAATTTTGTCTGTTTGGCAATGCTTCAAATGCAACATGTCCCCAGCAAAACCCATTACCTTCCCCACTCCCCACCCTTGCTCTTCCTCCTGGGTTTCTTGTCTTGATTCATGACACCACTGACCCGCTGTCCTTTCACCAACACTGGACACCTTCGGGTCTTCCCCTCCCATTCTCTTCCCTCCATGTCCAATTAGTCAGCAAACTGTCTCTTCAACCCAGACGCATCTGTCTAGTACCAACCCTCTTCTCAATTCTTCCTATACTTGCTTCCTTCAATTCTTCCTATCATTCCTATAATTGCTTCCTATAATCTGCTTGTGCTCTCTGTCTCTCTGCCAAAGGCTGAGGCCCTTATCATCAATAATTTGGACTATTAAGTTGGCTTCTCAGTCTTCTGTTACCCTCCCTCTAGCCTCTACCTTCTAGTCTATCCTGCATTCTGACATCAGTACCTGTTTCCAAAAATGCATGACAAATGATGATTTTCACTGCTTCCCAGTGAACTGCATAACACGCAGGATCAGATCCAAGCTCATTATTTTGGGAGGCAAGGCACTCCATGATATGAGCCCTGCCTATGTCCCTAGCAAGTTTCCATTTGTCCTCTTCATCCCAGACATATGATATTTATCACAGGTCTTTTATTTACCTTGTATTTTTTTTTTCTTTGCTCATGCTTTTGATCTTCAAACCATCCTTCTTTCCAGGATATCTTTCCCTATATTCTGACTCTTCTCATCCTTCAAGGCCTAATTCTAATATCTCGGCCCCTGTGAAAACTTCCTTAAATTCTGAACAAAAATAAATGATCAGGGACACCTGGGGAGCTCAGTCAATTAAGCATTTGCCTTTGGCTCAGACCATGATCCCAGGGTCCAGGGATTGAGCCCCTGGTCGGGTTCCCTGCTCAATGGGGAGCCTGCTTTTCCCTTACCCTCTGCCTGCTGCTCCTCTGCTTATGCTCTCTGTCTCTCTGCCAAATAAATAAATAAAGTCTTAAGAAAAAATAGAAAAAAAAAACTGATCAGCCTCTGTGCTCCAATGAACACCATGCTCATGTTGCATATATTGGATCTGGAGATGGTGGTATAGTTGGTTCTAAACTTCTGCCCTTACAAGTACTCTGTAGGCCTTGTTAGGGCAATGGCTATGACTGATTCATTTCTCTGCCCAGTGCCTGGTATATAACACATACTCCCCCAACACTGAATTGCATGAATTAGTCACCATTTGCTCCTATTTCTGTTGTGTGTACTCTGTTTAAAGATAAAGATGCAAATGTTTCTGTTTGCTCACTTATTTATTTTGCATATTGGATTCCTAAGGGGGAGGTTTCCACATTATTCTGAGTGGATAGAAAATGAAGAACATTTTCTATCTTAGGTATTATTGTGTGATCTTTCAGTACTAATGAGCATTTGGATCTGACATGCCTCTGCACCAGGGCATTTTATCTTACTCCGTCAAAGCTCTTCCCCTCCCCAACTACTCCCCAAACATTGCACAGAAGTTTGCTTCTGGTAATCTTGACACCAACTATGAGCCCCTGCTATATGATAAAGGGGAGCTTTGTGGTGAAGAGCTTGAAATCTAGCGTCAAATACACCTGGGTCAAGTTCCTGTAATGCCAATTCTTACTTCTTTAACATTGACCGAATTACTTAAATTTCTTCAGTTTCTTCACCTGTAAAATGGAAATTATAATAGTACCATCCTCACAGGATTGTTTTGAAATTGTTTGAGTTTGTCTGTGTAATATGGCCAGTACATGCTGAGTACAGGAAATGGCTAATGACAATGAAGAATCTGATGAAAATCCAACTGTGAGCTTAGTGGGCAGAAGACCAGCAGGTACCAGTGAAGTCTGGTTCTGCAAGACTCATTAATGAGGCCAAGGAGGACCACACATGTTCCAGGGTTACCACACCAGCATGCCTGACTTCTCAAGAATGAGGAAGTTGAGCAGAGACAAAACAACCCACTCGCTCAGATATGTTTTTCCTTCTAGAACAAACAACAATAACAATAAGCCCTTCCCTTCCTCAGCCTCACATGTCACAAATAGCTTTCAAAGACAGTTAACAATATCGTTTTCTCAGATACTTTTCCTTTGGGAAGAAAATTCTAACACAAATTCTTCTCTGTGGGGGTCAGGTACAGGGTTATGGCAAACAATGGTGTCTCCTTTCCTTGCTTGAAATATGTGTGTGGCTTTCTACAGCCCTAGTGATAAGACACAAACTTCCTCCACATTCCACAATGCCCTTTGTGATGTGACTCCTTCCTCACGTAATCTTATGGAGGATTCCTCATATGTGATGACTCACTCTCTTGCTGCTTTCAAGATTCTCTTTATTTTCAAAGTTTGATCATAATGTATGTCTGTTTGATCTCTTTGAATTCATCTTGGAGTTTGTTGAACTTTTTGGAAGTTTATTTCATGTCTTTTTCTTTTTTCTTCCCCCTAATTTGGGAAGTTCTTGGCTAGTATTTCTTCAAATGTTTTCTTTTATCGTTTTCTGCTTCTGGAACTCCTATGATGCACATGTTGGTTTGATTCATGGTTTCCACTGGTTCCTTAAGTTCTTTTCACTTCAGGTTTGTTTTCTTTTTCTTCCTGAGCCTCAGTAATTTCCAATGTCTTGCTAATTTTGGCCATTCTAACTGGTATAAGGTGGTATCTCAATGTGGTTTTAATTTGAATCTCCCTGATGGCTAGTGATGATGAACATTTTTTCATGTGTCTGATAGCCATTTGTATGTCTTCATTGGAGAAGTGTCTGTTCATATCTTCTGCCCATTTTTTAATATAATTTTCTGTTTTGTGTGTGTTGAGTTTGAGGAGTTCTTTATAGATCCTGGATATCAACATTTTGTCTGTATTGTCATTTGCAAATATCTTCTCCCATTCCCTGGGTTGCCTCTTTGTTTTGTTGACTGATTCCTTTGCTGTGCAGAAGCTTTTGATCTTGATGAAGTCCCAAAAGTTCATCTTCACTTTTGTTTCCTTTGCCTTTGGAGACATATCTTGAAAGAAGTTGCTGTGGCTGATATCAAAGAGGTTACTGCCTATATTCTCCTTTAGGATTCTGATGGATTCCTGTCTCACGTTGAGGTCTTTTATCCATTTTGAGTTTATCTTTGTGTACGGTGTAAGAGAATGGTCGAGTTTCATTCTTTTACATATAGCTGCCCAGTTTTCCCAGCACCATTCATTGAAGAGACTGTCTTTTTTCCATTGTATATTTTTTCCTATTTCGTCGAAGATGATTTGACCAGAGAGTTGAGGGTCCATATCTGGGCTCTCTACTCTGTTCCACCGGTCTATGTGTCTGTCCTTGGGCTTCAGGTTCCTCAATGTAGAGTAGCAATTAAAAGTTCGTCCTTTGAATTCAGCTCTTGTGTCTACACAACTTTTATCTGTCTGACAAGTTCTTATTGGCAGGATAGCCCATTTGTTTCTGAAGTGCCATCAGCCCCTCCTCCTCACTATGGAGTTCATACCAATGAAGCAGTAGGCATTAATTCATCAGCTTTATTACTAACAGAGCTTGATGGGACCTGCCAGCAAAATCAGGCTTCTGAAGTCTAGACGTCTGGATTCATCTGTGGGTGACTTACCCAGGTGTTCAAAGCAGGTAAAGAACCACAGGCTCGTCCTGTAGTAGCAGTTAGCTTACCAGATGGAGAAGCAGAGAACGTGTGTGTGTGTGTGTGTGTGTGTGTGTGTGTGTGTGTGTCTTCTGGGGAAAGGATAGTGGGGGTGGGAGTATGTTATTTTAAAAAAGTCAAGAACCTGGAAAGGAATGAAGGACATGTACTCTGACATTTTAGGCTCCCTAATTGGGTACATTGCCTTAAGGGAAGGAAGTGAAAGGTGGAAAGACAGGTAGAAACTCCTTCCCAATCCTTCCAAGAGGCCTGAGGATACTCCCAGTATGCACAGGCAGAAAGCCCAGGAGAAAGTGGGTTCCTACTCAATCTTTCTGTCCTGGTTTCTTCATCTATCAATTGGGAGTAATAATAGTAACTGTCTTTTGGTATTATTGAGAAGGTTACAAGAGATAATTTTCTTCTCTATGTATATCTTTTTCTAGGGATCTACAGACTATCTTTCACAGCTGTCTGTGATTTAGAGCCTCTGTTCATGAGAACCACTTGGGTCCCTAAGTCCTTCAGTTCTTTCCTCTACTTCTAGCAGGGTAGAGGGGCAGAGTGGGGATGGCTCATATTTCTTTTGGCAGGAATTTTGTTATTGCCACTGCCGGATGTCATTGTTTTAGACACACTCCTTGACTGTAGCACCTTAACTGAGGTTAAACTGACCACTGACACCAAATGGAACGAGTTCTCTATCTTCTCAAGAATGAGAATCCTGGCTAATCCCAGGGATTCAGCTCTAAGAGTACATTCCAAGAGAGTGGCCTGCCCCTTCTTCACATAGTACTCCTAAGGAAGTATTTTCCTAAGGAAATTTTTAAGAAATTCTTTCTGGGCTGAGGTTAGAGAAGGTTTGTGTACTATTTAACACCATTTTTCCAACTCAGAGTGGAATCACCGTCTCAACTTGTCCATGGCTGGGATGAATGTCTTGACTGCCATGGGATATCTCACAGGGACTAGGAACAGTCTTTGTGCCCCTTCATGGCTAAGAATCTCCATCCTAGAGTCCTGAGATCTAACTTCAGTCCCCAACTTTTTCTGTCCTCTCTCCTGGAAGTAATAGCAGACCTCAGCCCATGTACCTATGGCTGGGGTTTGCCCTGAGACTATAGATAGAATTCTCAGTGCCAAAGAAGGGACATGCAGAACCCCAGACCTGGCATCTAAACCCAGGAATCAGTTAAGAGGCAGAACCATGGGCATTCAGGAAGAGCCTCCTGTGATCTGGGTTGCTTCTTTCTTTTTGAATTTTTAAGGAAAACTACTCTCAGCTGGGCATCTGGGGATCTGTCAGATACTCACTCTAGGACTTCAGACAATCCATGTACACTTTCTGAACCTAAATCAAATGAATCAATCAGTTTTGAATCAGGGTGAGCCTATCAGATTAAATTATCAGTTAAAAATTCCTGCTGATAGTCCTCTGAAGTCCATAGAAGTGAATCTAAACAGAGTGATGTTGGCCAACCTCCATCAGGAAGGGTAAGCCTGCAGATTCTTGAGCCAGTTTGCCTTGGTTCCAATTACAGTTCCACCATTACTAGACTTGGATCTTGGGCAATGTGTAATTGCTCTGTGCCAGTTTTTTTTCCTCTGATAATCTGAGGGTGGTAATAGTACTTACCTCCTAGGGTTTTTGAAATGAAGAACTTAGAACAGTACCTAGAATGCAATAAACTCTCAGAAAGTGTTAGCAATTTATATTATTTGTTCAATCGCAAGAAATGCAGGGCAAGAATAATTGGAAAGAAGAAATATTATGAAATCTTCTTCAACTGTTACATGCAGAGTGTATTTTTTGGGAGGAGGGTGGGTGTAAATTTCTCTTATGCTATTGTAACCATAGCAACAATAATGATGATGGTTAACATCCATTGAGTCCATGCCATGTACTAACATTGTGCTAAGTACCGTATGTCAATTTATTATTTAATTAATAACAACCCCATAGGTAGCATTATTATTAGAGCAGTGTAATTTGTATTAGGTCACATTGTTAAGTGGCAGAGCTGGGACACAAACTTAGGTCTGTCTGATGCTAAACCTTGTAATCTTATTGCAGTTGAATGATTTGTATCCTCAAAGTCCTAACTAAGAGAAAAGGCGTGTATTCTTTTTTTTTTTTTTAAATATTTTATTTATTTATTTGACAGAGAGAGAGATCACAAGTAAGCAGAGAGGCAGCCAGAGGATGGGGCGGGGGGAGCAGAGTCCCCACTGAGCAGAGAGCCCAATGCAGGGCTCAATTCCAGGACCCTGGGATCATGACCTGAGCTGAAGGCAGAGGTTTAACCCACTGAGCCACCCAGGTACCCCCAAAGCACATATTCTTGGCCCAAGTTGGTGTCAAGAAGAAGCCAATCTTGGATGCAAAAAGCCAGAATTTAGTGAATAGGCACACAGAAACCAAAGAGTCATCTCAATTTCAGTGTGTTCAGACTTGTCACCATCTAGAGCTGTGGTGCTATCTCATGGCAACTGGCCTCATTCCAGTTCACAATTCTTGCCAAGGTCTTGTTTCTGGAAGCCTCTTTTGGGGCTTGTCTGAAACTTCCATTGCGTCACCTAGCAGCTACACTTCTCCAACCATGGCCTACAGGTTTCTCTGCAGAGAAAGTGGTCTTTCCATGTTCTTTTAAGTGAGTTAGACATAAGCTAAGGATGTTCCAGGATACTATCAATTTTGGCTCTCAGATCCAGA
This sequence comes from Mustela erminea, assembly GCF_009829155.1. NCBI lineage: Eukaryota > Metazoa > Chordata > Mammalia > Carnivora > Mustelidae > Mustela > Mustela erminea. The sequence continues at coordinate 15,934,508 of NC_045619.1, forward strand.
TTTGAAAGCATAGCAAGATTCCAAGAGTTTGGAATGTAACTGATAAGCTTCTGTCTCCTGGTTTATAGACATTGTCAACTTTTGAATTGCCTTTGGGAAGAGCTAGGGAGAGGCCCTTCCCAAGTTCATTGCTGAGTGAAGAGCACTGGGGGAAGCACCTCAGGCCAGGCTCTTCCAAGAAAATTCTCCTGTATTATCTGGAGGCACTAAGCTTTTCTCTCTGGATTATCTCTACCAACAGGAAGTGGGACCTGCTGTGATCTTCGACAGGGTATGCAGGAATTGAAGGGTCTGTGTTGTCAAGAGCAATTTTAGCAGAGGCTGTGCTGGCTCAGCTAGAAGCGCTGAGCCCTGTGCTAGCTAATGAAACTGAGGTCATGGATTTGAGTTTCCTGAGTCTTATTGTGGGTTTTATAGTGTTCCCTCCAAATTCGTGTCCACCCAGAACCTCAGAATGTGACCTTATTTGGAAGTAATGTATTTACAAATGTAACTTGTTAAAGATCTCAAGATGAAATCCTCCTGGATTTTGGCTGGTTGGTGTCCTTATGAGAAAAGGAACAGACACAGAGAGACACACACAGAAAGCCATGTAGAGATGGAGGGAGACAAACTGTAAGAAACTCTGAGGTGGCAGGGGGGTGGGGTAACTGGCTGATGGGCATTAAGGAGGGCACCTGATGTAATGAGCACTAAGTATTATATGCAACAGATGAATCACTAAATTTTACCTCTGAAATTAATAATACATTATACATTCAATAAATTGAATTTAAAGAATACATTTTTTAAAAAGATGGAGGCAGAGATTGGAGTGATATGTCAACAAGCCAAAGAACACCAAAGAACACCAAGGATTGCCAGCAACTACCAGAAGCTGAGAGATAGCAGTCCGGTTATTCTTCCTCTAGAAGGAAATAACCCTGCAGAAATCTTGACATCTTGACCCAGACATCCGCCCTCCTGAACTGTGAGAGAATGAAACTTGTGTTGTTTTTGGTCTGTGGTGATTGGTTATGGCAGGCCTAGGAAATACAGGGCTTGTGTTGGGGAACAATGGAAATTCAAGATTCCCACCCCCCACTGGAATGTTTCAGAAACATGTTTCCCAAGACACGGGGGAAAGTGTTGGTGAATCAGAGCATGCCCTTCCCCATTGCTGAGCAGATGGAAGCAGGGCACAGACATGTCAAAGATGACCTTCCTGGACCAGTTTCATGTAAGAAAAAGTATTCAAACAGGAAGGAGCACATGCGCCCTGTGACCCAAATGAATCTCTTCTCCTCTCTGGTCCTCTTTCTTCACCTATAAGCTGGAGGGACTAAGCCAAAGCAGTGTTAAAGCGGGGCCCATGCTGTGTTTTGTAAGGTCTTAAGTGCTGAACCCAGGTGCCCCAGTGGTTGCTATGTGGCCGGCAAAGGGAAGGCTGAGCAGGGGTGCTCCATTCCCCCTGACTCTCACTTTAACTACCACCATTCCTTTTTTATTTGATTTTTATTTTGGGCTTTCATATAAGAGGGTTTGCTAATAAAGGTGGAAAATCACTTTGTGAGAGCATTTTTGAGGCCCATGGGTCTAGGCTTCTAAGAGTGAGCAAAATGGTTATGTAAAAGGTCTGTTCAGCACAGATGTGAGTCTCCTCTCAGCCCAGGAGATTCTTTAGGAAGTGATGCTTTTGAGTCTTCCTCCGGCCTCAAAATTAACAGCTGAGTTTCCTGGCTCCATTTAGTAATTAACTGGGCAAGATGGAGTCAAGAGCCCTACTTCATGCCTCTCCCTGTCTCCTGTTACTCCCCGAGTTCATTTGAATCAGAGATCGTGCTCTGTGTTCAAGCAAATTGAGGGACAGAGCCTGGGATGGAGGCAGATGGAGATGGTCTATGCCAGAGGGATATCAATCATATCTGCATGTGTGCTTTCAACTGTTTATTGAATTCCAACTCTGTGTGTGTGTGTGTGTGTGTGTGTGTGTGTGTGTGTGCGTGTGTGTGTGTGATCTTTTATTCCCACTACATTAGGTTTGTACATTCATGATTACCTCGTATTTTTTTTAAGGTTTTTAAATTTATGTGACAGAGAGACAGTGAGAAAGGGAACACAAGCAGGTAGAGTGAGAGAGGGAGAAGCAGGCTTCCCATTGAGCGGAGAGCCCAATGTAGGGCTAGATCCCAAGAGCCTGGGACCACGACCTGAGCTGAAAGCAGACACCTAATGACTAAGCCACCCAGGTGCCCCAATCATTCCTTATTTTTTAATGGAAGTATAATTAATTAATATACAATATCATATTAGTTCAAGGTGTTTGATACACTGATTTTACAATTCCATACATTCTCAGGGCTTATCCCAAGTTAGTCACCATCTGTCACCATACAACATTATTATAATATTATTGACTATATACCTTATGCTATATTTTTCATCTCCATGACTTTTTATTTTATAGCTGGAAGTTTTTGCTTCTTAATCCCCTTATCAGTTTCACCCCTGCCTTCACCCACCACCCCCACAACTGTCACCAGTTTGTTCTCTGTATTTAAGAGTCTGTTTTTTTCCCCCCATTTCTTTGTTCATTTATGTTGGATTTTAGATTCCACATATGAGTGAAATCATATGGTATTTGTCTTCCTTTGTCTGACTTATTTCACTTAGCAAAATACCTTCCAGGTCCATCCATGCTGTCACAAATGGCAAGAGCTCATTATTTTTTATGGCTGAGTAATAGTCCATTGCGTGTGTGTGTATGTATACACACACATACACACACACACACACACACACACACACACACACATCACATCTTCTTTATCCATTCTTCTATCAATGGGCACTTGGACTGCTTCCATATCTTGGTTACTATAATTATTTAGTTGATGCCCAGGGCATAAAAATGAATAAGGCAGGAGCCCCTCTGTCAAGGAGCTCATGGTCTAATGGGATAGACAAATCACAAACAAGTGGGTACATTGATTTATTGCAAATGCCTTGAGAGAAGTAGATTCCACGTACTGTGAGCACAAAAGAGGACATGATTGGTGCAGTAGAGGGGCAGTAACATCAGCCTGCCTTCCTTTGAATCCTTGCTTGGTTACTTACTAGTTCAGGAACTTTGGGCAAGTAACAAGTTTTCAAAGTCTTGGTTTCGTCATTTGTAAAATGGAGTCGATACTGGTAATTATGTCTTGTGACACTGTATGTAAAGTGCTTAGTGCAATGCTTGGCAAGTATATAGTGCACAGTAAATGCTAGTTATTTTTACTACTATCACTTTATTATTGTTGCCACCTGTCAGGGAGGCCAGGGAAGAGTTAAGAGAGAACACTTGAACTGAGTCAGGAAGAATGAATGCAAATTGGCACTGAGGTTAGTGAGCAGGAGGGGAAGGTCACCACATGGCACAGCTCCAAGGGGCACCATTCTCATGGCCATCCATGTGAATGGCTCCCTCTGGAGTTGTGCTGCATACAACTTCATGACGGTACTCCATCCATGGAGTAAGGAGGTTCCCTCAGCAGGAGGGTGTGAGGCTCCAGCAGGATTTGTCTTCTCAGGGAAGACTGCTGATTTCCCCCATGCACAGCTATGGTTATGGGGACAAAGATGTTGATACAGCAAATTGATAGAGAACATCTTTGGATATTGAGACTCTGAGGGCTGTAATTCACTGTGGAGACAGGGCACACCAATCTCTACTTTATGACCCAGCTTTTCCTAATAGAAGCATCTAACTACCTTAGTCTTATGCTATTGGAATAATGCTTATTCAATTTAAAACAGGTATGGGTTGAATTTCATTCAAGAGTGGCACCTCTAGAAGATTCAAGAGGCCATTTAGGGCATGTGAACATCTTGGGCTGTGACTCCTCAAGGACTGGGTGCAGAACTCAGACATCCCTCTTGGTTACAGTGCCATCCTGAGGAATAGAGCATCTCTCCTGGCCCATCAGGCTGTGTAAGTGGAGATTTGCAAGAGGATAGTGCCCCTCACCCTGCCATCTGTGGCTGCCTTTTAGAATCCCAGACTCTGGGCCTCAGTTGCCCAGATTCAACTCTTCTCTGATTGGACCCGAGAGAGCATTCTGCTCTCTGATTCAGCCAATTTTCCCGGACTCACTCTCTTGTCTCTTTAAGTTTGAACAGCTCATCATTAGTCTATTTTTAAATCCTGGGGCCACCAAGAGTGGCTAAGTGACCTTGGGCTACTTAAACTGTCTAAGCTTCAGCTTCCTTGTGTGTAAAGTGGAGATAAGAGCACTGACCTCATAAGGGTATTGCAAAGATGTAGTGCTCTGTAAAGTGCTCTGTAAATGCACATACAAATACTTGTTTTTCTATGTAGGGCTCTGCATGGGGGCAGAAGGGGTACTCATAAATTCTCCTTGGATGGCTGCTCTGATTGCCTCTCCTGAGTCTCTGCTTTCCCATTGCCTAGAACATCTGAGCATATGTGACACAGGTGGTCAGCCTACAGCAAGTGCAAAGGGCTCTCCAATTTCTCCATTCTGCTGAGCCCAATATGGTGAGGCCCAAAGACCTTTAGTGTCATTGGATTTTGTTTGGAACAGATTTTCTTTCACTTTCATTGGCTTCCTCTAGAATCTTTATTTTTCTTAAAGTTCTAAAGTAATTCAGAAGTAAAGAATTTGGGCCTTAGGGTTGAAAAGTACTCGTCAGTATTTTTGCCATATTCCCTAGAGGGTTGACTTGGAAGGAGGGATCCCAGATGAGGAAATAGAAATCATTCCATTCCCTCCATCTTTGAAGGGATATTTATGTTCATTCTAGATTCCTGCATTCTACATTAGACATTCATTTTTCTGGAACCTATTGGTTTTTCCTAGGGGGACTTGATGAGTTGAGTTTTTAGGAAATCCATCCTAGATGCAGATAGAAAATAGTTCCAGAGACAATGCATAGATGGAACATTCCTCACCTTGATAATCATGTTTATTCCCTCCTACTGCTTCCAGCCTATCAGAGAGGAGTCTGAGAAGCCTAGAAGAAGATACCTGCCATTCTTTTTTGGTTCCAATCCAGCACTTGAATTTTCTTGAGTAACACTGTTTTTGTAAAATTATACATGATAATGATGAAAATAAGTCACTCAACACAGCAAAATGCAAAGAAGAAAGCTAAAGATGGTGTCCAGCCTCTCTCCATGGAAATAACTGCCTTCAACGTTTGTGATCGTACTTCCATCCTCTCTCTCCTTCTATCTATAGATAAAAGAAAAGAAAAAATAGGAACACTCTATGTGTGTCTTCAAAAACAAAAAGTATTAAATTACATAATTTGTAATTCACAGAATAATTTCACAGAAGTAAGGAGACTGAGGAAATTACTAAAACTGCGTGCAAACATTTATTGACAACTAGTGACTAAGTTCTTGAAAGAGACTACCAAAGGTAAATCATAATGATTATAAAAAAAAACCTGGCTAGTTGGGGTTGCTAGACTTTTTGAACATGTGTTTTAAATGTAGACAAATCTACAAAGTCCCTAATATGGCACCGTTGGAAATTAGAACTTTCATCCTTTGCCTTCATTTGTTACATGATAATTTTTTTTTTATATGAGAGAGATCCAGAGGGAGAGAGCACAAACAGGGTGAGGAGCAGAGGGAGAGGGGTAAGCAGGCTCCCTGAGCAGGGTGCCTGACATAGGGCTCAATCCCAGGACCCTAGGATCATGACTTGAGCCAAAGACAGACACTTGAACTGACTGAGCCACCTAGACCCCCCCGTTACAGGATAATTTTTATGTTTTGCTAACTTTTATTTTTTTTTTTTTACATCTTATATTTAAATTGCAATTACTGTATCTCAGTAGCATGAAGCTCCTATTTTGATTATGTCAATATTTATCACCTATTCTTTTCAATGCATTTTAAAATTAGATTTTTCTTTTTCTGAGTTTTTATTTTCATTCATTTTTTTGTTTCCTGGATTTGATAGACAAATTAAGATTTTTTTCAATGGGCACATTAAGTTATTTTTCTATTTTTTTATGTTTTTTTCTTGGCTGTTCCTTTTGAATTTGAAGGACAACTTCCTCACATGTAAAGTTCTGGGGTGACTCTCTATTTCCTTGATATTTGTGATCTTCTGTCTTATGCTGTTGTGATGTTTGATGCCAGCCTGAATTTTACCCTTATAGGTGATTTGGTTTTTGTGCTTATATATGCATGGGATTGTATGAGAGTGAAGTTAGGTGTGGGAAGCCAGTGAAAGTAGGGGTGGGTGGTGATGGGAAGGTTGTCAGTTGGGGATTTAGAGGTAAAACGGTAGGATGAGGAAAAAGAGTAGCCCTAAGGAAAAGGATATTGAACCATTTTCTCCATAATTTGCAGCCCCTTGAAGAAGAAATAGAGCTGGTTACCAAAGCAGTGGTTCTATTGGGAACAGGAATTTTAATGAAAGTTGATAATACAATCACTTTATTTTGTAGGAAACAAAATGGTCATCCTTCTAGAGCACATTTGCAAGTAGATCTAAGAGATATGGTACGTTTCTATAAGGGACTTTATTTAGGGAAAAACTCTCTGTAATGCAACAAGGGCAACCCTACCATTTCTCATGTTCAAAGAGTCAGCTTCATGTTCCTTGCTAGTAGAGAGGCTTTGGGCTCAGATACCTCCAATGTATTCCTGTTTGGCTTAGCAGACCATTAAGCAATGGATTTGGCTATAGGCTCACCATTCCTAATGATGTTTTTCTTGGGCTTATATGAAGAACCAGCTGGCAATTGCTAAGTAACCACACGATGACAGTATAGAGGGAGGACACAAAGGCTCCAGGTGTGTGACAAACGGCAGAAAGAAGCTGGAACATGATTGAGACAATACCGAATCAGCAAAGTGGGCAAGGTGCCCCTGCGGAGATGTATGTAAACCATTCTGTTGGAGAGTCTGACACAGATGGAGTCTATGTGTCTCTGGAAAGCAACCATTATGGCTCTCAAAAGACAAGTGGAAAAAATGAGCCTTTGAGTCATGGGCTCTTCCATGAATTGATGCCTAATTGGCTGTCCTGGTGAAGAGGGCTTTTATGATGTCAGAAAGTCAAGTTCTGTGATGATGGGACAGTGGAAAAGAAAACATTATCAGGTTTAGTGCCCGAAAAGCCACCACACAAAATGAGGGAGTCTGAGTTGCATTTTGGTGTTTCCACCTTGAAAAGAGGAAGGGCTGATGGAATCTACAATCTAAATGAAGCACACAACATGCTGTTGAAATGCTTACGAAGGCTGCCATCTCTGGATTAGGCACTCTTTGCTGTCCATTGACTAAGAGCCCACCATACATAATAACTTATGGGATCCTAACAACTGTAGGAGGCAAGAAGATTGTGATCTCTGTATCCCGGACACTAGCAATGTTCTTTCTGATCACAGAAATAGCTTTAGCTCTAGTGGGGCAGGAAGACACCCAGGGAAATAGACCTTGGCATCTGTTCTCTATAAAGGGGTGTCCTCCTTCCTCTGATACTGTCTTAGGTTCCTGGTAGTAGTTGGGGAGCTGGTGGCCTATTCTCCTGTGTTGCTAGGCAGGCATTCTTTTTATCTGGTTCCTGGTGATAGAGAAGGGTTAGTGAACATTCAAATGTGACACCCGAAAGTCACTGCTCTGATCTTTGGGCCACACATTGACCACACCTATGTGTGACTGTGCCTTGGCAAACTGCTTCCTCCTAATTCCTGCACATACACACACACACCGGCCCCCCCCCCCCCCCCGACGACTTATGACTTGGAAAACTTCAGGCCTTTGAGCTTGCCTTGCCTTGTTTCCCTGTCTGCACTGGGGGCAGGTGAAGTGCTCAGTCCTGATGGGGGCCAGTCCTGGCCTTGGGCAGGACATGCTCACCCTTCCCAATCCTGTTGGCTTGCCATGACTGTGGTGGAAGGAGAAGGGAAATGTTCTCATGTAAGGGCTGAGCTGAGAAGTCAGAGGGGTTTAGAGAGGTGAAAAGTTTGCACACCTGAAGTGTGCAGAGCAGGAACCTGAACCCGGACTCCAAGCTCCAGTTCTTAACCCCAGGGGAGAAATAGGGGTACATCTAAGAAGCTGTTCCAGAAACAACCAGTAGTCTTTCCCTTCTGCCCTGTCCAAACCTGACTTCTCTGCCAGCAAAGACAAGTCCAAAATTCTGAGTTCTTACTATCATACCTCTTGCCAAATGCAGGCCTGAGTCCTCCAGACCAGGGCTGGCCCCACAGGACAAGCTGCACTAAAACAGGGGACTGGTTCCCATCTGCCCCACCATCCCTCCCTGCCTGGAGACCCCACCACTTCCTCCCAGTTCTCGCCCTTTCACCCCTACTCCCTACCAGTATTATCTCTCTGGATGCAGAGCTGTCTTTGAAGTCAACTGGGAGATTTCTTTTGAAAAGAAAGAAAGAAGTGGTGTCTGGAAAGGGTGGCAGAGGGAGAAGGACGGGCAAGGGGCCTGGTCTCCCTCATCCTTTTCTTTCAACTCTGACCTCTGATCAAAGCTCTGGTTGGGGGGCGCCTGGGTGGCTCAGTGGGTTAAGCCTCTGCCTTCGGCTCAGGTCATGATCCCAGGGTCCTGGGATCGAGTCCCACATCGGGCTCTCTGCTTTGAAGGGAGCCTGCTTCCTCCTCTCTCTCTGCCTGCCTCTCTGTCTACTTGTGAGCTCTGTCTGTCAAATAAATAAAATCTTTAAAAAAAAAAAAAAAAAAGCTCTGGTTGGATTGCAGGATAGAAGAGATCACATGCCAACAACGGGAAGACTGTCAGTTCCTAGGATAGTATTAAACACTTGGAAAGGGACAAGAAATCAATTCATCAAGTAGATTAAATAAATAAAGGAAGAAAACAAGCAGAAGCAGGAAAAGAAGCCCTGGCATTTCCTGCGTTTCCATGGAGCCCTTTGATAATGCAGTGACTCTGGGCCATACGCATTGGTCACATTATTTATCACTGGAGCATGAACGTCCTAACCACATCCAAGGGCTTTCACTGGGCTCCTTAAATCATCCAGGACCACAGTGAAATGCAAATGGCCTAACAGAAGATTGGGAACAGAGAAAAGGCAATCCTGGCCCCCAGCCTCCTCCCTCAAATCTGGAAGGGGCCCCAGGCCCAAAGCAGAACTTTCTCTTTTGTTCTCTATGCCCAGCATCCTGGGTTGCTCCTTCTGGCTGGGATGGCCCAGTTAGCTTATGTATTGGGTTCTTGGGACTTTTCTTTCTTTGTTGTTTGTTCTTGAAAATCATGGAGCCTGCTCCTAAGGAATGGAGGGCCGCTACAAGTAATTTACTTTCCTCCACATATCTATAGAGCGTTTGTGTCTTTTTTTTTTTTTTTCGTCCAGAAACTTTGGAAGTATGAAAAAACACAATGGCACTTGTGCAGTTTTGGTTGTGAGTTAAGTTTAACATAGAAAAGCACAAGGCTTTTTAGGACATTGGGTTTGAGGTCTAGTTTCTCCCTCTCCCACTTAGCTCATTGTGTGATTCTGAGTCAGGTAACCTCTGGTTTTCTGTTGCTTCAGGTGAACCATGAGCATTGTAATGGAAGTTTGGGGATTACCATCCACCATGCCCCATTTCTGCTACCTACTCTACTCCAAGTTCTCCAGTCATGTGGTCTGGGTAGGACTGATATTTTTCCTAACTCTAAGGATGGACTCTGGCTTGGGCCAATCAGCACACTGCATCCTCCTTTCTCATCATGACTGGCTCAGAAATGGGCTTAGGATCTAAGGCTATCCAACCAAAAAAAAAAAACCACAAAAAAACAAAAACAAAAAAAACCTCACAACTTTTGCTGCGGGATTCTGAGCTACAGACTCTATTTCTGCTGGGTGTCAGTAAAGAATCAGTAGCTCTAAAAGTTATTGCCAGTCATCTTGATACAATGAAATGAGAGACTGCTTCAGAATGGAGCCAACATCAAAGAAAGTAGATTAAATTAAGCTTAAAAATGGACAGGAAGAAATCAAGTCCTGATCTCGGAATATGGGTGCTGGATCAAGCTTTGCCTGAAGCTTCACTCATCTCTGGGCCATTTGTTTTCATGAACTAATGAATTCCTTTTGTTGTTTGGATTTAGTTTTCTGAAGGCTAAGAAATGGGATTGGCCTGAATGACAGGGAATAGACCATTTTAACTTTAGGGTTTCTTATAGAGAGAAAGGGAAAAAAAAACCCAACTAAAAATATTTTCATGGCTTTCTAGTTTGTTGCAGAAACTGTGTTAGGCAGGAGAGAGAGAGCAGTGGTGAAGAGGCTCTGGTTCTACAGTTAGACTAATTTGGTTCAGATTCTTCAAACCCCAAAGGTGACCCAAACCCAAAGTCAAAGGTGAATAGGTCTGAGGTCTTCAAAAACTCCAAGGAGTTTTGTCTTTAAAAGGCTTTATCTTCTAAGCTGCAAGTAAGACCTCAATTGTTCTTTTGGGAGATTTGGGTTTCACAAATTCATGAAAGCTCCAGGTATTTACCTTAATACAAAGCTGCTCATTGGGTATGTAAATTCATATGCATTACCGGTGCTCACCTTGTACTGAGAAAATTAATCCTTAAAATGAAACTGAATACTAATCAGAAAGATAACGAGTTCATAGAAGCCCTTGTAAGACTCCTTATTTTGGCTTGATGCTTGGTGGGTTCTTTGAAAGCTGATCAGCACATTAATGTTCAGGGATCTGCTACTCGGCAAATCAGATGAAATCTCACTGCCCTGGTTTCCCCGATATGCTGGGGGATGAAAATTGGCTAACTCCATCTTGCTGGGCAATGGAAGTTGGATGGGTTTCTAGACCATTTTTCTCCCTGGTGAATGGAGATTGGGTCTAATCAATGATAGGTAATCTGTGGAACCCAAGACAGGGTATTTAGTGCCATCCAGATTTGGATTTATTTATTTCCTCAAGTATGTGGCATCAGTGCCAACATTCCCTGTTCCAGTGGGGACTCACACCAAGGACAGACATTTCTAACCTGTTGAGTGTTCTCACTAAACCACAGATGTGTCATCACATTTCTCAGGATAGTGTTCAGGAAAGGTACTCCCTGTTTCTTTTGCTTAGGATGCTTTTGATTGTAAGTGATAGAAAAACTCAGCCCATTATTGTGTATGCAGAAAGGGGAACTGGATAACTTTTGTAACTGAACAGATCAGAGGAAGGTGCTGGCTGTGGGTGGGACAGGAATTTGGCCTTGAATGATGTAGCCAGAGTCTATCTCTCAGCATTCTGTTGCCTTTATTCCCAAGCTGCTCCTACCTTCTTGGTTGCAAGGAGCTGCTTTTCAACTGCTAAAATGCTTGTATCTGGGCACATTTGAAAAGAGCGGCATGGAGATAAGGTTCTGCTATCTTTTGCTGAAGTTTGATCCTAGGGCAATAATGAAGTTTGGGTGGGCTCAGGGGTCCTGGGTTAGGGACAGGGAGTGAGGCCAAGCTGCTCAGGAGGCCCACCCAGAGCAAGGCACTTGGCTAGTCTGACAGGGAATCAACAGCTCTCCCTACTTTTTCTTGACTTCAGATCTCAGATTCCCACACTCACGTCCACTGATTCAATGCCACATTGGTTCTCACTGCTGGCTTGCAGACCAGGTTTTACCCCAGTTCTTGTGCAAACCTGAAAGAGCTAGGAGAGATTTTAAGTTCTTGGAATAAAGTCTATTTGGGTTGTTGTTGCTTTAGCCTTTCGGAACTCTTTCCCGTATTTTGATGATAAAAATCTTTCTTTCCTCTGGGGACCCTCTTGCACTTGGTTCAGCTGAAGCTAATACTCTCCCACATGGGAGTGGGCCTGTGACTTTGGCCAACAGATGTTTATATTCCTTTGGTCACAGGGTATGATTCAGGGAAAGCAGTTACGCAGATGGGGCAATCAGAGGTCTTGCCAGGTCTTTGACTCTGGAGGTTCTGAATGAAAAAGCTTGTATTCTCCTTCTTTCTGCTGTGCATAGCTGTACATCTGGAGCCAACAGTCACAGTGACCAGTTTTGCCATGGCAAGGAGGGAGCCTGTTTGGAAATGAAGCTAGCACAGGGGGGAGTGGAGGAGAGGAGTGGGGGATGGGAGACTGGGATTCCCAAATACTGGACTAACTTGATTTTTTCCAGTCCTAGGAAGTACATTCCCTCTTGTGCATTATTCACATTGACTTGGGTGCCTGTCACTGGCAACCCTAAAAATCCTTGCTAGTTTGGTCGTGATGGCTGACACTGTGACTCATTGGCAAATCTAATGGCCATCACGGGCATTAATATCTTGGGTGGACACGGAAAGCAGGAGTTAAAGATGTCATTGGAAGTGGAAGTGATAAGCCAATCTGTCTGGGATTGGTAATCAGAAAAGGGTGAAACAGGTCTGAGAGCACAGAGGAGGTGGCCCCTTTGCAAGGGGAACTCTCTGGAACATCTGAGATCTTGCAACAGGGGCGGGGCTGGAATCAGAGAGATAGTTTTTTCCTACTAACTCTGTGCCATTTTGCCCCAAGGCTGATGTGTCTTGGAGGAACACCAGGGATGTAAGTGATGGCTAAATATGGGGAAAATTTACCACTTGATGATTGCTACGGAGATTGCATTAAGTAATGAAAACATTAATTGGATGAGTGTGGGAGGAGGGTAGGGTCAGTTTTTTGGGGAACCAAGAAATTTTCTGGGTTGGAATTCACCTTCAGGAAAGAGTAGAGGTGCAGAGGTTTGTTTTGGTGGCCACGGAACTGTCAAAGAGAGTGGGTAACATTTAGTACAGCCCATGTGTGAGGCTTGATCTCACCCAACACTGGAAGGCTCCTGATTGTGTCCTCAGAGCATGAGGGGTGAGAATAAAGTAGACAGAGTCATTTCAAGAGACTCTGGCAATGCTGGGGGACCAAGGCCAGGAGTGCTGGTGCCAGGATACACAGGGTGGTTTTGTGAGCAGCAGAGGCAGGGACAGGAAACAATCCTGATGGAGAAGAAGCTAAAGCATGAGGAGGGACTTGTTCATGGACTGGCTCAAGGTGCTTTAGTGATTCTCAAAAAGTTTGAGGAGCTGTGGTGGGGAACAGAGTTCTAGCACTTCCTGTAGTAGAATTAACCCTAGAGAAATACTGAAGGCATAGTTTCTTCTCCTCTCCTGATCCTTCAGTTAATTCTTGTGTTTTTTAAATCAGCTGGGCCTCAAGTCTCTCTATAAACTGTTTGCCCTCCAACTGGCTCCTCTGGGTCCTGAAGCCTGAGGTGGACACAGTGGAGTGGTTCAAACCCCAGGGAAAGGGTCTGGGCATTAATAGTCATGATATTTTTGGCAATTAAAGTAGCGGCATAAGCATAGTGGTAGAGGGATGTTTTTATTTATTTATTTTTAAGATTTTATTTACTTATTTATTTGACAGAGGGGGACAGCAAAAGAGGGAACAAACACAAGTAGAGGGAGGGGCAGAAGGAGAAGCTGGTTTCCTGCTAAACAGGGAGCCCAGTGTGAGGCTATATCCCAGGACTCCGGGATCATGACCTGAGCCAAAGGCAGATGCTTAATGACTGAGCTACCCAGGCACCCCTGGAGAAATGTTTTTAGATGAGAGAACTTTGGGTATCCTCAGCTTCCCCACCATGCTGCTCTGGCACAAAACCACCCTTTGTCGTGTGTTTTATCTGCAGTGTTATGTCAAATGCCAAAGCATGCCCAGTTTGGAAATGATTGATATTTACAGCCAACTGGGAAACCAAATTCCTTTGGAAAACATGCATAGGTTAGGATTCTCTCCTCAGGCAATAGAAGAGTGGTTAAATAGTTATTTGCCTACAAAACACAGATGCCACTTCCATCTTTGGGATCTTTGATTCCCCAAACCCACCTATTAAACTGAGAGAGGGTGCATGCCTGTCTCTGGGATCATGGCCTGGCATGTGAGTTTTATATATATGGTAACCATAGGATTTGACAAACCACTTATGTGAGTAAAAGACAAATGCCAAGTCTGGAAACCTTCTAAAACATCCAATGTGTCCTATTGCCATAGGTGATATCTGGGATGACTCCACATCCAGTATTCAGACAGGTGATATCCAAGTGTCATTGCCATTTATTTCTGAGACCTACAAAGAGCATAGACAGTGACAATGTGAAGAGACATCCAAAAATTTAGGAGGATCATGCTTCTGTTTTCCAAACGAAAGGGGTCAGATTGCAAAGATGATCATCCGGTTAGTTATCAGAGTCCAGTGGTTTTATGCCATTCAATTGTAAGTTCCAGAGGTGACAATTATTTTTTCTTTTTTTTCTTTTTGTCTCAGTTGCAGGAGAGAGGTAGGTTTAAAATCCCAAGGCCACTCCTGCAGGAGTGGGTCTACTTCACTACTTCTTCAAAGGTAGAAGTTTTGCACAGAGCCCAGTACATGGTAAGACCTCGATAAATATGAGCTCGTGTTGTCAGTATGTCACAGGGACTAAGGCCCAAGTGGAGAAAATAGGAGCATTAGAGTCTGGAACCTGGGTCTGGGCTTGGGCTCTACCACTTACTTGCTGTGTGACCTTGGGCAAGTTACTTAATCATTCTGAGCTTTAGCTCTTCATTTAGTATTATGATCCTAATTCCAGTCTTACAGAGAGCATAGTTTCCTGATATTAAGTGGTTACTTTGTGCCCCAAATAAAAGAGTCATCAACAAGAAAGGAGTGTAGGGAAGATAGAGGAGAAAGCTCATGTTCCATTGAACTTGATGGGTGGGTCCTGTTATCTATTTACATTTAACACAGTCTTTTCAGATGCAAATCCTCAAACTGAGAGAGGATTTCTGTGTTTTAAACTTCTAGAGATGCTTCTCTTCAAATGTCTTTGAAAAGCAAAGAAAATCCCATTCCTTGCTTTATCCTGGGCTGGGGACAGTGGCATAGGGAGATGGGCTGGGTCATGAGGAAGTAGATTGGGCTGAGATCTAGTGTTTGTGGAAGGTGAGGGGTGCTTAATTTTTTTGAAATAGTTGTGTACATGTCTTCTGTAAGCTTGTTCAGGATTAAGAACACTTTCCTTGACTAGAGTGATGATGTTAAATAAGGTCCTGGAAGCTGGCAAGAAGAGAGAATGGATAGGGCGGGGGAAGGGAAGGAAGCCCTATGTGTGTGTGAGTCCATTTTATAGCGAGTGGAAGCTTCAAATTAGATGGATAATAGAGTCATTAACTACCCAGACAGAAGTCCCTGGGGGGGGCATCCTTAAAAAAAGCATTCTTCTTATTGTAACCCACATTTATTTTTAGAAGTCTGTTTTCTATCACAGTTTCTATTAACTGTTGGAAACTTGCGGAGGGAAGGTCTCATGAAGATTTTTGCATCCAATGCTCCCTTCTGGTCTGGTGCCACCCATGCCAGGATCAGCCCAGTGTGACAGATACAATGCTCAGTCAGGAGCCAAGGGGCCTGGATTCTCCATCCAAATAGCCTTTTATTTGTTTTGCAGTCTTGGGCACTCCCTCTTCTTCTCTGGTCCTCAGTTTTTCCCAGTGCTCTATGAAGATCTTGACCTAGAAAATGGGGCTCAAAATTTTACAACAATTATTTGTAAGGAATATAAGTGAATTCTTGGAAATGACTTTAATATGAGAAAGGTGAAAGCTGTCCCATGTCCTTAAGAGCAGGCGCCTGGGCATCCCTGATGAACTTCTGGATTTCCATTTGAAATTGAACAAGTTGAACTGAGGATTTCAACTTGAAAACCATAGAACAGAGGATCTTCAACATCATGTTCAGCCCTATTGTTCTGTGGATGCATGTCATACAATGTGTACCAAGCCTTGAGGCAGGAGATCAGAAGAGGTCTGAGACTGAGGTTGCCTGAACCTGGAGGTCGACGCTGCCCAGTAGGAGCAAGAGCAGTAGTTCTTGGTGCAGATGGAGCAGTATGCAGAGGGGCTAAGACCGTGTGGGTTCCCATGACCTGGCAGAGGGAGTCCCTGCCTAGGGCAGCTGCTGTGGGGAAGAGGATCAAGTCTTCACACTCTGGCTGCCATTCAGCCAGAGGTAGCCAGGAAATGGTCACCTGGCTGGGGATCAGGCCGTGACTGGGGTTTGCTCAGCCTGGGGCCCTCCAGAAAGAAGCCTTTGGGTGATGCCATCTTCCTCTGCACCCATTGACTCTGAGCCTGGGTCATTCAAAAGAAGCCAGGCAGCCTTGCAAGGTAAGTGGAGAACGCTCCACCTTCCCCTCTCCCAGGACAAATGCCATTGTCCATGAGGTCCAGCTTCAGCCCAAAGTCCTCCCTGACAATGGCAGCTCTCATGTTGGGCAGCCCTGCTCTTGCTTAGTCTGATCACTGCTGAGCCCACCCGCGAGCAGTGGACTGCCCTAGTTCCCAAGGCAGGCCTGGGAAGGGTTGAGCTGTGTTTCCCCATGAGTGTTTCATGGAACTGTAGCTCTGTGGGAGATTAATAAGTGTTCCATGAGAAATGAATAGCATGGTCAGATGAGCTTGGGAAATACTGCATTAAACAGGCTTCTTCATTGTGGCATCATAGAGTTTTTGGAACTTTTAAGAGGCAGGCGTGTATGGGCTTGCTAAATGGACTTGTTTCAGCCTCGCCACCCCTGACCCCTCTTGTTTTCATGCAGTGCCTGTTCCCTGGAACCGCTTTTGGGGACTGCTGGATCCGAGTGTCAACCTGTTGTCTCCATGCTCCTATTCAGTCCGATGCTTAGAATGAACTCCTGATCTGTGTTTAGGAGTTGGTGGCCAAGCAGTGATCGCCAAATTGCTGAGTCCATTTTTCTCAACCAATGTTTTCTGAGCATCACAATGGGTCAGGCCGTGGGTTGGTGCTGGGGTGACAGAAAAGCATGAGTTGCACATTTCCTGCCCTCTGGAGTTCACAGCCTCCCAAGGCCACAAATAAGCAAATAAATAGCTGCAAACGTAACAGGACAGACTCTAAGCTGGGGATAGGTACTCGGCTGGCTGGAGTATCTCCAGCACCAAGCCCAGTGTCTGGGACCCACTAGGTGTTCTTATGAGCTTGAATTGCCGTTAGTTGTGAGTAACTTGTCAAATAGTTTACACAAGAGTTTATTTCTCATCCTGTGGTCAGTTGAATAATGGCCCTCAAAGATGTCTTCATCCTAATCCCTAGAACCTTGGAATATGTTACCTTAAATGGCAAAGGAAACTTTTCAGATATGATGAAGTTAAGGCTCTTGAGATCAGGAGCTTATCCCAAATTATACCGAGGTCCCTAATGTATCCTGATGTGCCCTGATGTCTTTAGGGACTCATAAGCATCGTTAAAGAGGGAGGAGCAGGAGTGAGAGAGAAGATAGGGTAATGCAGGAGGCAGTATGGCACTGTGGATGGAGGAAGGGCCAACGGCACCAGCTGGGGAGCACAGGTGGCCATGAGAAGCTGACAAGGCTAATGGAGAGAACATGCCCTGCCAACATCTTGCCTTTAGCTACTTGAGACTCATTTTAGACTTCTCCCCTCCAGGGGTGTGTAAGAATACATTTGTGCTATTTTAAGTCACTAAGGTCATGGTAATTTATTACAGCAGCAATAGGAAGCTAATACCTTCCCCCTGCCCCACTGCCCCAACCAAATGTGCAGAAGTAGGCAACACAAGGAGTATGCAGTTGCTTGAGAAAATCATCAGGGCCCTGGTTCCTCCAGTGTCCAGCTGCATCACCCTTAGCATATGGTCTCCTTCCTTATGTCACTAAGAAGGTGCAGATCTCTAAGCATCATGTCCACTTGCTAGGCAGAAAGGAGAGGAAGGGCCAAAGGAAATGAAAAAAGATTTTATTTATTTATTTATTTATTTTGGTAGAAGACTTCTTTTTTTTCCCATTCAAGGAAAGAAACTCTTCCCAGAGAGTGCTGCCTACTTCTCACTGGCCAGAATTGTGTCACACAGTTACCTCTAGTTGCAAATAAGGAAACCTGGGAATGTTAGTTGTTGTTGTTGTTGTTGTTGTTGTTTTAACTGTGGATATTACTTTCCTGAACAAATTGGGATGCAGTTGATAGGAAGAAGGTGAGAAGGATACCGGGAAGGCAGATAGCCTCGTATCTGCTTCAGAGTTCCATAAAAATTTGTTGGAGAGTGAACTGAACACCAGAAGCAGGGAAAACTGGAGTCAAGTTGTAGATCTGTTAGTAAAGGCAGGCGGGGGTTGTCTGAACTACAGCAGGGATGTGGGGGATGGGCAGACTGGTGGGCTGTATCTGAGAGATAATTCAGATCTCCTGAGTGGAGGTTCAACAGAGATGCCCACCCTCTCATGCTGGTAGCTTGGTGGATGGCCAGGCAGTACATGGACTACGGAATGGGGAGAAGTCTTGCATGTTCTGAGTTCAAGATGTCTGTGGTCTAGTCCTGCTTCTCAAGGCTGTCCTGCTCAAAACCCACAACATGCTGAGATGATCTGTGGGTGAACACGCAGATGCCAGCTGGCAATTCTCTCTGCCTTCTCTCCTCATCCCTTCCCTGTCTCTCTACCTCTTAGAGTGATTCAGTCACAGGACATTATCAAATCCCTCTTGCCTGGCATCCTGGTCGCTTTCTAGACCTGAGCCCCATTCTGATTCCAGCCATTTTCCAGACTATACTATAGTTAAAACCTCTTGGCAGGGCCCTGGTGTCCTGCCAAGCTCCAGACAAGGCCCTTCAACTCACTGACTCACTGGCAGAGATCTTGCTGCATCTGGTCAATTTTTGTTTTTGTTTTTGTTTTTGTCTTTTCAGGGGAGACTGGTGGAGGAAGAGCCTCTGCTTGTGGTGTTCCTAAGCACTTAGTCATTGCATGGAGTCTTCCGCTTCAGATTGCTGGGTCCTGTCTGCACAGCTGGTCATACAGGTACTTCTGGACTTCTTCTAGAGTTAGGACCAAGGCTGTTTTGCAGTAGTTTGGATCCTGTACCCTACAGCTGTGCATTTGGGCTTGGCCTTTAGAGCTCTCTAGTCTGTATTCTTTTTGCACTTGGATGAACGTTTTAAGTCTTCTGTTGTGTGGTAGAGGTTGTGGGTGCTCACTCATACCCATGTTCTTCCTGGACAGTTGACCAGACTACGCTATCCAGACTCCCTTGCAGCTAGGAATGGCTGTGTGGTTAAACACTGAATGTCAGTAGGAATGAGCGAAGTCACTTCTAGGCTGGTTGTATGCCCTTCTCTGTGGAGAGGCTCTCTCCAGGACAGATTCAAAAGAGGAACCTGTGGCCCTAGGGAATTAAGGAGTCACAGGACAGGAGGAGCTTGGGTCCTGAATCACTGTGTTTCTGGAAGAAGGCCTGCTGAACACCTGTACACTCTGTGACTGGCGAGAAACTTCTGTCACATTCAACCTACTAAAGATTTAGGGCTGTTTGTTATAGCATGTGCTATTATACACATAACTAATTCAATCTGATTTCTTTCCTTCTGCAAGGAAGTATATCATGGTGATTAAAAGCAACTTTTTGAACAAGATCATCTGGTTCAAAACCCAGCTCTGTCACTTTACTGGCTGTGTGATCTAAAGTAAGTTACCTTGCTTCTCTGTACCCGACTTGTTCATCCTTAAAATAGGGATAATAATAGCCCAACTGATTCTAGTTACTGTGTAGTTTTAAATGAAAACATAGGTACAGTGCTTAAATTTGTATCTGGTGCTCAGCAGGCTCAGTGTAAGGATTACCTATGGCTTTTCCTTATTAACCTGAGGGTTTAGTGATTCTGGCTCCCCTGTTGGAAGGGGGCCAGGCAGATCTGAGGCATCCCTTCTACCCATCCTGGATAGCTTGTTCCTGACTAATCCCAGGGATTATGGTCACTGCCACCCACATTAGCATTTAGCTTTACACCTTATTTTAGACTCATTGCATTTTTTATATTAATTTTATCTCTGTTTATGCTGTGTCACCAGTTAGATTGAAAGCCCTTTGAAAGCAAGGACTATGTTGCATAGTGTTATGCATTCAGAATAAGAAATAGCACTGAGTAGGTAGCAGGCTCTGACAAAACTCATACTTTAAAAGCTAGATATGTTCTTATAACAAAACAATGCCATGCCCATTCATCTTAACATTTTTACAGGACATAGACAAGCAACAATAAAAGATATAAAATACAACCACACAATCTAGTATCCCTCTCAGAGCACATAGCAGCTTTTAATGGATTATACAGAAGATTTTCATAGTACATAAACTAGATGCTAATGATTATCAAGCACTAACAAGTTCCCAAAGACTGTAATGAAAGCTTTATTAAATTGTCTCTTTTAATATTCATAACAACTGTAGGTTCTCCTATTTTTCTCACTTCGCAGATGAGAAAATGGCCTCCAAGAGATTAAGCAATGAGGTTGGAGTCACTAATTAATAAGCATAAGATCTGGCATTGAAACAGAGCTCTGATTGCAAAGACTCTGCTCTGTTCAGTAATTTTCTTGTCCATTCTTTCCCACATGGAGTCTGTTGAGTGGCCCAAGGCATCAGTGGGCTTTGCCATGCCGGCTCTGCCAGCGGAGGCAGCTAGCCCTACCTGTATTCTACGCCCGGGGAACGACCCCACCTGCTCAGGGCTGCAACCGACTCTCTGTAGATTCCGTGTGCCTCTGTATGTGTGTGTGCCAAGACAGATGTGAAACCTTCAGTTGGGCAGATTAGCATCTCAGGCTCCAGTCCGCCCCCGCACCTCGCGCCTAGCTCCCAGCTGCTCCTGGTGCCGAGGTGGGGCCGGCAGGGAGCCAGACAGGAGCACAGTGTTCACCGCCCATCGGGTATTGTCTGACACCTGCGTGGGATTAAGGAGTGAGCCTTCAGGCTCCAAGGGACGCTCCCTTAGCTGGGAATGACAATGAAGTCAGAGAATGATCAGAACTTCAAGCCAGGGAGAGAAATCTCACAGGCATTGCTGAAGGCTGCAGGGATCTGAGCTTGAAAGGGGATGTTGGTGGGAGCAGTGAGGAGTTGGAACTGGGTCTCCAAAACTGAAAAACACCCAGGCTTCAACAGCTGCAAGGTCTGCCTCAGCCAGACCCCTCCTCTGTAGCCTTCCACTCAGTGCTGGCCCCATTCACGTCACAGATTCTTGCTGGGGGGCATGATGAGGACAATGATCATGAGGGCCTATGCTTTTTAGGCTTTACTAGCATTCTGCTAAGCCCTTTCTATGTGCATGTCACATTTATTATGACAAACCTATGAAGAAGAGATATTGTCACCCTTTTTAAAAAAAGGAAGCAGACACTGGGAAAGAATCATTCGTGCTCATACAGCTCAGTGGGTACAGGCACTGTTCCATCCCAAATTTCTGTTCTCTTCCCCTAGCCTTGGCCCAAGGATCCAGAGGGCAGTTAACTGTGACAGCAGCTTGACTGAGAGAAGGAAGAGGTAAAAATGACAGCTCCAACCTCTGACATTTGTGCAGACGACAGAGAGAATGCCCAATGAACAGTAGCTGGAAATATGTCCAGGACAAAGGAAAAAATATCTTGTTCCTAGGACATTGACCTCTATCATCTAGGGCTTCTGTCCTTCTATTATTAATGCAGTTATTTCCTCATTACTGACTCATTCATTAGACACCTCTTACATTCTAGAAATCATTTTTTTTTTTTTTTTTTTTTTTTTTTTTTTGGCTGGGTACAGTATACTTTATTGATGGTACATGACAAGGTAGGGCTCCCCAAGCCCCTCCCCTTCTTCAGGGGGTCTGGGATGGAAACAGTGGAGGTTGGGAGATTCTCAGTGTTTTAGGGGATAAGTTGGGGCAGGGATTCCCCAGCAGCTGAGGGCCTCTTTCTTCCTCTTGCTCTGGCTGGGGCTGGTGGTTCAGGGGGCTCTTATTCCTTGGAGGCCATGTGGACCATAAGGTCCACCACCCGGTTGCTGTAGCCAAATTCATTGTCATACCAGGAAATGAGCTTGACAAAGTGGTCATTGAGAGCAATGCCAGCCCCAGCATCGAAGGTAGAGGAGTGGGTGTCACTGTTGAAGTCGCAGGAGACAACCTGGTCCTCAGTATATCCCAGGATGCCCTTAAGGGGGCCCTCTGATGCCTGCTTCACCACCTTCTTGATGTCATCATATTTGGCAGCTTTCTCCAGGCGGCAGGTCAGATCCACAACAGACACGTTGGGGGTGGGGACACGGAAGGCCATGCCAGTGAGCTTCCCATTCAGCTCAGGGATGACCTTGCCTACAGCCTTGGCCGCACCAGTGGAAGCAGGGATGATGTTCTGGGCCGCCCCTCGGCCGTCACGCCACAGCTTCCCAGAGGGGCCGTCCACAGTCTTCTGGGTGGCAGTGATGGCATGGACGGTGGTCATGAGTCCCTCCACAATGCCAAAGTTGTCATGGATGACCTTGGCCAGAGGAGCCAAGCAGTTGGTGGTACAGGAGGCATTGCTGACAATCTTGAGGGAGTTGTCATACTTCTCATGGTTCACACCCATCACGAACATGGGGGCATCAGCAGAAGGAGCAGAGATGATGACCCTCTTGGCCCCGCCCTTCAAGTGAGCCCCAGCCTTCTCCATGGTGGTGAAGACCCCAGTGGACTCCACAACATACTCAGCCCCAGCATCGCCCCATTTGATGTTGGCGGGATCTCGCTCCTGGAAGATGGAGATGGACTTCCCATTGATGACAAGCTTCCCGTTCTCAGCCTTGACTGTGCCGTGGAATTTACCGTGGGTAGAATCATACTGGAACATGTAGACCATGTAGTTGAGATCAATGAAAGGGTCATTGATGGCGACAATATCCACTTTACCAGAGTTAAAAGCAGCCCTGGTGACCAGGCGCCCAATACGGCCAAATCCGTTCACTCCGACCTTCACCATCGTCTCTCGGGCACGCGGCTGGCACTGCACCTGAAGATGCGGCTGTCTGTCGAACGGGGAAGAGCAGAGAGCCAGAAATCATGTTTTTTGCTGAAGATATGTCCCATGTGCCAACCAGGTCTTTTGGTTAGGAAGGAGTAAGTCCACGTGAAGTTGGGTTAAACCCAGCTACAGTGGCTTAACCAAGGGAGAGGTTGTTTCCCTCCTGGAACTAGAAGTCTGGAGGTGGGAAGTGTGAAGTAGGGTGCAGAAACCACAGGACTCCAGGACTTCCACCAGCTCTCACAAAGTTCTCATCCTTGTGATTGAGGATGGCTCCCTGACTTGTGGTCCTTTGGCCACATGCTAGAAGGAAGAAGATGCATGTAACTGATATCAGAAAGACAAAGAATTTTCCTGGCTGTCCCAACAGACTTCTGTTTATGTGTCATAGGCCAGAATTGTATCCCATCACCTCCTACTGCCCTCCCAAACCAAGCTGGGGTTCGATTAGTGAAGAAGAAGGGAGCAGTGCTGGGGGAAGTGAGTGGTTGCAACCGAGGCCCAGATGCTGTTGAATAATAAAAGTGCCTTTAAAGCAAGCCAAGGCAACTTGCCAAGCACATCAGTGCTTTTACCTGGGTTATTGTATTTAATATATCTAGACTCTCACAACAACCAGGTAGAGGAGTTGGGTACCCCCTTCCTTCTGTGTATGTCCCATCCCTGCTGACAGTGAGGACCGGGGAAAGTCTAGGTCTTTGATCCTGAGCAGGGGGTGGGGCTAGCCGAGTCCCCATTCAGTTCCCCTTCTCCACTGTGGTATGGTGGGAAGAAGTACAGGGTGCTCAGTGGGGGAAGGAGGTGGAGAGTGGAGGAATGTGGAGGAATGTGGAAGAGTATGTGTGAAGGCCCTTGTGGACAATAGGGAAGATCCTGGGCTTTGGAGGTTGGCTGCCCGAACTTCTTATCCTGGCTCAGTACTATTTGTGTGATCTTGGCAAGTTTGTAACCTCTGATATACTGATAATAGGAGGAGGGATATAAATAAATTAGCACATAAAAAAGCACACTATTAATATTAGTAATTATCTTGCCAAGGAACATGGATTATATCTTTAAGGAAGGATAGTGTTATAGGACAGGAGTTGGCAGTCTATTTGACACAGAGAGTCAAACCTGACCTACACTTGTTTTTGTAAATAAAGATTTATTGGAACACATTCATGCCCATTCATTTACATATTGTCTAGGGCTGTTTTCATGCTATAATGGCAGAACTAAGTAGTTGCAAATGAGACCCTATGCCCTGCAAAGCCTAAAATGCTAACTTTCTGGTTCTTTATAAAAGAAGTTTGCTAAACCTTATTTCAGTGAAACACACAAAGCTACTCTAACTTTGGGGCTCAAAAAGGCCCAGAGCCAAAACTCCATTTTTCTGCTTACTATCTATATGAACTTGGCAAGATACACCTTCTTGGAAGACCATTTTCTTCAACTGCAAAATCAGGAATGATCATATCTTCTTTCAAAGGACATTATGGTATTAGATACAACAAAGATGGAACACCTAGTTTCTGGTAGGTGCTCAATAGGTGGAACCTGTTATTTTCATTTTTGTGGAAGGACTACAAGCAGAGATTGGTGTAATCAGATGTGCATTTAGGAAAAAATCTTGGAAACTGAGTTTGCTAGGACTACCATAACAAAGTACCACAAATCAGGTTGCTTAACCAACAGAAACTTATCTCACAATCCTGGAGGCTTGATGTTTGGGATCAAGGTGTCAACAGGGCTGGTCCCTTCTGAGAGCTACAGGGGAGAATCTGTTCCCTGCCTCTCTCTAGCTTTAGGTAGTTTACTGGCAACCTTTGGTACTCCTTGACCTGTAGACACACCGCACCTTCCTTATGTGACATTCTCTGTGTATGTATGTCTGAATTTGTCCAATTTGCTTCTTTTCCTAAGTGGATTAGGACCCATCCCCAGTGACCTCATCTTAAACTTGATCTTCTGCAAAGACCCTATTTCCAATAAGTTCACATTCACAAGTCTTGGGGGTTAGGACTTCAAGATCTTTTGGGGGGACATGATTCAACCCATAACAGCAGGGCAGCTTTGACACAGGAACAATAGCTGATTGGATAATCATAAGAAGGCTCTTTGGATGACCAAGAAAGTCAGAGGTGGTCAAGTGATTAGGTGATAAAGCTTGGAAAGGCATCAGGAATTAGGGTCAAGAAAGAACTTAGTGACTAAGTATGGAGGGGAAGTGGAGGAGCTGACAATGACATTGAGACTTTTCAGTTGGCCAATGGTTGAATAAATGGAGTCTTTATTAAAATTGGGAGAAGACACATGTTTGGGAAAGGGCAAAGGAATATGAGTCCATTAAACAGGAACATGGTTATATGGAGAAACGAGAAGGGAACCCCAGTGAAAAGAAGCATAAGCAAAAGAATATAACACTTACTGGACAGGTAATGTGTTATCTGTGATTTGGGGTAACAAATAGTAACTTAGTGAGGGGAGGCATAATTAATAATTCTTAATGGCATGGTGAAGTCACCCAGAATTAGAGTGGACAGGCTTGGGGGGAGGAATGGATGTCAGGAGACTGGTTGGATGTCTTCTGACATCATGTCCCTGAACTTCTCTTTAATATCCATATTTAGGCATTAGCCCTACTTCCCTCTCAACAGCTGTCATTCTGCACTTGTCAGGAACTGCCCTCAATCCTGCCCAAATGCTTCCTGTTCTTCCAGGTGATCACACCTGCTGAAATCAGGCCAGCCCCACGTGTTGATTGGTTCCTGCCCAGGCAGAAGATGCATCAGAAGCTTCCTGGTTAGGGAACACTTTTGATTTTTTTTTTTTTTTCCTTAAATAAAAGCCCAGTCTCTCATTTTTCAGCATCCCTTTCTGTGCACCTGGGATAAAAATATCCACCGCACAGAGTCAAATGCAGAATCAATGAGTCAATGCAGGCAAAGCCTGAGCCCAGAGCTGGGCACTCTGAATCTATGTTAGCTCTTTTTATTGTTCTTTCTGGTGCTTTGAGTCTGTTCCCCTTACTCTGAGTACTTCCTTCACACTGCTACCAGAAAGATCTTCCTAAAAATTAGTCTAAGGGATTTTCTTTCTGTGTTTGCTCCTCAGTGCCTAAGGAATAAGATGCAATGAACTTGGAGTAGCTATCTGCCTTCCTCTCCAGTCTCATTGCCCACCACTAGTCCTCTCCTGAGACCTTCTGCTCCACCCCCAAAAGACATTTATTTGTCTGTCCTATGATTACACCAAGACTTGTCACATGTCTGTGTCTTCTCTTACTCTTCTCTAGTTTCCCTTACCTGGTAAACACCTAGGTATCCTTCAAGACTCAGACCAACCATGGCCCCTCAACCCTCACCGTCACCTTTGGCCACTCCCAGGCAAAGTGATATTCTCCACTTTAACAATTTTTGTCCCCATTATTGAAATAGCCCTAACCACATGGCTTGTCATGACCTGGTCACCATCTGAAACCAGCAACATGGATGTAGGACAGATGTTATTTTCACTTGGTAAGTCCTTGAGATTTTTTTTTTTAAGATTTCATTTTTTTATTTCAGAGAGAAAGAGAGAGAGAGAGTGAGAGTCAGAGAAAGAGAGCACAAGAGGGAGTAGGGTCAGAGGAAGAAGGAGATTCCCCACTGAGCGGGGCAACCTCCCTCTCCACCCCTGGCCAATGCAGGACTCGATCCCAGGACTCCAGGATCATGACCTGTGCAGAAGGGAGTCACCCAACTGACTGCGTACCAGGCAACCTGCCTTCGAGATTTTTTGCTATTGATGCAGGTGTTCATGGCTGCTTTCTGTTGGGAGCTTTTCTGTTAAATCTTTCTTTCATCTAGGAGTTCATACAATCCCACTAAAATTGGTGACTAAAACAGACACACAATCTGCTGTCAGGGGGCCCACGATCTGATTTCTTGTCCATCTCTTATATGATTCAACAACAAAAAGGATTTTCCATTTTTGTTTTTGGGAGCCTGTATTATCAAAATGATAGTGTTTCCTTTCACTTTCCAAATATGATACTACCTTATAATACTGAATTTATATTTCCAAACTAAACATGCCACCCTACAGCCATACTCTTTCATTCTTCACTCACATGCTCTTATTTAATTTTAGTTTTCACAATCCTAAGTCAAATATAGGTCTATAATTTAAAAAACTAATCCTGTCTCACTTCATCTTCATTGGAGACCCGCTTCTTACTTTTTTTAAAAGTCATTTCATATTGTCTTTCTAAATGTTGTTTATACTGCTGTACTTGCCTTATCATTTTTGGATATCATCTTGACTTTCTAGTAAAGAAGCAAAGATCAGCATTCCTTCATTTGACCTCACACCTTCCTCTCAATGTAGTTATAGGATAATTCATGCTAGCTGAATAAATACTCAGTATTTACAAGTTTGGCAGCCATTAACTCAGTTCCCAGCCTACTCTCTGAAACTCTGCTCTGTGATGCTGGGGCTGGGACTTTGCAAAGTGTCTTTTCCCCTGAGCAGCCGGTAAGGGAGATACAGCACCAGCCAACACAACCTCTTGGCCCAATTCCATGGAGGGTTTCTTCTGATCTGCTTGCTTCTGTAAGACCAACTCCCTGACTGCTTCATGCTACTAAAACGCTACTAAACGATTCAAGAGGCTACCTTTACCATATACTAGATTTCTAAATATACTTGGGTCTATTTCTGGGTTTCCAACCATATTCCATTTGTTGATTGATGTGTTGGTCCTGTGTTGTTTTAATTAGCCTGGCTTTAGGGTATGTGTCAACATCTGGTAGGGCTAGTTCCCCTTGACATTTTCCTTTTTTAGTGTTTCCTGTCTCTTCTTCCATGTTTGCTTTTCCATATGAACTTTTCTAGTCCTCCAGGTGTGGACGATTTTGATAAGGTTAGTAATGAAGAATGACGACTTTCTGAGTGAGTTCACTGTCCTACTGCAACCAACAGCACACAATAGGAGTCTCTCTTTATCATGAAAACTACTCATCAATGGACTTGGCATGGCTGGTGATCTAGTGATCCTATCCCACTGTGCAAGGTCCGTGGCAAACAACCCACACATGCAATGATAGCTTCAGGAAAATATGACTTTTAACTACAAATCACAGCCCTTTGGCAAGGAAAGGTGCTGATCATTTTAAATAGCTATTGCTATCTGAAAACAAACAGGATTAGCCTTTAGCTAAAAAGTCCCATTCAGATTCTGGGAGTAAGTTACTTAGCAGCAGAACTTACTGCCCCCACCAAAGGTAAAGTCACAGAATTGGTGAATACCTAATAATGCTAGTCCAATTAGAATGAGCAAAATGGTCAGGTAAGATATAGGAGGAGAAATGGGGAAGGTTCTACTTTCAACCCATTTAATTAATCAGTGCAGCCATAACATGTCACATGATGATGAAGCTAGTGTAATAAACCATAAAACAATAGCTTCTTTATCCAAGCTCATGAGTCAACCAATTTCACCAATAAATGTCATGATGTAGTATTTGCAAGATTTGTTAATGATGTTGAAATTGAAGGAAATTTTTTCTGCTACCAAAAAAATTTGCCTGAAACAACAAAATCCATCTGTGTTTAATATTGTATCTAGAGATAGAAAGTCTATCTTGGAGGAACTGTGTTGGTGGCTTTATTGATGGTGGCCCCTCAGTGGCTGGCTCCATGGCAGGTTCTACAGACATTTGTTGACTTGGCAGAGAAAGACAGAGAGGGAGAGAGTAAGCTCCCAACAGGTGTTTGCGCTGAAAGGTGAGTGGCAAGTGTACTTTCAAGAAAGAAATCATCAATTTTAAGACCTTTGAAGGTGAAGAATGGTCAGAAATGAGCCCACCTTGAAGACAGTATTCATCATGTGGACTTGGGGAAGAAGTCTCAACAAGCCTGAGAAGGAATGTTTTGACTTCAAGCAGTGAGATTCTTGGGAAAAATCCTGTTGCAAAAGGAAACCTTGACATGTTTCCAGTGCTGCTTGAGCTAGCGTGAGAGGGAAGATATTAGCACACCTCCAATCTTAAGATAAATCACTTAGTTGATCTACAGAACTGAACTGAGCAATATCTTCCCTCTTTCCACACAAATGCCTGATGGGATGAAGGACCCTTTTCTGGAATCTTCTGCATAAGCGGGAAACTTGACTTTTGAGAGAAGAGAGAGAACTCTGTGAGGGGCAGATCATACACTCAAGAAGAAATTTCCTGATCTGTCCCTCCCAGATTCTGGTTTTTTGTGAAGAAAGTATCTGGCCTTGTGTGGGAAAGCAGGAGCCCCGCTTGGTGCAATCTTCAGCTTCCTATGTTTTTCCTTCCAAGTTTTTCCTTGTTTTAAATCCATCAAAAGCAAGGACAGGAATGGTCTCACTTCAGTGGGAAATAAAATCTGTGTGTACTTATTGCAAGTTTGACCAGAGGCGGGGGGGGATTTCATACATTTCGAAGATAAAATTTATTTTTGATTTCCAACATAAAATTTTTTATGCACACACAGCCTGGAAGAAACCAGGAAACAAACATGTGTATAATTATTTTGGAACAGCTAGGCCTATAGTTAAGCCTGTTTATGTTTGTAAGAAAAGGTTTTTTCAAAGTCTTAGGTACTTTGTTTTAGGCTATATTTTTATTCATATTGCTTTGGTTCATGATTTCTATAGCTTTCATGCTCACAGAATCAGTCTGTTTTCATATTTTAAATGGTCCTTATTCAACTGGTTTACAATCTCTATTTAGATGAAATACATCAACCTACCTATAGAAAAATTAAATTCCATTTTGCCTTAAGCCAGCTACTTAACAAAAATATATTGTGTTCTCCTTATAAGTTTTAAAAATGTATAAAAAGAAAAGAAAGATTAGTTTTATGAAATGTAAGTTGAGTGTAATTGCCTTTTTTCCCCAATAAAGTTTAGTTTAAAAAGTAATTCTTGGTTTTAAATAAGGGGGAGAAAACCACTCTTGCACCTGCCATATACCACATACCAGATCCATTAGCATCTTGTATAGTAGAAATTTATTACATATAATAATTTTTAAGGTCCTTGAGAACTTGAAAACTATTTCAAGGGTAGAGAAAGGGGAGTCTGGAGGTTGGTTGGTTCAGTTTCACCAGAGACTGCTCTTGGTCTCCCGTCCTGGGTGTATGAGTGAGTGAGGCAGGGCCCCAAGGTTTCAGGCTCCTGTTATGTGAGTTCTCCCCCAGCCCTGTCTCCAAACTAGGTTCGCTTCTCACTTCTGGCTATGTCTGCTTCTCCACTTCCTGAGATATCCCAGGGCTATCACTCATGAATTAACCTGCCTCTTTTGACTGCTGCCTCTGCCTCTGCTTGGCCTTCCACAGTTCAGAGTAGGTGGGCAGCCCTGGTGGAGAAACACCAAAGACTGAAGTAGGTGAGACAGCATCACTTGGCTACCTTCCCTCCTTTGGGCCAGTGCTGGCCTTCAGCTTTCTCCCAGAGTTCTTCCTCTTCTCCCTTATCTCATTCTTTCCCCTCTTCCAGCTTCCTCCGGCCATGCCCTACCTCCCCTTGTTCCCAACCCAGCCAATGCACTGTCATTTATTTCTGGAGTGGCTTATCTTATTTGAGGATGATGCAGGTCCCTTCGCTCTCTGGGTCCTTACTTGGCACTTGCTCTATTATAAACCCTGGGTAAGTCATATTAATAGACAGTGACTCACAGCACAACACAGTGGTACAGCCAGTAGAACCCACTTAAGAGGAAAGATAGCAAAGGCCTGATTCCAGGTGGTGTGGGTCATCTGTCAGCATGGCTACCTTGAAGTGGTGGTGATGATGGTCCCGGCTCTGCCATTCGCCAGTCCCCTTGTAGAAATTATTTACTTAAGCCTCTCATACCTCTATGAGGTAGATATTCTCTATTTTGCAGATGAGGAAACGGAAACTCAGAGGTGTGAGCTGACTTGCCTCAGACCTCAGTTGGCAGAGCCAAGACTGGAAGGGAAGTCTGATGTGGAAGTCCATGTTTTTCACACTACCTGTTGCCTTGATGTTAGCTATTTTCTGAGCAGTTCTGAGTGAGAAGGGACTTTTTTTTTTCCTGTCCATTACACTACTATTTAGTTTCTTAACAACTATTTCTATTTAGTTTTTGATCATCATTGGCAATTTCTGTCTCCAAGTGTACTCAGCTGAATCATCCCTTTCTGGATGCGGCACGTTGGCTCATGGATGGATTGGCTGTGGTTTCCTTTGTCTCTGCCAAACCCTTCCCTGGTGCCCAGTAAGCAAGAGCTGCCTATTTTTGTACCATGCACAGACCTAATTAGTAGCTTTAGTCAATCAGTACATCAAGTACCTTCCTTTTTCTGCTCTTGAGATTTCTGAATGTGCCCACAGCATGGTTCTCTGTGATGCATGGTGGTGCTGCCCACCAAGGTGGGTCCCAGCTCATATGTCACTTCAGCTCTGGTGCCTAGGTCAAGTGGTACCTGTCAGTCTTCTTCAGAGGAGCCCAGGCATTCTGTTTGTTACTCCCTGAATAATGTCACTCCAGAGTAAGTGTCTCAGATAATGTGCTCTGGTTGCAAAAGAGAGAGATCTAATATTAATTGGGTAGAACTCTCATGCCAAACATCAAACTAGCCATTGGACATATATTATCTCATTTAATCATACAACACTTCAAGGGAGAGGCAACATTGCAGGCATTTATTCATTCATTAATGAATAATTCAATGAATTCATCAAAATCGCAGTGTGATCCTGGTCTGTGTAAGGCGGTCGGATGCTGTAGGTATGGAAGCAAATAAGAAAGAGACCATTTCTGTCCTCATGGAACAGGTTGTTCCAGGAATCATAAACATTGAAACAAATAACTACAAGTGCAGTGGGTATTGTGATGCTAACAACAAGGTTAGTGTTAACACTGCAGTCACTGCAGGCTCCATTATCATGCTCACTGCTGCTCAGGTACTCTGATAATTCCATGAGTGGCATTGCTCAGATATTCCTTATAAGATCTTTAAGAAGTCTGAAATAACCAAACCCTATTTTCTCTTTAGGTGATTGAGGCTTAGGGAGTTAAGTTATTTATTTGTCCAAGTTCTCATTAGCAGAGTTGTTGCAACAGTTAAAGAAAAAATTTTAAGTAGGGCAGGCCATGCAGGGCAAGGGCCAGATTGCCTGGGTTCAAGTTCAAGCTGTGCTATTTATTAGTTGTCTCTAAATATCTCGGTGTCTCAGCTTTCCTTATCTGTGAAATGGGGATACTAGTAGTGACGACTCATGGTTATTATTCTTATGTTGCTGTTGAGGAACCCAAAACAGTGGTATTAAATCACAGGCTCAAGGTCAGTGGAGAAGCCAGGATTCAGCTCAAGTCTCCCCAGTTACAAAGTTTTTTAAAAAATGCTTTTACTATCTTTGCTACTCAGATCTTCAGAAGTCAGATATTTTCCAGGTGACCCAGAATACTGAATGGGTTCTTAGACCCCTTATAATGGTGTCAAACAGGGTAAAATACTGAAGTACCTCTTGAGAGATGCTGTTGGGTCTCCATCATTGAATATCTGGCTCTGTACATATTGCTAGAGCATATTCTAGGAGCACCATTTATGGGAATAGTTCTTTTGAGGGCAAATGTGAGTAAATGTAAGTGCTAGTGTGTACCTATGAATTGACAAGGAAAAAAGAAATGGATAGTCCTTCAGCGCAGAGAAGGCCTCTGGGATCCTGTGCATGTGTGACTATGTGTGTTTGGTTAGGGGTGATTTCATTTGGGTAAAGAGCTTCTCTTGGGGTAAAAGAAACTCCCTTTCTGCCAGAGACAAAGAAAAATGATGCTCTCACTGTGAGAGGCCCCACTGAGAAACACCAACCCTCCTTTAAAGGTGTCTGTCTTCTGTGATCCGTGTTCATGGGTAGAATTGCCAAGACCATTTGTTCTCCGAGACATCTATAGACAGAAAGCCTGGTGTTTCTTTTGGGACACGTACCTGCTTCATGTGCATGCATAGGCTCGCGGACACACACACACACACATTTTGGCTGGTTCAGCTTTCTTGGCCGCCAGCAATACACCCTGCCTTTGTTTCAGCAACTGCTGATAACCCCATTAACATCTCACTAAAGATTCTGGCAGCCTCACAAACCAGTCCTCACCTCCGGGCAGGCTGCTCCAGAACATTCCTCCCCTTTCCTCCCCCCACCACAACCCTATTAGGACCAAACATGTTTTTCCTTTTACCTTAGACATGCATCTTCTTGTCTGGGCTCTTGTTTTTCTCCTGTGCAAATTTATGAGGAGGATTTAAGGAAAACTCAGAACCTCAGCTGGTCTTAGGGATAGAACTTGCTTCTTTTTGATTAAATAATTAATTAATTTATTTATTTATTTTTAATTTTTATAGAACTTGCTTCTAAGAGGCAATCTTTAAATTCCAGTCCACTCCCCTACCCTGCGTATCATGGATACTTGCGCACTCATGTACAAAGGTAAACCCTCTGGAAATGTGTCTTTTATCCAGTCACCAAGTTTCGGCTTTTCTTCCTCCTGAGTGAGTATCTCTCAGAACTGTCCATTTCCACCTCCACCAGCACACCCCAATCCAGAGCAGCACAGAATTTTGCCTGGGCTTTTTGAGGAGCAACCTAGACCTTTCTATTGGTCTCTCTGCCTTCTGTCTCTCCATATTCAAATCCACTCTCCACTGTGCTCTTTCTAAAATGCAAATGGGATCTTATAAGACCCTTGCCTTTTTTTTTTTTCCATTTTATTTCTTTTCAGTGTTCCCAAATTCATTGTTTATGCACCACACCCAGTGTATTGCACAATACGTGCCCTCAGTAACACCCAAAACCAGGCTCACCCAACCCCCTTCCCTTCAAATTCCTCAGTATATTTCTCAGAGTCCACAGTTTCTCATGGTTTGTCTTCTCCTCTGATTTCCCCCAGCTTACTTCTCCTCTCCATCTCCTGATGTCCTCCATGTTATTCCTTATGTTCCACAAGTAAGTGAAATAAGTCAAACAGAGAGAGTCAAGTATCATATGGTTTTACTTACTTATGGAGTCCCTTTGCTTTAAGTCTTTAACTTCTCCCCTGTTATTTCTAGGAGTGTGAGGATAGGATCTGTCTCATGGAGGATGCCCAATAGAAGTTTCTAAAATTGAACAGAGTTGAGTCTTCAGTTGAATCCAACAGAATATCCATTCTGAGAACTTAAAAAATGGTCTTGTCTTGAGAGCTTTATTCTTTTTTTTTAGTTCTCACCTTTATACACACCTGAAGTCCTTTCATTCTGGGGAACACTTCTAAGTTTAATTCTGTGGTCCGTGACTTTATGTGTCTTCTGGGGGAAAAGAATCTTCTCATATTTCAACAAGAAGCAGAATGTTAGAACTGGAAGGGACCTTTGAAACCATGCTCTTAACTTCCACAGGCATGTAACATGTTGGGTTCCTGATAATTTGACTAAAGGGCACATTATTAAAAGGTGCAAACAGCTACCTCAGCTTCCCCAATTTGGAAGCCAGCTCTCAAGAAGGGACACAGTTGTCCACTCACAAATGGGGACAACATTTGTGAAGACACAGGGAACTATTTTGATTTTAATTTCTTCAGATGACTTTATTGTTATTACCTAAAGCTTGTGCATTATTAAGATTCCCTTAGTTTTTACCTAATGTCTTCTTCCTATTCCAAGATCCCATCCAGGATGCCACATTACATTTAGTGGTCGTGTCTCCTTAGGCCCTGCTTCGCTGTGACAAGTTTCTTAGATTTTCTTTGTTTTTGAGGCCCTTAACTGCTTTGAGGAAGATTGGCCAGGAATTTTGTAGACTGTGCCTCATGATTGTGATTTGTCTGATGTTTTTTTCATGATTAGACCAAGGTAATGTGTTCTGGGGGGCAAAAATGTTATTTTTATCACATCAAATTCAGGGTTCCTGCTATCATCATGACTTCTCACCACTGATGTCATTCTTGAACATCCTGCTGAGATGGAGCCTCCCAAGCTCCTCCACCTTGCCCTCCTTTCCACACTGTACTCTTTGGAAGGAAGTCCTTAGTTATGGCCTCCACTTACGGAGCAAGAAGTCATACTCCTTAAAGGCTGAGTGTCTATATAAACTATTTGGTATTCTTCTGTATGGGTATATGTCTGTCTTCCCCCATTTAATTATTCAATAGTTCACAGATATATTTGTTTTGGATATTTATTTTTAATAATATTTATTTATTTGTTTGGATAATTATTTTAGAACTCTTCTTGCTGGTTTCTGTGTCTTTTTGACAGACCTTTATCATTGTGGGTATTATTTCATTTTAAACCCTTCCTTACTCCTGGCACTAGAAGATGCTCCAGTCTTATCTTATATACTTAACTCTGGTCTTAGAATCAGCCATTTCTCCAAGAATCCCTTGTTCCTCTTCTTGGAGGATGATATTAGAAACCAAGTTTTAGGTACTAGGTGCTCCTTGTTATATGGGTATCATTGCTTCTGTGCCCCTCAACTGACAAGAAAAAACTTGTGTATAAATACACACATCTATAAATATTTCTATACATAGCAATCTGTGTCTATATTAAGCTAAATATGAGTTCATACTGGTGTCTTTAACTAATTCATCACCACATAGATCATTCTAGGCTACTTCCCTTGCTTAACCATAATCTCCCACTCCAATAGTGAGAAGCCTGGATCTCCCACCATTTGTCATCCATTTGCTTAACTGTTCAATTCCAATACAATGTTCCAGAATCATTAACCTGTACCACCATGGGAAATGACTTTAGTTAATAAAGTGCTCATGTATACTTCCTTTAGCTTTTAGTCTTTCAGACTCCATGCATTTTGAAAATTGCTTTACTTAGATCTTATTGCCTCACCCCATCAATGAGGTTATTCCATACATTTGTAATACATTTAGAATTTTTTGTTATATTCTGTATTTCATCCTGTATCCCCTGACCTTCTGATTTTATTTTATTTATTTTTTTAATACTTTATTTATTTATTTGACAGAGAGAGATCACAAGTAGACAGAGAGGCAGGTAGAGAAAGAGAGGTGGGGGGGAAGCAGGCTCCCTGCTGGACACAGAGCCAATCCCAGGACCCTGGGATCATGACCTGAGCTGAAGGCAGAGGCTTAACCGCTGAGCCACCCAGGTGCCCCTGACCTTCTGATTTTAAAAAAGTTGTTTACATTAAGGTTTACTCTTTGTGCTATGAAGTGACATAAGTTTTGACAAATGCATAATGCCATGTTTCTATCAATACAGTATCATATAAAGTATGTTCACTAGACTAAAAAATTCTTGCCACTTATTTAACGCTTCTCTACACCCTGGTAATCAGTTCTGTTTAGTGCTTCTAGAATGTTGTATAAATGGAATCATGCAATATGTAGTCATTTTTGCCTTAACAATATGTATTTCAGATTCATCAGTGTCTTTGTATGACTCGATAGCTCATTCCTTTTAATTGCCCAGTAATATTCCATTATATAGATGGAATACAGTTGGTTTATCCATTCACCTATTGAAGGACATTTTGGTTGCTTCTAGTTTTTGATCATGCTTAAAGCTGCTATAAATAATCATGTGATGATCTTTGGGTAGATGTAAGTTTCCCAACTGGCTTGCTACCAAAAACCTAGGAGTATGGGATCATATGGTAATACTAAGTTTAATTTTGTAAGAAATTCATTTTGAGTTTCTGCGAGCAGTGAATGAGAATTCCTGTTGCTCTGTGTCTTTGCCAGCAGTTAATAAGGTAGTTTTAAAAGAGAAAATTAGCCATTCTGATAGGCGTGTAGTGGTATTTCCTTGTTGTTTTTGTGCATAAATTTTTGATTTATGTAAAGGACATTATAATGCTATGTCTCAGTTTTTTTTTTAATTAAACACCATGTTTTTTAAAAATAACTCACATTGCTCTATGTATACTAAATCCACTGCTTCTTATGGTTGTGTAATATTCTAATTCCTAAGGGTGGTGGTGAGAATTAAACTTCCTTCACCATCAGCACTACCCCTCTATGTTATGTGAAAGTATCCTTGTAATCTAAGCATAATCAAAGTAGATTTTATGCAAATGCATCTTCAAGGCAAGTTTCCCAAACTTCTCTTCTAAAAAGGTGTTGATAATGGTGATAGTCTGGGTGTGTGTGGGTGAATGTCTAGATAAGATGGGAGATGTATTTGCCTTATTTACTACCACTCCCTTCTCCCATGAAATGGATTAATTACTTATGGGATTAAAAAATACATATGTTGCAATGATTCTGAATTCTGTAGGTGGCCACTACAAACTGGTGAAGCTGACTTGGGGAAAGAAACATAAGTGCCATCTCTAGACCAGACGATATCTAAAGTCTCACTAAGCTCCCAGCATTCTGTGTTCTGTAGGTAGCCTAATTTTCCTGGCTGGAAAACTGGGTTCATGCAGGAGAGTGGCAGTAGACAAGAGAGGAAAATGTAAGAGGGAGGCAATTTATATGTATTAAATAGCTGCCATTTATACAGTGCCCACTGTATACCAGCTATGGTGCCATATGTTCTCCATATATTCTTATAGGATGCATACAAAGTCTGATAACATTAATATTTATTTCTATTTTCAGATTAAGGCCCAAAGAGGAAAAGTCACTTTGCCAAAAAGACTCAGGTAGCAAATGGCATCCTGAGATTAGAACTGAGGTCTAAATTAATAATATTCTCACTGTATCTTGGATCCTCTTACATGGATCTTCAGAAATGGCCATGGAGTTAGGGCTATATATATATACACTACATTGCTGGTAGTTTTTGAATGGGAAATATCAGGAGAGGTATGCTTCATGAGTTTTCAATAACAAGGTAGGTTGGGTGACTAAGTCTATTGCAAAGTCTGAGCATGAGATGAAGTCTGCATGTGGGTAAGAGACAGACTGAAGAGGCACTTACAAATGTTGAGTCAAGATGTCCTACGTAGCATAGTGAAAGAAACATTTTCCAAAGGAACAGAGTAGAGATTGTTCCCGAAAGATCTGAACAGTACAAGCCTGAGGCAGAAAATGTATACTATTGGAAAATGAATGTCTTTCTTTTGGAACTAATGCTAGTGTTGATTTATTCCCTTTTATAATTTACATATTGGTTGAAAGGAAATTGCCCTTTATGATGATTGGAGGGGCACCTGACTGGCAAATTTGGTAGAACATGCGACTTTAAAATCTCAGGATCATAAGTTCCAGCTCTATGTTGCACATGGAGCCTAGTTAAAAAAAAAAAAAAAAAATCCAGTGGTGGTTGGAATCTTCCTGTTGATCCAAAGGTAGAATCATATAGTCAGTCAGATAGAGGGAACAAAGCTTACAGTGTGCTGTTGATTGTATTATGCTCAGCTTTGAATCACTGAAGTACATAACTCTACCATTAACTTAATACATTTGAAGCATTTGTTAATTGCTGTTTACCTTCTGTAATGCTGAATATATCATAGGAACTCATTTTCAGTGTCGAATATAACTTAAGTTTTTACCTTATGGTCTTGGCCTGGGCTGTTTAAATTGGACCAATTTCATTATTGACTTTCTTCCTCTCACTATACATTGTTTCATTAATTTCCGCAAAGTCATTTTTCTTGAGATCCTGCCCTTTGTAAGCTTTGCTGGTGTGAGGAAGGGTGCATGAATTGCTGACATATCAAATGCTGACTTCTTCTAAGCTGTTTGAGTTTGTGGTTTGATCAGTCTGTTAACGACTTTATTCTTTCATTACTAGATCAATATTTTCTTCATTTTTTCCCTCGTAGAATCTAAGTATTGCAGTGGAGCTTTAGATGTTCTAGATACGTCCAATGCCTGTATGAAATTGTACTAAGAAACCATGTATACATTTATATAGGCATTCACTCCATAAATATTTTGAATAATGAACTGTGAAGAAACATTGTTACTCTGCAAAATACCAATCCCATGAGGTGTTCTTTAAAAAAAAAGGAGGGGGGGATTCCCTGGTCAAATACATTTGAGACATCTGTCTTGGAGAATCACAAACACACCTGAACCAATTAGAGAGCTGATCAGTCTCATAGTAATTAATTTCTTGTTGCTGTCTATCTATCTTGCTCTTAGAGACACTGTGTTCTGTTAGCTATCTGTATATCCTTGAATGTCAAGCCTCTCTGGTTGCCATTCCAACTTTGCTGATCATTTCTGTAGCTCTGTTTACATGGTTTCTGAAGTTAAGCACCATCTCCTGACCTCTTCCACTCTATTGCTGCTAGGAAACTCATACCATCAGCTCACCCTACAGAGGATAGGCATTGCTGAGCTTCTGAATAATGCTAGTGCCTTCCTGTCCAACATACTCCTGGTCACCTTGGTAAATGGAATGTTCTCTGGGTCTTCTAAGGAACATGGACAGCCAAAATATTCTCTGGTCTTTTTCAGTAGACCCACTCTGAAATGCCCACTTTCATGGGCTTTTTGCTCTTTTTCTCCATGATCTTCCCAGTGGATCTGGTATCCATTTCATTTACTACTGACAGTTTTTTTCATCCAAGTTTCAATACCCATATCAGATCCAATACCCATATCCAATAGGGACTATAGTCCATATTGGTGCCTAGGTCAGTATTTTAACAACAATGAGTGTATTCCAATAATTGTTGGGGATCTGTATTACAGAGAATACCCTAATACTGTAAAACTCTCCCTTATCCAATGCTATATGTTGTTCTCCTTGGTCTGATATCTTCATGACCCATCTCTGATACTCTCCCAGTTCCTACTGGCACATTTATCTATATCTGTTGTTCAGTTGGTGTAGAGTTTATTATCTGCTTTATTAGGCCAAGGACTTTCTCAGTCAGATCAAGCTGAGATTTAACCCTAATTATGGGACTAGTGGCCAGGAGGGGAAACAGAGTCAGGACCTGAGAAGGGCAAGCATTGTCTTCTAATACATCTGTCTCATTTGAGGCTTTTGTGCAATCTTCAAGTAAGACTAGGTGGGAATAAGAGGCTCTGTCTTCTAACAAGGGAGGGCCTCAGTTCTGTAGGCCCAGAACTTTCAAGGAAGACTAGTAGTTCAAGATTCTTAAATACATCTACCCAGATATCCTCATCTAAGCCTCTGGATCCCACTTCTTCATCAGAGCCTAAATTTGGTATTAGAAGACTTTGTTAGAACTAGAATTCAACCTTCTTTGAAGTTTTACAACTTGTATAATTAGAGTTGAGCCTAGTTTTGGCTCAGTTGGCCCTCTGCTATGGGGTAAGAGAGGGTCTTTATACCCCGTCAAGGAGCCCATGGAATTTCACACTTTCTTTGAATTTATGAGTGATCAATCTGAACCTGTGATGTTCTCTTTTCTTAGTGTATTAAGGGCACTCACCACCAACTACCAATTTTGCTATTTTTAGAATGACTATTTTCCCTCATACTTTCCTTTGTACAGATATATTGCACCAGCCAGTGCATCTTCTTAAACTTGTAGTCTATCCAAGTTCAGGGGAAAACATTTACTGTGCTATAGCATGCCAAGGACCATCAATCTCCAATGACCAGTAGAGGTGGGAGACCTCACTGTTGGCTGCAGTGAGGTGGGCGATCCAACCCCAGAATCCTTAGAGGTAGTTTCCTGGAATAACTCTAAGTAATAACTCTTTTATGTTTGGCTTATTAGAAGCAGAGTCTAAGATGAGGATTATTTTTCAAGTGATTTATTAAGGAAGCTCTCAGGAGAAATCTGTAAGGAAGTGAGAGAAGAAGCTTTGCAAAGATATGGGTTCAGCTAAAGTCTAGCCTCACATCCCACAGAGAGCTATAGAGCATGAATGGCGCTACAGAGTTGTCTCATCTTGAAGAGAGTGGGATGAGCTTTTTAGGCCAGTATTAGACTGTTGTTACCGTAAAGTGACCCTTTGGGAAGGAGGGCAAAATCTCTCTGAAATTCCTAGGCAAGAAGCTTCCCATAACTAAAGACAACCTTTCTTTGTAAAGGGCATAGCTATGAGTTGTTAGTAGCTAACAGTCAGAACACTGGGGGGATTGATGCACCATCTCAGGAAAGGAGATGTGAGTGGTACACCCAGCAGTATCTACTATAATAATGATGTTTGTTGATATCATATGGAACCAGGGTTTTTTGAATCACACTTTAAGAAACATTATACTATATGCCAGGCACTGGAGTAGGAATAGACACATGAACAGGTAATTTTAACATAGTCACCTCCAACCAATATCTGTTTATTATGGCTTAGTAGGTGGCAGGTGCTGTGCTAAATAAAAGGTAATTAACAATCTTGGTGTATCCAGGGCTGGGAGGATTCTCAGAATGCAAGACTCAGTTTTAAATCTGGGACACTCCTGGGAAAACCAGAATGAATTAGTCATTCTAGCTAGGTGCTGGGAATATAATATGGAGTGATAGCATTTTCTACTGCAAGAACCACAGCATCTTCTTTCTAATCCAATGAATGAAATGTCAGGGATTCCTGAAGAAGAGGCTTCTGACTTTGCTTATGGAGAAGTAATAGAGGAGGAAGACGCATTGTGCTGACTTGTGCTTTTCTAAAACCACTAGGCTCTATCATTTCCACTGGGCCCAGAGAACTCAACCAGTGCTCTTCTGAGATTTCACCTTCCTGCCAGGGTCCAGCCCTAGCTCTTGCTGCAGCAAATCTGATCA
Source organism: Mustela erminea (assembly GCF_009829155.1). Taxonomy (NCBI): domain Eukaryota; kingdom Metazoa; phylum Chordata; class Mammalia; order Carnivora; family Mustelidae; genus Mustela; species Mustela erminea. The sequence continues at coordinate 15,975,963 of NC_045619.1, forward strand.
TGTTCTAAAAGAAATAAAGGCTGCAGAAGTGCTCACATCATGTTAAATCCATCCCTTGACTTCCCTCAGGACAGAAGGGGCCTTCTAAACTGCAAAAGGTATATTGAAAACAGTGTCCAGAAGGTATGTGCTATGGTGCTGTGAAGTGTGTAAACCTGGCGATACACAGACTTGTACCCCTGGGGCTAATAATACATTATCTGTTAATAAAAAATAAATAATAAAAAAAGAAAAGAAAATAGTGTCCACATTTGACTGAAAAATATTGTGCACCTGTTAAGTGCCAGATGATGGACAAAGATCCCTTTATCTTCCTGCCGCTTACACTGAAGTGACAAAGACAGGCAATAATTATGACACATGGTAATGAATGCTACGGTAAAAAGCAGAAAGACAAATTAGGAGGATAATGAAATAATCCAGGGGAGAGATGGTGGTGGTTTGGATCAGGACACTGGTAATGGATACAGTGATAAATATTTGGGTTCTGGATATATTTTGAAAGTGGAGCCAACAGGATTTACTGATGGGTCGAATGAGGTATAAAAGAGAGGAGTCAAAGGGTGACTCCTAGGTTTGCAGCCTAAACAGCGGAAAGATGCTGCCAAATGATGAGATGGAGAGTGCTGTGGGAAGAGCAAGTCTGAGAATGGGAGGAAGATCCGAAGTTCAGCTAAGAGGTGCACAAGCATAGAAGTTGAGTAGCCAATTGAATGTATGAATCTGAAGTTCAGGAGAGGCCTGAAAAGGATATATAATTTGGAGAGTCTTCAATTTATGATTGGTATTGAAAGCTATAATCCTGTATGAGATCAGCAAGGGAGAAGTATACACGGAGAAGAGAAGAGGTAAAATGACAGTGCTGGGGGAAGAAGAAGAACCAGCACAAGAGACTAAGAATGAGCAGCCAATGAAGAAAAATCAAAGCTGAGTGTGTGTATTTCCTGGAGGACACAGGAAGACACTGTTTCAAGAATGAGGTCATGATCAAATGCAAGTCAAGTAAGATAAAGTCAGAATTAGCCTCTGGATTTAGCAACATGGAGGTGACTGATAACTTTGATTAATCCAAGTTTTGACTACCAAATTGGTAAATTATTTCAGATATCTCCCAAAATGGCCCAAAGTTCCCCAAAAAGTGGCAAAGTTTAGCATTTTGATTCTCAATCAGACTATGGTAAACTCAAGGGTGGGGCTTTTAACTTATTTGTCTCTAATACAATGCTTGATACATAGTAGATATTCAGAAAATATTTGACAAATAAATGAAATGGATATGATACTCAGCATTCAAGTCTCTTCCTCTCTTCCTTTTCCCCTTATTTTTCTGCAGGATACTGTGTTCTGCTTTTTAAATTTCTTCCTCAATGGATGAAAAAGCCAATCACTCATGGATCCCCATTTTTTAAAAAAAGATTTTATTCATTTATTTGACAGTGAGGGATCACAAGCAGGCAGAGAGGCAGGCAGAGAGAGAGAGAGAGAGAGAGAAATGGGGAAGGAGACTCCCCGCTGTGCAGAGAGCCCGACTCGGGGCTCGATCCCAGGACCCTGAGATCATGACCTGAGCCGAAGGCAGAGGCTTAACCCACTGAGCCACCCAGGCACCCCCATGGATCCCCATTTTTTACAAAAAGAACTAATGTAAGAAGAAAAACAATCAACAACAATAATAACAATTATTCTCTGAGGGCTTATTACGTACCTGTCACTAGACCAAGCAGTTCATAAATGTAAGCTACACAATAACATTGTAAGGCAGGCAGTATTCTTTACCATCTTACAGTTTAAAAAATTGAGACTCATGGCAGTTAAGCAATATGCCAGTGTCTTTGGAGTAGTGCTTGCTATGTGTTCACCCAAGTTCATTTTATTTTCTTTCTTGGCACACAGCTTGATACATTTCCCAGTCTCCTTTGCAGTTAGGTGTGGCCATGTGACTGAGTCCACAATACAATGTGGGCACAATGATAGGTATCCATAATAGCCTTACAAACATAATTTTTTCTTTTTTTCTGTATACAGGAGCTAAAGAGAGCAAACCTTGAAACCTGGTAGCGTCACAAGATGGAAGGAAATGGTCCCTGAATGACTGTATGGAGCTGTCTGCCAAGTAGGAACATGGACATTTGTAAGTGTAAGAAGTAAATTTATTTTGTTAGGCCATTATATTTGGAATTTGTTACTACAGCTAGTATTACTTACCTTAAATGGTTATACAGTTTGCAAGTCTGAAAGCTTATTTTATGGAGGGGCACTACTGGAAGACACCGGACTAGGGGGATAACAGGCACGAAGTGTAGAGGACTATCAAAAAGAAGGGATTTAAGTGACTGTTCATACAACACATGCTATATGCTGAGGTGTTCCTCTGTCTTCCCCATTTTGACTGAAGAATGCTGTCAAGATCTTTCCCCTCCAGGTCAGAGATAAGTATAGTATTCTCTGGGGTCTCTAACCTTCAGGCAAGAAAAAAGACTAAAAGATACTGACCAGGGGGTTTCCTAACACACAGTCTGGTAAAGTCGTTGCTGACAAGCTCTGCTGCTCAGCTGAGGGCTTCCCATCAGTTCTTTGGCTTCTCACTGTCATTTCTAACAAGCAATCAGGATTACCAGACATGAGGAGAAGCACTAACGTGAAATACAGACACCAAATAAATAAACAGAGGAAATACAACACAGAGGGAACATGGAGGTGAGGAAATGTCAGAACATCTTTCATTAATGTTCTTAAGAGAGATAAGATAGTCCATGAATAAAGTGAGAAAAAAGATGCTCTAAAAGAAAGAAAGAGAAGAAAAGTTTTTGATAATTAAAAACATAAGAACAGAAATAAAAATCTTTATAGAAGAATTGGAAGATAAATTTGAAGAAATACCACAAAAAAGTTGAACAAAAGGACAAAGAAACAAAAATAGAAATGAAATTGTGACAATATTAGAGGACTGGTCCAAAAGAAATTCCAGAAAAAGAGATCAGAGAAAGCCAAAGAGAAGGCTGGAAACAATCCATGAAATGATTTAAGAAAATTTCCCAACACTAATGGACATGAGTTGACAAATCAAAAGAGCTGCCACCTGGTGCATGGGGCTACATGGGGGGAAATGATTTGCATAAAGACTTATCATGAAATTTCTGAATATTGGAGACAAAAGAAAATTCTGTGAGTTTGCCCACATGATGGGCAACCCACCAGATCTGAGCAGAGACAGCCCCTCTTAGTGCTATCGATAACAAGTTCTGAGTAACCTGAGCTTAGAATGCTGTGGAGAGTCTGAACTAGACCTGATCTCTCTTGAGCATATGCTGAGGAAGTTCTTGCTCTCTGTTTCATGACTTCCTGCTTAGATAAGCTGAGAACACTCATTTATGTAAGGAATGTTCTGCTTTGATCTGACCTTGAGAGCTGGACTTAGCCCATGTAAATTCAGGGCAGCCCACTCACACTGACTATGTTCCTTCCGTCCGTCTGGTTCTTGACCTACATTACCACCTTGTCAGACAAATTCCAGTGTTCCTGATGCGAGCTCTATGTTTTGAGGACTTGCTTGTGACCTTACCCAGTGACTTCCCCAGAAGGGGCTTTTATGAAACCTCAGGGAAGCTGAAGCCAGTTCATGACCTAGAGACTCAGCTAGGTTTTCTCATATGGGTCTCTATCTAGCAGGGACACATGTAACTTCATGCTGCTATCTCATTTTCCAAAATGAAACCTGTTATTTGGATCTTCATCCACAAGTGGAGATCCACAAGTAAAAGCTGGGGAATGATTAACACAGAAGGTGGAATGGTGGTTACTTCTGGATGGGGTTGTGGGGATAAAGGGAGAGGCATGTGACTGGAAGGCACACAATCGGTGCCTAAGGGACCAGTAATGTTCTTGTTACTAACTGAAGAGTAGTACAAGAGTACTTTAAACTGTTCTGTATGTATGATCCATTTCATAATTTTGAAGAATGAACAATCGAGCCAAGAAATTGTCCTGGGTCCTTCTAGCAATGATAAGCTCTGATTTTGTCAGGCTGTGATTGGAATTGGATGCGAAGAATGAATCTTATGGGACAATTCATTGCAGTTTATGAGATCACTCTGGTAGGGAGAGCACTGATTTGGTATGAATGTTTGTGGGTCCTGGAGACAAGGGTGATGAACTGCTGACGGACAGTAGGGGTCAGAGAAAACTCTGTGAGGTAGGTTGACCAGGAAATGCTTTCATCCTTGCATTACCTCTCACCATCTGGTTTATTCTCAACAGTGTCCAGAAAGATTCTTTAGTAACTTAAGTCAGATGGTTTCACTTCTCTGCGCAAAATTCTCCATAGAGTTCCCATGTCTTATAGGGTAGAATCTGGAAGGATAATGTATTATCTGGCCCCGTACCACCTCTGTGACCTCTTCCCAACTATCCATGTCCACCATCCGCCATTCACAATGCTTCAACTCCTCTAATATGCCACTCTGTCTCCAAGGGACCAGGTACAACTCTACCCCAGGGCCTTTGTACTTGCCAGCCTCCTCTGCTTTCGGATTGCTACCTACTCATATTCCTAGGGCTTGCATCCTCATTTCTTTTGGGTTCCTGCTGAAATGCCACTTTGTGAGGCCTTTCCTGATGATTCTGTGTGAAATTTCACCTCCTACTTCCATCTTTAACATTCCTTTCTGTTTGTATTTTTCTCATTTCATATACTTATTTGTTCTTTTGTTACTGCTTTTTCTCTCCTATCATCCCCTCCTGACTAGAATATAGCCTCCATAGGGGCAGAATTTTTATCTGATTTATTCGCTGGAATAGTCCTTATATGCAGAGAGTGTCAAAGCTACACTTAAGTTTTCCTCTAGGTCTGCCTGGTCCTGGGATTTCATTTTTCAGATCTGTGGTGTTTCCTTTCATAAGGAGTAATTGATGGTATGGCTAAACAGTGGATGTTGATAAAATATATTTACCCTGAGGAGCATGAAGAGTGCCAGTCAGATGCCAAAACTTATTACTACCATTAGAAAATCACAAGGAATTCTGATAGGCCTGGGAGTAGCCCAAGCTTCCAGACTCTTACAGCACCTTCTAGATTGCCTGAGCTACCCCACTGGCATGCTCTGAGCCCTCATAATTTAGCCAATTACTTGATATGAACTCTCTTGCCTTATAATGCTTTCATCAAATTACAACTTACAACAGATCAGGACAGGCCTAAGTAAAAACAGAGACTTGCTCTTTTGGTGGAAAATTTTCAAGAGGACATCAGAGCAAACCAAAGACTACTCAGGGCTTAATGAGAATTATTCCCATTAATAAGAAATAAGAAAAATTCAGACTCCCTCATGCTCAGAAACTGAATTTACTTGAATGCCCCATTAGGGATGGAGAAACTGGGATGAGTTTTTAGAACGAAAAGTGGAAAAAAAAAAAACAAACCAAAAACAATAGTGAGAATTTCCTAAGTAGACAAAGGGAAAATTTGTGACCTGCAAAACTCTTTAAAGGACCAATGGATTTGTTGTATATAAGCAGAGACTTTAGTTATGAAGGGGGGGGAATATACCTATAAAATTTCCCCCACCTTAAAGTTAGTCACCCTGAGTGATGATTTATTACTTTAGAAATAAAAGGTCTGGTGGTACCTGGGTGGCTCAGTCAGTTCAGTATCCAACTTTTGATTTTGGCTCAGGTTATAATCTCAGGGTTGTGAGTTTGAGCCCCACATTGGGTTCTGTGTTGGGTTGGAGCCTGCTTAAGATTCTCTCTCTTTCTGCCCTTCCCCTCTCCCCCCACCCCCACCCCAAATAGAAAATAAGTAAAATGCCTGGACAGACACATTCTGGTTTCTTGGCAATAAAGCAAGACTGAACCATTTTTGGTAAAGGAAACAATTTGGCTCTTATCAATGTCCTTACATTTGTGTAAGGTTTTATCTTTTACAGAGGATGCATACTCCATCAGTTTACCTTCTCAATAGTTCTGGAAAAGGGACAGGACAAGTAATACAGTCCCCATTTTGCTATTGAAGAAACAAGGGCTCAAAGAAACAGTTTCTTCCAACATCCTTTGTGCAGTGCTGCCCAACTTTCTGTGATATTCTGGAATATTCTGTAGTTACATTGTTTCATATGGTAATTAGCCACAGGGGTATTGAGTAACTGAGATGTGGTTAGTATGATGGAGGAACTGAATTTTTAATTTTTTGAACATTTTAACTAACATTTAAACAGCCATTTGTGGCTAGTATCTACCATATTAGACAGTTAGCAAGTAGACACAGCAGAGACTCTAATCAAGAATGGGTGATTCCATGCCCATTGTTTTCTAGTCCGAGCAAGTTGTAATTAATTATGCAACAGTAAGTGTAATTTTCTAAGAATGTCATAGCTTTAGGAAAGAGTAAAGTGGAATTGGTCCCAGAGACCCTTTGTCCAGCATACCTGGGTTCAATCCCTTGGGCATTTTCATGCAGGCAAGTGCCTACAGCTTGGCTTTTCCAGTAAAGCACAGGATGAAATCTGGTTGCCATTATGCCTGCTATATGATCTTTTTGTGGCTTCCATCTCTTTAGAACAAGAAAAAAGGCCTGAGTCTCCCAACATATGCTAGAATGATAAGCACCTATTTAATCTCTGTCACTGCAAAGAGAACAGAATATCTCCTTTGAAGTGAGGAAAGTAGTTTTGTGAATTTAGGTCAATTCCTTTGGGCTGAGGTGGGAGTGAGGGAGGTAGAGAGTTAGGCCGGGCCTCATGTTTCCCAGAAAACTCCCAGATCTGAGGATATGTTAGTATTCTGTGCTACAGAAGGAGGAAGGACAGAGCGGGGAGCACATTCGTACTTAGTGGGAGCAAGTTGTTCATTTGTTTCTACATCAGCCTTGTGGGTTTGAAACTATTATAAAGCAGAGTTTCTCAACCTCTGCACTGATACTTTGGGCCAAATACTTTTCTGCTGTGGGGGACTGTCCTATGCATTGCAGGATGTTTCATTGCACCTCGACCTTTGTCCATCCCCCAGCTATGACAACCCCCCCCCCCAAAAAATGTCTGCAGATATAGCCAAATAAAGTCTGGATGCATCCAGGTTGAGAACCACTGTAGTGTCGAACTATTGCATAAATCCAGCCAATATCACACAACCAGTATTTTGCTTGGAATATTTTTAAACCCAGGTTCTACCTCCCATACCCAAAGCCCATTATTTTTATGTCATCCCATTTTTAACTCTTGGTGGAGTTTGGGAAAAGGCATTAAAATTAATTAAATTAAAATTTAAATTAATTAAAGTCAAATTTAAATTAAAACCAAAAGAGAATAAGAGCTTTTAAAATCCATCTCTTCCTTCCCTAATCCAATAATGATGCATTCCTAGTGTTTCAAATAGAGCCTGATACAGACAGTGCATTCAATAAATATTTTCTAGACTGTATGCATGAATGAATGAAGCTCAAAGATACCATGTCTGCCATTTTCAGACATTGGGTGAGCGTCAGGTCAGCATCAGGCATGTGTTCTAAAGGATCAGAATGTAGAAATAGAAAGATTTAAAAGAATTTGAGTGGGGGAAGTTTCATGGGATGAATCCAAATTAAGAGCCTTTGGAAGATATTCTCAAATCAGGATCCCAGAGATGAGGCACCAACACAAAACTTAAGCAGTAGGTATCCTAGTGGCTAAGAGCGTGAATGTGAAATCAGACAGCTCTGGCTTAGATTCTGACTTTTTTGATTGTTTAGCATGTGACCATCATTCTTTTTCTAACCATAAAGAAAAGAAAGATCTACAGATAGAGGATCAGAAGAGAACAGGGTGGAGCTTGAGCAAATCAAGAAGGTAAGAGGTGGGGGTGCCCGGGTGGTTCAGTGGTTTAAGCCTCTGCCTTCAGCTCAGGTCAGGGTCCCAGGGTCCTGGGATCGAGCCCCACATCGGGCTCTCTGCTCAGCGGGGAGCCTGCTTCCCCCTCTCTCTCTGCCTGCCTCTCTGCCTACTTGTGATCTTTCTCTGTCTATCAAATAAATAAATAAAAATCTTTAAAAAAAAAAAAAAGAAGGTAAGAGGTGGTCCGGGATGGCTGCTTTTATGGGACTGCCGGGGCAAGGATGGTCAACGTGCTAGGCTGCTGAAAGATGAACAGTCTCAAGAAGTAACCTTCATCTGGTTGTCTCAGGACAGTTTCCCCAGAAGCAGATGAGAGACAGCAGTTTGTGCATAAGTAACTTATTAAGGATATACTCCCAGGAGAAACTAGAAAAGGAACAAGGAAAGCAGGTTGGAGAAGAGGAAGTTGATCAAGGGTACAATTTCAGGCACAGCTCCAGGCTAGCCTGCTCCTGCGGGGGACTCTGGAGTGTAAATTACATCTTGAGAGTTCCTCCTGCCTTGAGGCCAGGGAGCTTTGCTTTCCTTCTTCAACCAGTGACCATTGGATCTAGGATGCCTTGAGAGCTTTTGGCTCTCTGCACATTCAGGCAATTTGGCTCACTGGCTCAGGAGTGTTTCTCTAAAGTACGCAATAGCCAAACCATGGGAGGAGCCAAGAGGCCCTTCAGCAGATGAATGGATAAAGAAGATGTCTGTATGTAAAATGGACGATTACTCAACCATCAGAAAGGATGAATACCCACCATATTCATCAACATGGATGAAAGTGAAGGGGATTATGCTAAGGGAAATAAGTCAGGCAGAGAAAGACAATTATCACATGATTTCACTTATATGTGGAACATAAAGAATAGCATGGAGGACATCAGGAGAAGGAAGGGGAAAATGAAGGGTGGGGGATAATCAGAGGAGGAGACGAACCATGAGAGACTATGGACTCTGGGAAACAAACAGAGTTTCAGGGGAAAGCGGGGGTGTGGGGGGGTGGGAGTGGATTAGCCTGGTGATGGGTATTAAGGAAGGCACGTATTGCAATGAGCACTTGGTGTTACATGTAAACAGTGAATCATGGGATACTACATCAAAAACTAATGTATGGTGACTAACATAACACAATAAAAAATAAAGCCATCAGTAACTTAAAAATACAAAATAAAGTTGTAAATAAAAGTAATTAGAAATAAAGCATACAGAAGCTGAGGATAGATGTACAAAACCAGTATAAAACAGATACGAATGAATCGAGGCATAGCATTGAAGTGTCCACTCCAGGTGTTGAATATTAAATTGAGTTGCTCTTTGGTCAAATGATGAGTAGCCTTGTAAATGATTGAGAAGCTGTTGAGAACAAGAGAACTGGATAAATCAGGGTTGATTGGGAAGGCAGGATTGAGGTACAAAGCTTTGGAGGGGGCCAGCCATAGGTCCTAAATCCTCTTTAGGTATTTTTGATCTGCTCCAGCTTCAGGCCATCATAGCCATGCACTCTGGGGCTCTTGGCTCTTTCTTATGGATTCAAGAAAACTGCCTGTCTGGGCCCAGGGCACGGGCATGCCAGACTGACTGCACAGAGATGGAGGGTTAATTTGATATAACAACTTCTATTGGTCCAGTGAAAATGATGAGAATAACAATAATAACTGAAATTTATTGGAGCACTTCTTATATAGCAGGCAATGGGCTAAGGGCTCAGTTGGCATCAACTCTGTCCTTCATCATGAATCTGCAAGGCGGTTACTATTACCATCACCATAATTTCTAGATTAAAAATGGAGGCTCAGAGAGGTTGTTTTTGCAGGTTACGTAGCTCTTGAATGATGGAGTCAAAAGGCAAATTCAACTGTGAATCCAAAGCTCCTTTTTTTTAACTTACAAGGGGCAAACACCCCCCATCATTACTAAGCATTTATTGAGACTTTTAATACTTTCCTGGTTCTTGGTGGGTTTGTGATCTTGGGGAGGGAACGGATAAGTAAGTTCTGATTACATGAAAGCCAGTAAGAAGGGTCCAGACACATATCATCAGATCAGTATAATTGTTTTGGATACCTAGAAACTTTTAGGTTGTGTCTTATCAGCAACCTGCAGCAGCAAAGTCAAGTGCTTCAACAGTGATGTTATGGTGAACAGAGAGATGGAGTGGGTTGGAAGCAGAGGAGGGTTGGGGAAGGCAACCTGGGCTGGCAGGGAATTTGATGACAAATTCCTCTACTTGTGCTGATCTCTTGGGAGACAAAGAACATCTGGCCTGGGATAAAAGGAACCTTGGAGGTGCTACATGGGAAGGGCAGCCTCCCATGGTCCCTGCCTGCCTCTACCCCTTGCCTTGGCAGGCAGGTCAAGGACAATCCCCCATCCTTGGCCTTAGTTGGTGTTGGGTACAGGCTAAACAGAGAGTGCCTGGATTCATTTAGAAATGGCTGGGGTGTCCTGGGGAGATCAGTCAGTTCGGAATCTGGTGACTTGGGGCTGACATGTCACTCACCAGCTGACCATTCTTGGGAAAGTCACTTAATGTTTCTGATTCTCAGTTTTCACATCTTTAATAATAGGGTAGCTAACATTTATGCAGTACTTAACTAAGTTCCAAACATTGCTCTGAAAGCTTTGCCTACTATATTTAACTCAATCTTTAAAACAACCCTATGAAACAGTTATTATTATCATCATTTTATAGATGAAGAAATTGAGCGCCAAGGAGATTAAATGAAGACCACTTGTCCTGGACTGCCTGGCACTGTCCCTACTTACACATGTTATCCCAGCTTCTCACTGGGCTTAACTTTCTGTCATCTTTCATGCTTAAAAGTTTGGATATTAAATTATATGATCACTTAAATCACATGAACTTGCCAAAATCATAGCCCTGGTAAGTGGTAGAGCAGATGTCTACACCTGGAGAGTCAGATTCCAGGGCCCACACTCTTAATCACCAAATGAATACTAGCCACATCTGTTTCAAAGGGTTATTGTTTTCCTCCCTCTCTCCTTTCCTTCACTTCTTCTTCTTCTTTCTCTCGTTCTCTGCCTGTCTTTTTCCTTCCACATTTATTGGGCACCTACCACAGTGCCCCACATTAAGGATGTAGGATGGTTTATGATCTCAGTGAGTTTAGAATCTGTGGGAAGGCATGAAATCAGAAATCAGAAATCAGTGATCAGTCCTTGCAACTCATAGTGAAAAATGCAATATGACAGACAAAATACTAGGTGCTGCAGGAACACAAGACAGGGGACCCTAACTGTGCATGAGAGGCTCCAAGCAAAGTTGAAGCATGAGGTGACTTTTAAGGTATGTCTTAAGGATGTGTGGAATTGTCTAGACACTTGCCAGGGCTGTTAAAGAAGGGGTGAGGTACAGAGCAATGCTAGCAGAAGAAACTGTTTGCTCCTACACAGACATGGAATACCAGTCAGGAATGAGTTCAGCCACAAATAATAGAACATCCAACTAAAAGTGGTTTCAGGCTCAGGCACTGGTTTCCTTGCCTAACAAGATGCGTCAAGGCAGCCAGTTCTTCACTGTTCAGTCTGCCATCAGGGACCATCTTTTTGCTCTGGGGTCCATCCTTAAATAGCCTGGGTCTTTCTCCTTGTGTTTGACATCTAATGGCTCCAGGATGCCTTTGGAATGGGACAGACCTTACCCTCAATCCTGGCCTAGACCCTTCTCTCTGGAATCTTGCATAAGTCACTTGACTTCCAGTTTTTTCATCAGCCAAATAGGCATGGTGTCATCTGGGCTTGTGGACAGATGACATGATGTGAGCTACTGTGTGTCAAGCACAAAGTAGAAAACAGAAGAGAAAATGGATTTGCTCCCCATTTCAATCCATTTTTGTTGTTGTTGTTGTTGTGCATGTATTTGAATTGTTTTGGGTGGAGGGTAGGGGCTAGGGTAAAAAAAGAGAGGAATCCACATTTTGGGCTACTTTTAGGAATTAAATTTATAATCACAGTAGCCAGATTCATAAGCAACCACCCATCCTTTATAGGTAAGTATAGCTTATATAATTAGCAGATGGCAGGCCAAGCCAGCCACAACTGCTGACCCATTGCAAAGCTTGCCATGTGGTCAGCAGCTCAGAAAGTAGGGCAGGCAGGAGGCACTGGAGAAGGCCAAGGAGCCTCTGGGTCTTTCATGGGCTTTTACCTTGTGTGGTTGACAAAGGCAGCTCAGCATTCTGAAGATTCATATCCAAGTTTGTTGGATTTTTGTCCAAAGCCAGAACTTTAGATCAGCCACAGTTATATTGGAGAGATTAAGTGTTCCATTAGAGGAGGGTGACCATTAATTAAGCCCCAGGGGCTGTCAGAATGAATTATGGCCTTGTAAGGAGAGTGGATGCATCCTGCTATCAGGGGAGATGGAATCAGTTTTCGAGGAGCTTTCTGTAGCTTCCTTGGACATGTCCTATTTTCCCTGACTTAGAAGGGATTTACTTTTTCTTAAAATGTTTTTGTTTGCAAAGTCTATAAAAAGCAAGATGATTTTATTATTGGTTCAGTTATGATGGTGATCTATGAGCCAATGAGTTCATTCCTTGGCATTTTGAAAAATCAAATACCAAAGAACTGGAAATGTGTTAAATGATTTTCCTCTGCCAGGGGGTGACTTTTACATAATATCTGATTTTCAATGGGAAACTAGAAAGAGTTCATTTAAAACAAAGACAAACCTGTGGCCCAGTGTAAATATGGGGACTATATCAGTCTCTGTAGCTGGCAGTGCTGGTATCACCAGGACATATAGCAATATTGTTTTCATTTTAAAAAAAATCCATTCAGTCTTGAAGACACTCAAGAGGAGTCTGAAATTCTTCAGGATGAGCTAGCTTCTTGTAGGGCATATCCTATCAAAGGTTGGCAAATCTTTTCTGTAGGGGGCCAGTCAGTATTTGAAGTGTGCAGGTCTCATGATCTTAATTATAACTCCTCAGCTCTGCTGTAGTGGCACAAAAACAGCCATAGATAATAATAAATGAATGGGTTTGGCTGTGTTCCAGTAAAACTTTATTTACAACAACAGGTAGTAGGCTGATTTGGCCTATGTCAGCTCTTGCTATAGAAGGTATATTGGAAGGGCAAGTAGAAACTAAATACATTTATTTAGCCACCAACATATTTATTGGGTTAGAAATCATGACTCTGATAACATTGAAGTTATCATAAAAATATGCTTTAAAAAATTACTTTTTAAAAATTTTATTAACATATATTATTTGCCTCAAGGGTACAGGTCTGTGAATCATCAGGCTTACATATTTCATAGCACTCACCATAGCACATACCCTCCCCAATGTAAAAATTACTCTTTTAAGAATAAAAGAAATGCTTTTATTATTAATAAATAGGAGAACACAAAAAATAGAAATGCAAGAATATGTTTATACATATTATACGTTGTGATAGACAAGCTAGGTTGGCTAATCTGACACCCATTTGCCCCCTTCTTCCTTGCCACCTCTATTATAGTAGTTGGAGAGCCAACAATTCACTGTCCTGGCTTTTCTACTTCTAGGGATAGCCATATAGCTCACAAATGTCTAGGGTCATTCCACACTCTCTAAAACAACCCCTTTCAAAAGAAATGATGATAATGCTCATTTGGAATCTGTAATTGTGGCTTTGCTGAACTGCATTTAAAGCATAATATCTAAGAACAAAGACCAGTCACAGATGCTGACTGCAATCCAAAAAAGGGTCAAGGGTCAAGGAGGCCTCTGGAGGTTAACTTCTGGTTGCATGCAAGATTTTGCTTGACAGTTTAAAGTTTGAGTCATCATAAATATTTGTGTATGTTAAAAAAAAAAAAGATCCCATCTAAAGCAAATGTTCAACTGAAAATATGAGATTCCAAATCACATGTCCATTATATATGACCTAATTTGAGAACTAAATTATTTTCTAGTTTTATTTTACTCTGGAGAAGTTCATTTTGAAATCTTGGATGAGCTTACCTTCTTCAGTATTAGGCTGGTGGAAATATTCATGTATTCTTGAGTTTTTAAGACAGAGGTTGGCAAACTATAATCCATGGGCCAACTTTGGTCCACCATCTTTTTTTTTTTTTAAATAAATTTTTATTGGAATACAATTGTTATCTACTCATGTGATATGACAGCAGAGTGGAATAGTTAAGACAGAGACCACATAGCTTGAAAAAACTAAAATACTTACTCTCTAGGCCTTTACAGAAAAATTTTACTGAATCTTGGTTTAAAAGTTCTGGAATTAAAACTTCTTGCAAACACACATGAGGTGGCTGAGTTGGAGTGACATTGTTCGTAAGTACTCACTGAATATTTGTGGAAAAAATGTTGGAGAGAAAAGAAATGTGAAAGACCTAGGTTTTTACTTCTTAATGCACTGTGACCTTGATACCTTTTGGGCAAGAGCTGCCTGTATTAGGGATGATACTCTACAACTTACTGAAAACCTACTTTGACCATCTTAAGTGTGTTATATCCATGATCTAGTTTAGGTCCCACCACAACCTGGAAGCTTGTATTATCATTACATAGGTTTGATGATGGCCAATTTTCTTGTGTTCAGAACCTTGCTCATTTCATCTTAGGACTCCAGGTCTATTCTGGATGATTGAGCTTGCTAACCATCTGATTACCTAATAAATAATACAGTTTTAAAAACTTCTTTTATAGCAATTGTTTTTTAGTTATACAAAAGTTGCTGAAGTATTACAGAGGTCCAGTATATTCTTCCTTCAACTTTTCCTAAAATAAACACATTACTTCCATAGTGCAATGCTCAAAACCAAGAAATCCGCACTGAAGCAAAACTGTTAACTTAAAATACAGATCTAATAGAAACTTGACCAAATTTCCCAGAATTCTCTTAGAATTACATCCAGGATCCCATAGTACATTTAGTTTTTATGTCTCCTTAATCTCCTCTAGCCTATGACAGATTCTCAGATTTTCCTTGTCTTTTTTGACCTTGGCATTTATGAAAAGTACTTCCAGATATTTTTTTTAAGACTCTCTCTCAATTTGATTGCCTGGTGTTTCACATAATTAGATTGAAGCGATTCATTTTGGTGAGAATAGCAAAGAAATAATGTGCCTTTCTCCAGGGTTTTGTGATGTTTCTATGTCTTATGACTGGTGATGCTAACCATCACTTGGTTAAGGTGGTGCCCACTAGTCTCCTCCACTTAAAGCTAAGTGAACACCTGGATACAATGAGATGTTCTACCTGTTTGAACTCTTCTAAATAACTGCTTACATCGAATCCCATTCTATCTTTGGTCTTGAACAGGACACTTTTCTTTTGCATTTATTCTTTTTTTTTCTTCTTTTTAAAATTAAAAAAAATTTTTTTTTATTTCTTTTCAGCGTAACAGTATTCATTGTTTTTGCACCACACCCAGTGCTCCATGCAATCTGTGCCCTCCCTAATACCCACCACCTGGTTCCCCCAACCTCCCATCCACCGCCCCTTCAAAACCCTCAGATTGTTTTTCAGAGTCCATAGTCTCTCATGGTTCACCTCCCCTTCCAATTTCCCTCAACTCCCTTCTCCTCTCCATCTCCCCTTGTCCTCCATGCTATTTGTTATGCTCCACAAATAAGTGAAACCATATGATAAATTTTTTTAAAGATTTTATTTATTTATTTGACAGAGAGAGATCACAAGTAGAAAGAGAGGCAGGCAGAGAGAGAGGGAAGCAGGCTCCCCACTGAGCAGAGAGCTCTATGTGGGACTCGATCCCAGGATCCTGAGATCACGACCTGAGTCGAAGGCATCGGCTTAACCCACTGAGCCACCCAGGTGCCCCATGAAACCATATGATAATTGACCCTCTCTGCTTGACTTATTTCACTCAGCATAATCTCTTCCAGTCCCATCTTTTGCTACAAAAGTTGGGTATTCATCTTTTTGATGGAGGCATAATACTCCATAGTGTATATGGACCACATCTTCCTTATCCATTCGTCCATTGAAGGGCATCATGGTTCTTTCCACAGTTTGGCGACCATGGCCATTGCTGCTATAAACATTGGGGTACAGATGCCCTTCTTTGCATTTATTCTTGATTCTAAGTCTCCAGGTTACGTTTGCCCACAAAAACCCTTATAAACCATTACGTGTTTTCTTTAAATTTAACTCTAGAAAGGAAGGTATGACTACATTTTATCTATCTATCTATCTATCTATCTATCTATTTTTGCCATCCCATGCTTCCTCTTACCTTATGGTCCAAAAGAAAAAGAAGAAAAAATTTCCTTTGTAACACACTGTTATCTGCACATATCCTTTCTTCCTGTTACAGTGGCAGAAGTGTTTTTAATCAATGTGAGGTCAATTCCTCACTGTGTGTTGAATCCCAGCCCTTCTCTTCTCATCAGGTGTAAGTAATGATGATGGATCCTTGGGATGGAAATGGTGCCGTGAATACGTATTTAGCTGTAGAAGACTACTGACATGGGAAACTATTAGCAATGTACTTCATTCCTTGGTGGGCATCCATATTTACCTCTGGTATCCTTTTCCTTCTGTCTGAAAAAGGACTTCCTTTAACATTTGTTGGAGAATAGCTCTGTTGGTGATGAATTCTTTCATCTTTTTATATATCTTCATAAGTTTTTATTTTGCCTTAAAAAATTTTTTTTGAGATATTATTCACATACCACACACTTCACTCATGTAGGGCATGTTATTCATTGGTGGTAAGTGTAGTCACAGAGTGATGCAGCGCCCATCACTACAACTAAATTTAGAACATATTTTCATCATTTCTCAAATAGTCTGTACCCGTTTGCCATCACTCTCAATTCCACCCTCCCCTTGAACCTTTCAGCCCCTGGCAACCACTCTTCTACTTTTTGTCTCTATAGATTTGCCTTTTATGTACATTTCATAGAAATGTATCATAGAATACATGAAAGAAGGATTTACTCCTGCTACATCTCGTGTTTGTCTGCCATCCCCTTCTCAGAAGATGAAAATAGATTTACCAAAGACTATTGACTTTAATGCATCAGCAGTAGTTACTTCTAGGTCATAGCTCAAAGCATAGATCAAAACAAACATGAATACAATAGAATATTATTGGGCAATAAAGAGGGATCAAGTACAGAGTGAGTGAACCTTGAATACAGGCTAAGTTTAAGAAACCTACTGTATTTCTCAGTGAAGCTGGTTCTACTGAGCTACTTCACTGAGAAATACAGTAGGTTTCTTAAACTTAGCCTGTATTCAAGGTTCACTCACTCTGTACTTGATCCTTCTTTATTGCCCAATAATAATCTATTGTATTCATGTTTGGTTTTGAAAGATTTTTGTGGTGGGGAAATGATTCTAGGTTGATACTTGTTTCCCCCCCAACTTTTAAAGTTTTAGGTATGTTGCTCTACTTTTTTCTCACTTCTCACTTTATTGTTTCCAAAGATAAATCTATAAATCCAATAAATCTTTTCTTTGTTCCTCAATATATAAATACCTTTTACCCTGGCCACTCTTCATATTTTATCCCTGCTCATTTTTCATATTCATATTTTTTCATAATTTATCATATTGATATTTTCTATATATCACTTGTTTTGAGCAATTTTATTATGATGTGTCTTGATCTGTTCTTTTTGATATTATTTTTAATGGAACTTCTTAGATCTGTGGACTTATACTTTTCATCAAATTCAGAGCATTTGGGCTATTTTTAATATATATATGTAATTTTACCCTAACTTCCCTTCACTCTACCTCCTTCAGGTCTTCAATTTTATGTATATTAGAACACTTCAACTTATTTGCTAACTCCAGGATCAATGTCAGTTCTAAGTTTGCATCAGTTGGTTGATCATTCTCATTATGCACCAGACTTTTCTGCCTGTTCATGCCTGCTAATCTTTGATTGAATGCCAGACATTGTTACTTTTACCTTCTTGATTGCTGGATAGTTTTCTGCTCTTATGAATATTCTTGAGCTTTTTTCCGGGACACAATTAAGTTACTTGAAAATAGTCTTGCCCTTTCAGATGTTCCTTTTAAGCTTATTTGGTGGGACCAGAGTAACATTTAGTCTAGGGCTAACTATGCTATTTCTTCTTCCTGAAGCAAGACCCTTCTAAACACTCAACCCAATTCCCTGTGACTTATGAGATTTTCCATTTGGACACCTGGGAATAGACACTCCTCCCTGCTTTGTGAGAATGCATTATGCTGTTCTCTCTAATTCTTTTGAGTGGTTCTTTTCCTGGCCTCATATAGTTTTCTGCATAGCTATCTTGATCAGGTATCTGCTGAATATTTAAGGAGAACCCTCTGCAGATCTCTGGAGTTCTCTTTCCTCTCCAGGATTCTGCCCTATCCTGGTCCCCTTGGCCTCCCTAGATTCTTAGCTCTGTGTCTTCAACTCAGAAAATTAACTGGGCACTGCCTGTGTTTCCCCCTCCTTGCCCCAAGGTCTGGAAGTTCTTTTAAGACAATAAGCTAAGAAAACTATTGGCCCACCTTGTTTGTTTTCTATCTAATCCTCATTGTTTAATGCCCATTGTCTTGAAAAGCATTGTTTGATATATTTTGTCTGGTGATATTGGTTGTTTCTGAGGGTGGGGGTGGGGGTGGGGGTGGGCAAGGGTGAATCAGTTCCTGTTACTCCATCTTAACTGGAACTAAAAGTCCTCCATCATGGAGTTGTAAATCCAGAAAAAAGATCATTTAGGACAGCTCTTTTTATGGATGCACACAAGGCTGAACAGATTCCTGTGGTCTAGATTAGAAAGAACACTGAACTTGGTGGATGCTCTGTTATAGTCTTAGTTCCATTATTAACTCATTGTATGCTCTTGGATAATTTGCTCAAGAAAGAAAGGATTTACTCCTGCTACTTCTTGTGTTTGTCTGCCATCCCCTTCTCAGAAGATGAAAATAGATTTACCAAAGACTATTGACTTTAATGCTTCAGCAGTTAGTTCCTTCTAGATCATAGCTCAAAACTGATTAGACATATGAAGCTGGCTCTACTGAGCTACTTCACTGAGAAACCAAAAGTTGACATGGGGTGTCTGGATGGCCCAGTGGGTTGTGTCTGACTCTTGATTTCAGCTCAGGTCATGATCTTACGCCCATGATATCAAGCCCCATCTGTCCTCGGGCTCTGTCCGCGGTATGAAGCCTGCTGAAGATCCTCTCTCTCTCTTTCCCTTTGCCCCTCCCTATCCCCACTTGTGCATGTTCTCTCTCTAAAGAAGGGAAGAAAGAGGAAAAAGGAAAAAAAGAAAGGAAAGTTAACAGACTGAAGGAAATAAGCAAATCATCATTCAGTATGACCACTGAGTGTAGAGCTGATAGCCCTCTAGATCTCATTTGATAGCTTAATAGAGCAGTGAAGTACACAATATTTATTAAAAATGTCTACCCAAATGGTTAGTAATCTAAGCTCTCTGAAAATATACTTAAATTGAAACTCACAGATATCAGAAAAGTCAGTTAATAGAACGTTGCTGTATGTATATGTAGAGCCATGATGGTCAATAGCAATCTTTCAGGGGTGCCTGGGTGGCTTAGTGGGCTAAAGCCTCTGCCTTTGGCTCGGGTCATGATCCCAGGGTCCTGGGATTGAGCCCCACATCAGGTTCTCTGCTTGGCAGGGAGCCTGCTTCTTCCTCTCTCTCTGCCTGCTTCTCTGCCTACTTGTGATCTCTCTCTCTATCAAATAAATAAATTAAATCTTTTAAAAAACAAATGGCAATACTTCAGAGGTGCCCCATAAATAACCCCCACATACACCTCTGCTTAGTTACTCCCAAACACGTCACCCTGTTTGTTTTATTCAGAGTATTTGTCACAATCTGAAGTTAACTTGTTTACCTCTTTCTTCTTGTGGTCTATCCCTTGCCCTTACCCCTACCACTTGGGGGTCAGCTCAGGGAGGGCCAGAGCCTCCTTCACTGCTGGATTTAGTACTTTACACAGGACCTGTCACAAAGTAGGGCCTCACTGAGGATTCACTGAATTGTTGGCTAGAAGAACAAAGCTCCAGTAGGAATTCAGTACAGCTAGGATGGAGCAGGACAGCATGAAACTGAACTTTCAACCAAAGATCAGTTCTGACATAAGCTATGTTCATTTATATAAGAAGTATTCAATGTGGACTGACACTGTTGGAAGCTCTGGGCCATATGCCAGACCTTGGACAAGTCACTTAAACTGCCTGGGCCTTATTTTCTCCCCCTGCAAGTGGATACATTGAGATCCACCTCACAAGATAGTAATGTATGTAAAATGACTGCACACTACAGTGGTCTACATAAATGTATAATATTCTTCACTACTTTAATATAACTTTATTTTGAATTTCTAACCCTTCTAGAAATTCTTCATGACCTCAGTCTGGGAAGACTTAAATGGTTTCTATATTTATTATATAAGCAACTATAGTGATTTTCCTTTATCTTATTTTCTTTTCTTTGGTGGGAGCATCCTAAACATTTTGAATTTTCTCAGGGAATGATGAGATGTCTTCATCCTCTCTTGACACCTCTCTCTGAGATACAAGAGTGTAGGAGTCCAGCTTGGAAGTTGGCCACTGGGGAGGAGAAGAGGAGAAAGGAAAAGTTGGTGTTTGCAAGTTGCCTTGGTTACAGGTATCACCTCCCTTTTGATGAGGGCCTGCCCTCCGAGAAAGCCTGGTTTTAATTTCCCCTTTGAAATGGGAACTGGACATTGTTGCCAATTTAGATTTCACTGGTCAGCTGTTTGGCAGATTCTGGTCCCCTGAGGCTATTTTTGCTCAGGCTACCCACTGGCCGTTTTGCAGCCACGATTCATTAGTCCAACAGTTCTGATTTGGGTTAGGATGAATGGCCTTAATACTGCTGCTCACTAAGCACCTTGAAAAGGACCACTTAAGCCATAACTGTGGGGTGGGGAGGGTGTCACCCCAGGAAAAAAAAGTGATGAAACCTTATTCTACTGGATGAAACACTCTGTGTTTTGATAAATGCATTGCATGGTTGGGATGTCACTAATATTCTTACAAGTGGAAGGGGAACTGGTGTGGGGAAAAGAGTGAAGATACAGGTGTGAGAGGTTGTGAGAGCTGCGTTGACATTGGGGTGACACAGATGGGTTGGTTGTAAGGTTCAGGACAGGTTCATCATCTGCCAGATGGAGTTTGCTACCCAAGTTCCATCCCTGGAAGTGTGGGGAGCTACTTTTGGGGCAGTGTACCAAGGGAAGGTTTTGAGGGCCAGGTTGACTTGGCAGAGAGGGACCTGGAACATGTAAATATGCAATCATAGAGCTAAAGAGTAGAGATAAAAGTAGAAGCCATAAGGTAGACCAAGACACCAAAAGCTAGGGAAAAATTGAGACACATGTTGAACTGATGGGACTTAAGAATTATAGCTGGGCAGAGAGAATGAATGGTTGGTGATGAAAAAGGGGGAGAAAAGGATTTCAAAAAGAATTTAAGGGCAAGATGAAAGGGGGAGAAGCTGCTATTCAAGTATCTGAATCCACAGATGCTGGCTATCTGCTAGACCATTTCTTGGATGGAATCCCAGAGAAATTTTTCTTAGGTGTACTGGGAGTGGAGACATGGCTTCCTCATTCTGGAAAGTCAGGCCAAACCATGCTTTCATGAAGGTGATGTTAATACATGTGACAATGCCTTGGTTAACCATAAAACAGTTCGAATGTTAGTGATTATTGATGTTTACTCTATGATAATAACAAACATGTGTATTATTTCCCCTTCGGCCCCTGAGAGGATCCTCTCCTGCCAGCTGACCTCAGTCAAGTCTACCTCCGCCCATCAGAGAGGTTCTAGTGGTGGAACCTACAAAGAGGAGTCAGACCCTTCAGCCCTCTCCCAAGGGTCCCTTTTGCCCTCATGCAAAATTGGAAGGAACTTGGAAGGAGTGGCCTTTTCTAAGCCAAGAAACTGTCCTCTTGAGCCCTTTCTCCAGAGCAATGGGGCTCTTCTCATCCTACATCCACATAACCAAAAGGGGCCTTTGAAGGAGTCTTCCAAGAACAAAACAATTTCCTGGAAAATGACTTGTTATCTTCTCAATTAGAAATACAGGCATTTGGCAATTCAATAGCAGCCTCCCTTGCTAAAATGAAAATAAGAAATTTCCCCACCCTGTCCTCATGCAAAGCGCCAGGCACTATCATCAGTGATAATTAGGTGAATACATTCAGTCCCACAGCAGTTGAGTAACTTGTCCATCTTCCCACAGTTAATAGGCTTACAAGTCAGGCTCAGGACTTCAGGCCCCATGTGGTTTCTTTGCCTCTAGAATGGCATTCTACCTTTGAGATGTTGTCTCAATGACCACCCCCCACCCCCATATACTCATCCTATTTCTGGAAGAAAACTATGTCTTTTGTGAACCATGATCTTTAGTATTAAACAAAGCATTTAAGTCTGAGGCATATTGTGAATAGTGTTTAACATTCCTGAACTTGAGATCTGGCCATCTTGGCCTGCTCCCTTTGATGGTAAGTTAAACATCAAGGCTATAATAACAGACTCTGCTTGTCTTAATAGAGAATAAAAGCTGGGCATTTTGCACGTGCACAGGAAATTCTTTTAAAATAACCAAGTATCAGGAGTTTATTTTTTATTCTTAAAATATGAAGTTGATTTATCTTCAAAAGTTACTCCCTAGAACTCTTCTTAAACAGTGTATTTTTCAGATGGCTGTAATGTTAATGTCTGTTCAACTAACATAAGTAAGACACAAAACCCATCATCTTCTTTTCCCTGGATCACTGGAGAAGTTTCTTAACTGGTCTTCCTGCTTCTGCTCTGCCCATCCTCTGCCCGTCTCTCTCCACCTTTTACTGGTCTTTTCTTTACTCTGTACCTATTCATTCAGAATGAATGTCAGAACAGTTCACTCCTTCCCTGTTTTATTTTTCTTCATTCATCAAAATGTCTGTGGAGCCCTTACTGAATGCCAGGAGCTGTTCTAGGTGCTGGGAATATATCGATGAATAAGACAAAGATTTCAGCCCTAGCAGGTAAGACAGATAATGATAATGTAAGCTTAATAAACAAAGGGGAAGAAAAAAAGACCGTAAGGAGATGAAGCAAAAGGAAGGGGGAACCAGACTGCAAGGGTTGAGGATGAAGTAGGGAAGAGCCTTTCCAATTTTAAAATAGGGTGATCATATTAGACCACATTAGGAAAGTGTCATTTGAGCTCAAAACCCTCCCATGGCTTCCCATTTCACCTAGAGGAAAAACCAGAGGCCTTACAGTTGCCTTATAATTGCCATCCTACAAGGTCTAGACTCCCCCCAATTTCCATGACCTCCTCTCCTTTACTGTCTCCTTAGATCAGTGGTCCTCAAACTCTAGTGGACATCACCTTGAGGGCTTGGTAAACCACAGATTACAAACACTAGTGAAATCCAAATAAAGTCTGTGTGTTAGTAGAGTTGTATCAATGAATAGTCTTTGTTAAATAAGGTGTTAACATTAGGGGAAGTTGACTATAAGAAAAATCTTTGTACTAGCTTTACATTTCTTCTGTAAATATTAAATTATTTCAAAATAAAGTGTTAACACTATCCCCCCTACACACACACTTATAACACACTGCTGATTCCACCAGAGAGTTTCTATTTCTATAGATATGGAATGGACTCTGAGAATTTACACTTCTCTAACTATTCCCCAGATAATGCCAATGCTGCTGGTCCAAGGGCAGAATTTGGAGACCTAATGCCACTCACATCTAGCCAGGATGATCTCCATGGTCCTCCTAGAACAGCCCAAAGACTCCACCCTTGGGCATCTGCACCTGCTTTTCTCCCTGTCTGAATTCAACTCACTTCAGAACAGGGCTTATAAAGTACCTTCCTCACCTCCCCCAGGTGTCCATTCAATAGGGACGACTGCTTAACCAATTGAAAATAGTTAGCTGTTCATGTCTTCTGCCCATTTCCTGACTGGATTATTTGCTTTTTAGGTGCTGAGTTTAATAAGTTCTTTATAGATCTTGGATACCAACCCTTTATATGATACGTCATTTGCAAATATCTTCTCCCATTCTGTAGGTAGCCTTTTAGTTTTGTTGACTGTTTCCTTTGCTGTGCACAAGGTTTTTATCTTGATGGAGTCTCAGTAGTCCATTTTCGCTTTTGTTTTCCTTGCCTTTAGGGAGGTGTCTTGCATGAAGTTGCTGGGACTGAGGTCACAGAGTTTGCTATATGTGTTCTCTTCTAGGATTTTGACGGATTCCTGTCTCACATTTAAGTTTTTCATCCATTTTGAGTTTATCTTTATATATGGTGTAAGAGTATGATCCAGTTTCATTCTTCTGCATGTGGCTGTCCAGTTTTCCCATCACCATTTGTTGAAGAGACTGTCTTTTTTCCACTGGATATTCTTTCCTACTTTGTCGAAGATTAGTTGACCATAGAGTTGAGGGTCCACTTCTGGGGTATCTGTTCTAGTCCATTGGCTTATGTGCCTGTTTTTGTGCCAATACAAAGCTGTCTTGATGACTATAGCTAATATAGCTTGAAGTCAGGCATCATGATGCCCCATGCTTTGATTTTCTTTTTCAACATTCCTCTGTCTATTTGAGGTCTTTTCTGGTTTCATGCAAATTTTAGATTGTTTATTCCAGCTCTGTGAAAAATGTCAATGGTATTTTGATAAGGATTGCTTTGGATGTGTCGATTCCTAGGTATCTTATGGGTTTGTAAATGGGATTGATTCTTTAATTTATTTTTCTTCAGTCTCATTGTTAGCATATAGAAATGCAGCTGGGGCACCTGGGTGGCTTAATGGGTTGAGCCTCTGCCTTCGGCTCAGGTCGTGGTCTCAGGGTCCTGGGATCAAGCCCTGAATAGGGTTCTCTGCTCAGCAGGGAGCCTGCTTTCCCCTTTCTCTCTGCCTGCCTCTTTGCCTACTTGTGATCTCTCTCTCTGTCAAATAAATAAAATAAAATCTTTAAAAAAAAAAGAAATGCAACTGGTTTCTGTGCATTTATTTTGTATCCTGCTATGTCACTGAATTGCTGTACAAGATCTAGCAATTTGGGGGTGGTCTTTTGGGTTTTCCACATAAAGTATCATGTCATCTGCAAAGAGTGAGAGCTTGACTTCTTCTTTGACAATTTGAATGCATTTTATTTCTTTTCACTGTTTGATTGCTAAGGGTAGGACTTCTAGTACTATGTTGAACAATCTTGGTAAGAGTGGGCATGTCTATTGTGTTCCTGTGCTTAGGGGAAAAGCTCAGTTTTTCCCCATTGAGAATGATTCTCGTTGTGAGTTTTTGTGAATGGCTTTTATAATATTGAGGTGTGTTCCCTCTGTTCCTACACTTTGAAGAGTTTTAATCAAGAAAGGAAGTTGTATTTTGTCAAATGCTTTTTCTGCATCAATTGAGAGGATCCTATGCTTCTTGTCTTTTATTAATGAGATCTATCATATTGATTAATTTGCAAATGTTGAACCACCCTTGCATCCCAGGAATAAATTCTTTTAGTGTACTGTTGGATCCCATTGGCTTGTATCTTGGTGAGTATTTTGGAAAAAAAACAAGTCTGCTTACTCCTCCCCTTCAGGATTCCCTGCCATCTTGGCTGCTGCTTTTTTTTCTCCACAGACACTCACCACCATGTGACACAGTATATATTCTGTTATTTGTATGTTTTTCTATCTCCCATCAACTCTGCCCAGAAATGTAAGCTCCTAAGGGTGGCTTTTCTGTCTCATTCTCTTCAGTAGTTAGAACAGTGCCTCATCACAGTGTGAGTTCAAAGACCATACATTTACTAGATGAGTGAAGGGATGAATAGGGCAAAACAGCTCTCAAGAAATGGCATAGCAGCATCCATGAGAGCTCAGATTCAAGAGTCTGAAAGATCTGGGCTCAAATACCTACTCAGTTCTATATAATTTGTTTCATCTTGGGCAAAGTACTATCCTCAACAAAAATTGAAGGGAGTCCCAGTTATACTATCTCATAGGGAAATGTAAAAATTCAGTGCCATAATATAGGAAAGCACTTAGCACAGTGGGAGGCATAGAGTAATCTCTTAATAAATGTCAGCTAATAATGTTTTTGCTTTGCACATTTGTAGGGCAAATTTAAACAACCAGGACCTTGGTTAAAATTCAATTTTGCATGGAAACCAG
This sequence comes from Mustela erminea, assembly GCF_009829155.1. Lineage (NCBI taxonomy): Eukaryota > Metazoa > Chordata > Mammalia > Carnivora > Mustelidae > Mustela > Mustela erminea. The sequence continues at coordinate 16,001,960 of NC_045619.1, forward strand.
TTCCTTAGAGTTGGTGAAAGCAGTTTCTGTGATAATAGCTAATATTTATCGAATTTCACTCTGTCCCATGCTCATGTGTTCTAAACACTTTACATGTACTATCTCACTCAGTGTTACAACCATCCATAAGCTAGGAGCTATAGAATCTCTGTTTTGCAGATTAGGACACGGAGGCTCAAGAAAATAAGCAACTTCCCTGTCATCACACAGCAGGCAAGCAGAAAAGCTGAGATTCGAATGTGACCTCTGAGCCCCAGCTATACTATGCTATGCTGCTCCTACTATACTTCCATGTTATTTTATTAAATCCCCACGCAACCCTACAGTGTGGGCATTATTACCCTCGTCATAAATGAGCGACATGGTTTCATTCATTTGCTAAAATTATATAGAAAATGGCAGCAGGGATTTAAGCCTGGAATATTTGTCTCCATAATTTTCCAGTACACTCTCATGATGCCTGTGAGACACCCAGATTCCAGCTGGCTACTCTGTGGCCTTTGGACAGTCCACACGGGTTGGCCGGGTAATGTATGACTCACTTGGGCCTTCACCCCAGTGCTCAGGCCCCATGAGATGGGTGGATTCCTTGAGAGCATTGGGAGTAAGGATGCAGGACTTCTATTTTATAAAAGAAATCATTATCTTCTAATCTGTTTTATATCTGGATTCAGTTTGGTCTTCTCTAAGAGACTTCTGTGTACCCAGTCCTGTGTTATGGGTGTGTTTTAGGGGGATCAGTGAGAGAGGAGAGAATTCCTCTCAGATATAGCTGCTTCCTTCATAGAACTCATGATTGAAGAGCAAATAAAAATGACACTGAGACGCAGGGGTGCACTGAACTGTATGTTCCTGATAGAAGGCTTTAGGGATTCACAAAAGTGGTACTAGAGCACCTGGACAGGTTTGGGGCATGAGGACCTTAAAGGTCATGTGGAATTTGGAGGCAAAAGGAAAGATGAACCAGGCTTGGACAAAAAGGTTGAAAAGGAGGCCAGTGCTGAGATGTTCTTGGTAAAAGAGAGAAGGAAATTGGCATTTCCGGAGAATCTCTTTATGTGCTGAAGGCTGAGCTAGGCAGTCAATATATAGTATTTCTTTTTTTTTTTTTAAAAAGATTTTATTTATTTATTTATTTGACAGACAGAGAGGGAACACAAGCGGGGGTGGGGGGTGGGAGAGGGAGAAGCAGGCCTCCTGCTAAGCAGGGAGCCCAACGTGGGGCTCGATCCCAGGACCTTGGGATCATGAGCTGAGCCAAAGGCAGACACTTAACAACTGAGCCACCCAGGCATCCCAATATATAATATTTCAATGACTCCTCAAATTAGCCCTGCAAGATGGATGGGGTTGCCTCCATTTTATAGATGAGAAAACAGGCTAGAGAGGTTAAATAATTTGGTTTTGGTCACACATCTCCTAAGTGGTAGAGTGTGGTTCAAATTCACTCTTGACTGGCTGCCAAAATGCATGCTTTTCCCATACTGCTAGGATTTTATAGGATTTCCAACCTTCCTAGGAGCAACTACAACAGGCAGCTTGATTCTTAGGATGGTTAATTTTATGAGTCAATGTGACTGAACCGCAGGATACTCAGGTATTTTGTTAGCTATTATTCCGAGTGTCTCTGAGGGTGCTTCTGGACGAGATTAACATTTGAACAGGTAGACTGAGTCAAGCAGATTGCCCTCCCAGTGTGAGTGCCTCATCCAGTCTGTTGAAGGCTTGAATAGCACAGAAAGTCTGAGAATTCATTCCTGCTGCCTGTCTTTAAGCTGGGACATCAGTCTTCTCCTGTCCCTGGTCTCAGGTTGGAATTTACACCATCAGCTCTCTGCCTCTCAGGCTTTTGGACTTGACCTGGAAGTACACCTACAGGTCTTCTGGGTCTCCAGCTTGTTACTGCCGATCTTGGGATTCCTTGGCCTCCATAAGGACACGAGCCAGAACTTTATTCTCTCTTTCTCTCTCCCACTTCCCTTTTCTCTCTCTGTCTCTTAATTATGCATATCCCCATTGGCTCTATCTCTAGATACTACATTCCTTTCTGATTTCATGGCAAAGATACTCTGATTCTGATGAGGCCCAAACCTGGACCATGGCATGGTCAGCATCTCCCAGCAGAAGGCAGAGAGCCCTGGCCTGGAAGCAGAGTCCTAACCCCAAGAATGTGGTTCCAGGAGAGAATAAAGCTGGTGCTGCCCAGAGAATGCAGCCAAACTCTTGAAGCCTCTGGTAGGTACAATCAGTTTGACTCTGTCAACTAACTGTATGACAGGTAGGCTCTGTGCTAGGGGAGCAGAGATACCAAAGTGAAAGAGACCCAAAGTTGGTCCTCATCCAGCTCACAGTTTGCTTTGCATGGATGGGCAAAGTGATCATTTCAATACTGGTTCACATGGACTACTATTCCTTCAGCCAGCCACCCTCTGCTCCAGCCTCCATAGGTTTGTCTCTGCCTTTAGAAAATCACCAGTCGCTGAGTGCCTGCTTTAGCATGGTCTCTGGCATCCAGTCTTGTCTGTGTGATCCATTCTTTTGTGACCCCGCAGGTTACAGCATGTCTCCCCAGTGGAATAGTCAGTCACATGAACAAGCATGTCCCTTGGAATAATTGTTCATTCCTGAATATGTATTTTCAAATAGAGGACCACAAGCTGAGTATATCCTGAAGTGAAGATTCTTTTGTGCTTCCTACATTGAAATTCCATCAATTTGCTAGAGCAACTCAGTACTTATTATTGCAAAATATGGTCATAATTAATGATGGCAATAAAAGCTATTAGTTTTAAATATGAAACAGTTATCAGACCTTTCAAGTAGTAAAGAGACCGCATGATGCTAATCTAGATATTTTAAAGGGAATGGTCAGTTGGTTAGTTTAAAAATAAGTTAATAGCCTTTGTGAGCCAACTAATGTTTATAAAGTTTGAATACTAACACATGATAGAATAATCAAGATAACAGATTAGGTTAGAATGCAGATATTTATAGCATTACTTGGTATACTAGTATTCGTCACACAACTTAAGTGGTCTTTAAGAATCAGAATTCTTATTTTTTTTTTTTTTGAGATTTATTTTCCATTTAGGCCATGGATCTTCTGAGAAAATGTTTTATTTAGAATGCTTCATTTCTTGTGAGGATGAGTTAAAAAAAAATATGATAATGCTGATTTTGCCTCCTCAGTGGAGAAATATCTCCAAAACATGTGAAGCAACATCGGTGATAAATCCTCTTCAACCCAGACATGAAGAGTATACAAAAGAGGAAGAAAAGATCATGTGGGAGAATAGCGTGATACTCAAACTACATTTTCTTTCTGGCGGTCAAACTGTTAACAAAAGCGATTTTAAGGAAATCCACTGTAGCTTCGAGCCAGCAGAGGCTTTGCTTTGGTTAGTCTCTAGCAGAAGAGAAGGACAGGTCCCAAGTGTGACACCCACATCGGTGTCAGCAGCCTCTCCACTGCCACCACCAGCCAGAAGGAGCCGTGTTTCTCCACTACCACTGTTGAAAATGTCTCAAGTAGTCACTGTAGTGATAGTGGAGAGTATAGCACTGAGAATTTACTGGGCCACATTGTCATACCAAATATTTAAAATTCAATGGCAAATAGTTTTAGTAATAAAATGTAATAGTAAGTCAGTTGTTGATTGAACTTTAGATTCATGTTACAGACTGCTGAGTTCCACTTCAGGTCCTTCTGGCCTCACCTATCTTGCCTCAGTGCTATGATCATCAGCTCTGCAAGGTTGTTGTTGACCTACTGGTCAGTAGGTCCTGACCTATTTCCTGTAGGTGCAGCCTGTTGGTGCCCAGCCTCAGTCCCATGCATGAGCTTCTCACCTCCAGCCTGGGGTTCTTGTTGACACCAAGTCACCCCTCTGGATGCCTTACTTAAGTACCCTGGAGCCCAGGGCAAATAAAGCCACACTAACAAATTGGCAATGGAAGTTGGTGAGTCAATTCTCCTTTTCTCTTGCCACAGATAGTCCTGAGACTCAATATGTATGTCTTCAGGGGATGGTCCCACAGCAGCCAATAGCCAATTACAGCTAACTCGTGCTTATTCAATATTGAATCCTACCTTTGGCTCTCACTCTGTTGAGTTTTAAGGATAGGTCAACAAATTCTCTAGCATTCCTCCCCTCAACAGAGTTTCCTTTTCCTCTATTTGAATGTGGATTGGACTCAATATCTGCTTCTAGAAAACAGAATTCAGCAGAAGTCATGGAATGTCACTCTCAAAGTTATAAAGAAAAATAAACATGACCTCCTTCTTGGGTTCTCTGTTACTGGTGGAATTGTGTCCGCCCTCCCCCCACAAATTCACATGTTAAAGCCTTGGTCCCCAGGTATCTCAGAATATGGCTGGATTTGGAGATAAGGTCTTTGAGGAAAAAATTAAGTGAAAAATGAGGCCATGAGGGTGGGCTCTGATTCAATAGGACTGGTGCCCTTGTAAGAGGAGGAAGAGACCCCAGGGATATGTGTGCAAAGGAAACCATGTAAAGATACAGCTAGAAGGTGTCCATCTACAAGCTGAAAAGAGAGGCCTTAGGAGAAACCAACCCCACAGACACCTTTATCTCGGACTTCCAGCCTCTAGAACTACAAGGAATGAACTTTCGAAGCCACCCAGTTCTGTGGCCTGTTGTTATGACAGCTGGAGCTGGCTAATACATTTTCCCATTCTCTTTCAGATCACAGACTCTGGGGGAAGCTGGCTGCCATGACACATGGGGCTGCCATGACAGCCCCACAGAGACACCCCTGTGGCCAGGACTGAGGTCTCCTGACAGCAGACCTGTTGGTGAGCCTGGAAATCTTGGAGGCCCAGCTGATGGTGTGCAGACAGTCTGAGAGATCTTGTGCTAGAGCTACAAGGCAAAGCTGCTCCTGGACTCCCAACTCACAGAAACTGTGTGAGACAATAGTGTTCATTATTTTAAGCCACTGAGTTTAGGGTAAATTGTAACACAGCAACAGAATATTAATGCCCCTCCTTTCCTGCGTCATTGTCCTTTCCTTCACCCCTATGCCCAGAGGTGGTCCCAGTGCAATGGCATACTTCATATGGACCCTCGCCTCAGGTTCTGCTTGCTGGGGGAACAGACTAAGACACTTCAAAATTCCATTCTATGGTGGTCATAGTCTGCCCTGACCCTTGGCTTTTGCTGAATACTGTCTTTTAACATCTGACCATTTGTGATTTAGACAAAATGGGTATCTAATTTACCTTTAAATCATTTATGATTCAAAAATGTATCAATCAAATACCTACTCTGGTCAGGGACTGTCTTAAACTTGAGATATGATAGTCAGCAAAAAACAGACAGGTGTGTTTCCTCATGAGGAACCCAGGAGTTGGGGAACAGCCTTCAGGAAAATATGTCTGACCTAGTCATGGCAGCCTCTGAGGCTCCAGCCTCCCCTAAGTGCACGGAGTATGTCCCTGGTAGAGTCAAACATAGAACCTGTGGTCCCTTCCTTCCAGCTCTTTTTAATGAAAGGACCACTCACACATGACACTGAAGACTTTAGTCTCCTGAATGTGCAGCTCTAGGTGCCCCTGTCTGCCTCCTCTACCTTTCAGTGGGTGCTTGTTGAGGCCAGCTATTTGGGAGGCCAAGTGGGACAGTGGTTATGAGGGGAACTCGGGAGTCAGCCTGTCCATCATGGCCCTTACTCACTAGCTGTGTGACTTGCCAAGGTAAGTAACCTCGACTTTCCCAGCTGTGGTGAGATAATAGTGCCTAGTCATAGAGTTGTTGACAGCATTAGCATTGATCATATTTTAATGGTGCTCAGGATGGAGCCTGGCATATATTAAACGTTGGCAATTGTTATGTACTGGGCACTGGGGAGGGAGCCAAATGCATCATAATTCATATGCCCAAGAAGCTAATGAACATGGGGCACTCAAGGAAAGAGGTCCAGCTGTTACCAAGCCATGGAAGCCATGCCTGGGCCTGGCTGGTGTGCAGTGAGGTACCAGCTTGCTGAAGGAGTAAGTGAGGAAAACCCAGGAGCCCAGATGTTGTGGACTGAATCACAGCCATCAACAATGTCCACATTCTAATACTCAGAACCTGTGGATGTTACCTTGCATGGTAAAAGGAACTTTGCAGATAAAGTTAAGGATCTTGAGGTAAAGAGATTATTTTAGATTATCAGTATGGGTCTAATGTAACCATCGGTATCCTTATAAGAGGGAGGCAGGAGGGTCAGTCAGAGGGGAGGTGGCGATGGAGGTAGACTGCAGTGATGTGGCCATGAACCAAGGAATGCAGGCAGCCTCTAGAAGCTGGCAGAGGCCAGAAATCGATTCTCCCCTGCAGTCTCTAGTAGAATCAGCCCTGCCCTGTAAGGTGCCTGTGGAACTTCTGGCCTTCAGGGCAGTCAAGAACGATGTGTGTGGTTGGAAGCCACTGAGTTTGTGGCAATTTTGTTAACAGCAGCAACACGAGAACTAACACACAGCTTCACATTATCAGGGAACTGAGTGGTAAGCAACTGAAGCAAGTCCCCTCACAAAGAGACTTCTCAGAGGAAGGGTCACTATGCCTCTCTGGGGGGCCAGCCAGGGGCCAGCTCCATAAGCTTAGGAAGGAAGATAGCCCAAGTTTCAGGAGTGGAGGGATCCCTGCTCCCTTGCATCTCCAAGCAAAGGACCTCTGGGGGAGGACATGGAGAGTCTCCCACTACAGACAGCCCAAGCGGGTCTGGGAGAACAGGGACCAGGACGTGCTAATGCCCAGAGCAGGGCCACCTATTTCCAGAGATCAGGACAGCTTGGGAATCCTTGTGGGAGACAGACTGGAACAGTGTCAGGATGGCAGTACCGCCTAGCCAAAGTGCCAAGAACAGCTCCCACACAGGCCCACAGACTCTACAGAAAGGAAGAAAGGTCTTCACACCATACCATTTGTACAGAGCAGAACTTTTATAGACTGGAAGAGGAAACTTCAGTCTCTAGAGCTAGGCAGGCTTAGCTTTTGCTGCTGGCAGTTGTTCACTGCCCATGTCCTCAGGCTCATCCCCTAATCTCTTTAAGCCTAAGTTTGCTCATCTGTAAAATGGGGATAGTAAAAGTGATGTTGATGATGATGATGGTGATGATAAGTCACACTTATTGAGCACATATTACATGCTGGGTCTACTCGACATTCCAGGAACTGTTTTATTGAGATTCCGTGGAAGTCCAATCCTTGGGGTGAGTTCTAGTATTGTCCCTATTTGAAAGATAATAGGACTTAACTCAGGGTGTTGAGTTGGGAGAGTTCAATGAGCTAAAATTTGTAGTGCCTTTATGGGCATGTGGTCAGGTATGCCTTAAAAGACATCTGTCTTCCCTTCCCCCCACCTCTGTCCATTTCCCCACTGAGATCTGGCTTCACTCAGATTATTTTGTTCATCTTGTGAGGAGTTTGAGCCCCTCCAAAGGTCATGACTATGAGTTGTCTGATGTTTTAGAGCCTTGGTCTACTTCTCCATGTCCGGCTCAGTACTGGGCACAGAGTGGGAACAGAGTGTCATGTCTGGGCTGCACTTTTGGTGAAGAGTATGTGGCCCATGAAACTCTTTCTCAGATGTGCCTTTTTGTCCCCAACTGACCCATGAAACCCCAGGGATCTCCTGAGTGATAAAGGCAGTGATCAGGTTTGTTTTTCCTTCAGAGCCCAGCAAATGGCATTTCAGTGTGTCTGTCCCAGGTGGCCAAGATGTCCAAAACCACCTGGTTGTGCCTGAGTCTGCTGAAGCCAGATCGAATGGGGGTAACACGGGGCATACCATTGACTGGAGCAAATGTAATGGGCTGGTGAGCTATCTGAATATCAAAGGATACTGACTTCTTATAAGAATCCTTACATTTGCCAGTCCTTCCTGACTGGGTCCCACATGGAGCCCCACCAGCACTGTCCCCCAGAATTAGCAGGGCAGGCTTCACCCTGTCAGACGGGACCACACTTCTAGCATCTGCATTCTGGGCAAAATCCTTTTTAACCTGAATTCTCATCGGTTGACAAACCATGTACTGTCATCCCTGATGGGTAAGATTGTGAGAAAACCTATCACCTCATTAAGGGCACAGGTTAACTGAGGGTGATTGATTTTCCATAGCTCTGAGAAAGCTTACAAATCCTTTGTATAAACACTCGTTCGACAGGGAAAACAGTTTTCCCTTCTTCTGTTGAGGGCAGCAGACAGAGTAAATATTGACAAATGGACAGGTTTACTTTCCTAAGAACCCTGAGGCAGGTAAATGGGGCAGGGGAGAAATGCTTTGGTTGAGTCATTATCAACAGAGGGAAAACCATTCATAGGGCACCATCTTTGATGTGGTCTTTGGTGTGACCAGAGTTTTCCGAGACTGAGGGTGTAAGTTGGAACTTTATAAGGCAGGGGTGTTCCGCCCTGACCAGGCAGCAAGATCATCTGGGCCTTGACACCCCCACCCCACCCCTAGGGACTCTGGTGTGGGAGGCCTGTGGTGGAGCCCTGGGGTCCTTCCGAATGTTTACAAAGCTCCCCAGTGGCTTTGATGTCAGCCAAGGCAGTGAGCCTGTCTTAAGAGAAAAATGTTTGTGCTTAGGATGACCCTTGATCCCCAGCCATCCCCCAAGTGTAGGCATTGCAAAGATATTACCTTAAGCTAATGTTATACTTAACTACTGAATCACTGAACACTGCATCAAGGACTAATTACATATGTTACAGTGGCTAACTGAACATAATAAAAAAAAATATACAGCTTATACATTGCTGGGAAGAAAGTTCTCTCAGATACAAAGACAGAGGCCCAAATTGACTTCCACAGATGCTCAGAATACAATTCAAATCCTGCCAGGCCCTCCTGCCTCTTGAATGATCCCGCCTTGCTTTGCTCTCCCTCGCTGGGGCACTTCAGGCTGACTGTCCCGACACCTCCTTTCTGTCTGCCCCTCCACATGCACAGTTCCCTCCCTCCCACAACGCTCTCCATCCTGCTCCCCATAAGGCCTTCTCCAAACCCTACCCCCGAAGGGGTGCCTTGTTACTCTTGTTACTCTCTCTGCTCATACTCTGTTCCTTCCTTATTGATCAGCATGCCTAGCTTTGTGTGTATTGTTTGTCTTCCCCATGGCACAGGAGTTTCGCGGGAGCAGGGATGCTGTTTTATTCTAGCACTGAGGAATCCTAAGAGCCTCCTGGAGTTCCCGGCTCACCGTCCACAGTCTCTGCTCGATGTGGGTTTCTTTGGTGGCTGAAAAAACCCATGCAGAACTGCATGAACAAGCCATCGGCTCTCGGAGGAACCCTGGGGACCACAGCTGATGTTTCACACTGGAAGCTGCTTGTCTAAGAATGATCATGGATCATGGAGGGTCTGAAAACTGAGGCAGCATTCCTTCCTCCCTCCCTCCCTGCCTTTCTTCCTTCCTTCATAAATGGCCCTTGAAATCTCCCAGCATTTCTTTCTCCCATTCTTTGGGGCTGCTCTCTTCTACTTTGCTCTAGGCTCCACTCACTTCCCCTTGTTCATGCTGTGCTCCCCGTTTCCTTCTTCAGGGGAAATCACAGACTGTGGGGAAAACCTCCCTTAAAGCTCTTTTCTTTTTCTCCTTCATTTCTGCCTGTTCCTTCTCTATGGCTGTAGTCCCTCAGAGGGTAAGATGTTTTATGCTCATAATAAATCCTGGAAGGAGTTGGAACCAAAAACAGGCTCCCATTTCCCCAGCCACCCTTAGCAGCCCCAGCCTTCTGGATAGTCTTCCCAGGGGACTAGGGGTCCTTGCCAGCAGGAGCCACTGTGGATGATGTCTCTTCCACACACCCTCAACACTGAGTCTCACAGAAGAAAGATGAAAGCAGGTTCACCTTCAAGATCATTTGTGTCAGATTTGGCCACTCTTTTCAACCCAGCACACACACACACACACACACACTTGCTCACACACAATCTCCACTGGACAAAAAAAATAGGAAAAAAAAGAGTTTATTCTATTGTTAGATTGAAAAAGTTGAAAATATAAACCAAGGGCCATTAACACTTTAAGGAAATAACTTTTCTTAAAAGATTTTATTTATTTATTTGACAGACAGAGATCACAAGTAGGCAGAGGGAGGAGGAAGCAGGCTCCCTGCTGAGCAGAGAGCCCAATGCAGGGCTCAATCCCAGGACCCTAGGATCATGACCTGAGCCGAAGGCAGAGGCTTTAACCCACTGAGTCACCCAGGCGCCCCAGGAAATGACTTCTAATGGCTGAATTAGATTAGCACAGTAACGTGGGATGGCAGGAAAGAGAGAAGACAAGGAGTTTGGTATCAAGTCTAATTTGTGTCCTGCTTCTGTTTGCTAGACCTTGGTAACTCACGTAACCTTTGATGTTTAGTGATATACTTTCAAAACTTGGAATAATTCCTAATTTTTCAGGAATTAAGGATATTCTCAAAGTGAACCTTTCTGATACAGAATGAGAACATAGCATAAGTAACATTGATGAGTGCATACTATGTTCCAGGAATGTTTCTAAATGCTCTACCTTTGTTAACTCATTTAATTTTCACAACAGCCCTGTGGACGTTAGTCCCACTTTACAGAGGTGGAAACAGATGCACAGAGAGGTAGAGGAATATGCTAGCAAGGAGGGATCTAGGGCTTGTGCCCAGAGGCTGGATCTTAGCTGTGTTTCCACACTGTTACTCTCTCAAGGAAGACTGCACTCCATATGCACTCCCTTTGGTTCTTTCCTTGCACAGAAATGAGGGAGAGATGGAAGCAGCATCACTTTAAATCTTTCAGCATGAAGTTGGCAGGCAGAAGCAGAAAGGTCTGTCCCAGGATTGCAAAAATAAGTTGAGCCTGTGATGTCTTTTAAAGTATTTTGCCACAAGAGAAATAGAGAGAGTTTGAATTATAAGGGATGTCCTTGGACGTGTAAGGTATCACCACCCCCTCTGCCAAAGGCCAACAGAAATGCCCTCATTAGCTTTTGGCCTGTGGTGGGAGCTCCTACCTGTGTGGGGCAGCCCAGTGTACTTGTGCTTCCTTATCGTTTAGACACAAGGCTGCTGTTGGTCACTGGTGCCCTCTGCACCTGTGGGATGCACCTGAAAGGTGCCTTTCTCATCAGCAAATGCTAGAAGTTCACACTTACACAAGTCAGTATTTCCAAACATTTATAGCTCTAGGTATTTCCATTCATGTTTGCTTTACTAGTTATTTGCTGCCAGTGCCTAGGTCCAGGGATGACATTTTGATTGGGCAAAACAGCTGGCCTCAGCTTAGTGTTTCCTGTCTTAGCCTAGTGTTTCCATGGCTCAGTTGCTAATTGTGGCAGTGTGGAGGGTTTGGGCATCCAGATGACACCTCAGAGAAGGAATTTCTGCTTCCCTTTCCCGCCCCCAGGCTCTGAAGTCACTGACACGTTTGACACTATGCTTCATCCTTTGTAACTAGGACCCCAAGACTTGAAAAGGACACCAACAAGTTAGGGTTTGATTATTTCACCCATTTCCCTATGCACCATCCATCCATCCATCCATCCACCATCCGTTCATCATACACCCATCATAAGCACTTATCAAGCACCTTTTGTAAGCCAGTCTAGTTCCAGGGAGTCAGCAGTGACTCAGACACTCAGCTCAGATCTCTAAGTGGTCACCATGTCTCATCTGCCATCTTTTAGATTGTACTTGCTCATACATCATCTCCATACCTCCCAGACTTCACGTACTCCCCATCTGCACAGGTTCTACCTCATTCACATATAACTGGTACGCTTCTTTGCTTAATATTTTTCTCTAACCTAATCTAAAGAAATTTATTTAAATATAAATGATACAAATAAACTTAAATAATTTATTTTGAATAAATGTATTTTGAAAGGAAGCTCTGTATCACTGGTAACATTATGCATTTGATCTTTGTGTGTTTTCATAAAGAATAGAGTAGTGCCTACAATGTACACCTGTGCACTACCTAAAGCCATCCCAGGAACCACCAGTGGTCAGTACCCCATCCTGAGGAACTGAATTGCTTCATGTTTCTCCTATAAAGTCACTCTGAAATAATTATGATACCCATTTTCAGGTACAAAGTCTCAAGTAAGGTGATTCTAAAGATAACTGCTGGTAAGAGTTAGATCTAAGCCTGAAACACAGATCTCCTGGCTCCAAGTCCAGCAATCCAGGAATTGAGGCCCGTTAGAAGACTGCAAAATTAGTTGTATTGGTTGCTGCAAGGAAGTAATAGAGTATAGACTATCCCAGAGTATATCATCCTAAGTGAGGCTAAGTATGGCTTTGTAAAGCTTGATCGTGGCATGAAATGTATGTCTTTACTCTAGGGGCTGTGGTCAGATGTGTTTGAAAGCTGCTGCTCTGCTTTGTCATGCTATTTGAAAATGGGGCTACCTTGTTGGTACTGCTGTCGGCAAGGACGGCTGCATTACAAAACCCCAGGGGCTGCATCATCATCAAAGCTGCCTCCCTGCGTACTTTTATAAAGTCTCACTGGAGCACAGTCATGACGAATCATTTACATATTGACTGTGGTTGCTTTCCCATTACATAAAAAGGCATGGTGTCCTGTATTTTATCAAACTACCTTAGCTATAACAGCAAAGCTGAGTAGTTGTGACAGAGGTTAAATGGCTCACCAGGCCAAATTATTTATAATTTGGGCAGAAAATGTCTACCCATTCCTGATCTGTGTGAATGCCACTCTCTGGAATTATGCAGTGCCCGGACTGTGCAGCTGTATGTGGCGGTATTGCAGCCAGCCAGCGGCTTCTTGGCAGCAGCACTTCGTTCCAACTTCTGATTCTTCCATTGCATTTCAGTGTTTGCTTCTCTTCAGGGCTCCGGACCAAGGCTGTGTGAACAGAGAGAGCTGAGCTTTCCCTCGTAGGAGCTTTCCTGCTAATCTCTCCCAGAACAGCCCTTTCTCCCCACTCCTGGCTGCCCTCATCACTACAGCTACTCTTCCCAAGCCTCGGGCCCCCTAGGATATATGAATGGAGGCCTTTGGACCCTTTCTGTAATAAACCCTGAATGACACCCTTAAAAAGAGGAGTGGGGTTTGGGAATAATGTGAAAAACTGTGAAATTCTCCCAGTGTGAGGGGCCCAGCCCAGTTTTGGACAGTGAATCATGGCCTTGGCCAAGATGTTCTCATTACAATCTCTGCTGACCTCCTTGGAGGAGTGAAAGCTGTTGCCTGCAAAAATAGGCAGCTTCTCAGCCTCCTCTGCCTCTATGGCTTTGCCTCACTCCCTGGTGGTCTGATTCTGCATACTCCCTCTATTGCTCTGTCTTCTTCCCGAGCCACTGCTTATCTCAATCATTGGATACATGAACCCAATCTGAAGCTTTGCTATATACAAGGACTGGAATAATGGAAATGATACTTTGGCCCCATTTTTTATCTCGTTGTTATTTCTCTTACTGTACCTTTTTTAGTTCAGATCACACCTGAAGTGATACATTTAACCCTGGGGCCTCATGACAAGGTGAACATCAACTGCTAGAATGGTCCAGAAGGAAGTCAGACTGTGGTCAAATCCCCAGACACTGGTTTTGGAGGCATGTTTGAGTGAATTGGGGTTTATAAAACATGAATGTGGGTGAACTGAATCTTTATTTGTCATCATATATAGGTCCTTCATTTTATACGTGAGACCAAGTAATATAAAGAAATGCCATCCAAAGTCAAAATAAAAGAAGAGGCTACATTGTCCACTGAGAACTCTGATGTGATGCCAGTTAGTCTCTCCATGTCACCATGGGATGATATTAATAAGCTTTCTTTTTTTCTTTTTTTTTTGGCTTTATCCTCATTGTCCTTGGCATCATTATCACCCTCAACATGGTATGGTCTTCATAATTAACATTTATGGAGAGCTTGTTGTGGACCAGACACTGGGGTAAGCACTTTACACATCTCACCTTATTTAAGCATCACAACCCTATGAGGCAGATATTATCCTTGTTTCAGAGTGGTGGGAACTGAGGCATTGAAAAGTCGAGTCACATAGTAATATCAGACTAGCCCTTGACCACAAATTTGTTTGACTTTTATGCCTTGGTTTTTGTTTTGTTTTGTTTTGTTTTTGTTTGTTTGTTTGTTTGTGGTCTACAGCTGTTTTTTTTTCTTGTGCCTAGAATGTGTCTGACACATAGTAGGTTTTTAATAAATGTTTGTGTCGTGAATGAATGTATGGAACCAAAGTTGGTGTTCTTGACCATTTTGCTGGCAGGTCTCAAACTTGGTTCACCATTAGAATTGCTTCCAGAGCTTTTCTGAATGCAAAGGCTCCAGGTCCCTCTGGAAATTCTGAGATGGGGCCCTGGAATCTGATTTTTAATACATTTCCCACCAGATTCTGATGAAGCCAGCTCAGCCCCAAGCTGCAGACAAAATTTGGCACCCACCACTGCCACGCTATAGTGCCTCATGACAAATTTGCAATTTTTTAATACTTCTGCAGAACAAATAAAACCACAATTTATGTTTCACAATTCATGTGGCTGATCTCATGTCCTTCTGACAGACTTTTCACTTCAGAATGTTATAAATTGCCTTCTTTTCTGGGATATCAGGACATAACATTGGATCTTGCAAGACAATTAGTCCTTTCCAATATACCCCCCAAAAGTCATAGCTGTTTCTTATCCTTAGCCCAATTGATCTTTCTACTAAAGAAGTCGGCCTCCCATATTCATTCTAGAGGAGAAAAGATCAGGGGGTAATTCAAGTGTTTTTAAATGTGAGTGACTCTTAAGGAAGGGGAACTTGAATTATTCTAGTTATCCCTAGGGTAAACCTAAGACAGGGGCAGTCTTAAGTCTTGTTTTGCCAAGAGAGTTCCAGTTTACTTTCTTTGTCCTGGTATAATTATTAACAGCATCCCTATTTAGTCTCAAACATAAATCTGGGTTTGGACAATAAATAATATGGTCATTCTATCTAAGACCAGAAAGAAAAGAACTATAAGAAGGTTAGTTTCTGTTCATTACAAGGAAAGACTCTCATGAGACATGAAAAATAAAACCCCCAAATCCCCCCAAATATGCAATTAGGTTGCCAATTTAGGGAGTGAGCTTCCTGTTACTGGAGGTGTTAAAACAGAAGGCTCAAGGCCATTTGCTGAGGATGATGGAAAGGAAGTCAAGCATCACTGGATGACCTTGATGGTCCCTTCTGACTAAATGTCAGAGTACAGCAGAATCTGTGGTTCCTGAGCTGTTATAGGAGCACATGTCACGCCCACATCCACATGGAAAGAAGCTGGGAACAGCAGAGCCTGTCCCTCTTGGGTAGAAGGCCATCCCATGGTCAGCAAACGCAAGATGTTTTCCCAGTACTGTAGAATTGGAGAAGGCTCAAGGTATTTAGATTTGGCTCTTAACATCACACCCAAGTTCCAATGGCCTCTGCTGAACAAGCTGGGCAAATCCTCAGGATGTGAGTACATTAGTTGGGGTTCCTTTTCTAGGAGCCAGAGCCACATCTGTTCCCATCCATCTTTGTGGAAAGTTGGAAAGTTTAGGCCACCATTCTGCTCTCCACCTCTTCCACCCCAGGTCACTGGGCAAATGTCCATTTGACTGACCTTTGGTGGAGTTTGACCCCAGCTCACACTGAGTATCTGAGAGTTGTGCAAAGTGTTAGGGAGTTCCCCAACATTCTTCAGGGGAATTACAACTTTCAGCACTGCCCTACTTCCTATTCCCTTACATAGTCAGAAACTAAGGCACTGGCCTATGTGAATTTCCCCAAGATAACACAGAGCTTATGGCTGTGGGGCCAGGGATTCAAAATCAAGATACCTGGGGGTAATGACGTGGAGAGAATGTGTAGTGCTACACATTTTTCCAGGTGGATACCAGAGAGGCAGAAGCAAACTGCAAATCTCCAGGCTGGGACACTGCTTCTCTCCCTCTTCCTTCTTTTTCAAAGTTAGTTTATTTTTAATTAGATTGGGAGAAAAATGAAGAACCTACTGGTAGCAGGAAGAAGAAAAAGCCTTCTAGGGCTAGGCATCCCACAAGATTGATACGCAGGGCGCATTTCCATTATTTTTCCATGGCAGTACATAAGGCAGAGACTTGGGAATGCATATGCCTGAAGCCAAAGTTCTCTCATGTTCCATAACTATGTTGCTGGCAGGGCTATTGTCACACTAGCTGGCTGTGCCCCAGATATCATATGAGGTGCATCTGTCCCACAAATCTTTATCCCAGTCTTCATTGCAAGGAGGACACTGGTATTTGCTCATAAGAGTAATCTTGTCCAATGTTCCTGGTTTGGTGACAACATCTTGCGCAATACAGCTTATGTGGTGGCTTAAGACAGGATGGCTGATTTCTGGTGGAGAGGACTGAAGGAACAAGTCTGTAACATCAGGATAATGTATAAGTTGCTGCCATGTTTAAAACACTGGAGCTGAACACAAGCACTCCACATAGCCATCTTGGCCCCACATCTGCCCCTCAGCAGGGCTCACTTCCAGTCCCCACTGTAGGAATGGGATCCCTAATTCTGGTGACAGATGGTTTCCACTCCACCTTCCTGAGCCCTCCATCCTCCAATGGAACATTTTTTGCTTTTATAGAATTGAAGCTTCTAGTCCCGGTGGCTGCACCAAGTTGGGAAAGAATGTGAAACAATGTGAGAGTACAGGTTTCATTTTTGAACAGGAGTTGAAATGATCTGATTCTGTCAATCACATAGGCCACTGTTCTTACTCCTCAGAATGAAATTTTATTGACAGAAGAGAGAACAAACCACAGACTTTGAGTCTAACGTGCCTTCTAGCACGGGGAAGTCTTTTACTATGGTTTTAGCAGGTGACAGAATTGGGTTATTTTCTTCCACTGTAGATGATACTTTGATTTTCAATATTTTATTGGTTTCTACTGGTAAAAGGATTATACACTCATTGTAGAAAGTTTGAAACTGCAAAACATTATATAGAAGCAAAAACAAAGGGTGCCTGTGTGGCTAAGTTGGTTAAGCATCTGCCTTTGGCTCAAGTCATGATCCTGGAGTTCTAAGATCGAATTTTGCATCAGTCTCCCTACTTAGCAGAGAGTCTGCTGCTCCCTCTGATCCTCCCCTCTCTCATGCTCGCTCTCTCTCTTTCTCTCATTCTCTCTCTCTCAAATAAATAAATAAAATTTTTAAAAAAAGCAAAAACAAAACACAACCAACCATGCCCATGCTTATAATCCCATTTCAGAGTCAACCATAACTAATAACTTCACAAATAAACTTTGTCTTTTCAATGGCATTTGTTTTTATGCAACTTGTGCTCTTAATGACTAAAAACTTGTTAATCTAAATGGTACCTTTCTTCTGAAAAATGCAAAGAACTTTGATCTTTAAACTCCATTTACTTCTTTTCAACCTATATGCTACTGTTCTGTATTTTAATCATCTCTAAAAATATGTTAAACCTCATGAGATGTTACTATTTTTCCTTTATACTCCCTTAGTCAATACTCCCTTAGTAAATATTCACTTAGATTTACTCACATTTTTATTATTTTTGTGACTCTTTAGTTTTCCTGCATCTTTAACTTTCCTGATGGGATCATTCTCCTGTCCGAATAATACACATCAGAGTATTTTTGGTAGTGCAAGTCTGTTGGTCCAAACTCTTAGTTTAGGTGTGAAATGGCTTTATGGATGATTTCCCAATGTTAAGAATTCTTGGCTGGCCATGATTTTCTTTCAGTTCCAGTTGAACTTATCCAGTTCCTTCGAGGTTATCATCACTCGCTCTGCTCTGGTTTTCATCGTCGCTATCAAGGAGTTGGCTGCTCGTCTAACTGTTGATTTCTTGGAGGTAATCTCCCCCCCCCCCCAATTGTATTTCTGACCTTTTATTATGATGTCTCTAGATTTCTTTTTAAAAATCATACATTGAGTTTGTTTGCGCTTCTTAAATCTGTACATTGGTATTTTATCATTTTGGAAAGTTCTCAGCCCTAAGTTCTCCAAATATTGCGTCTGTCTTATTCTATTCTTTTTCCCCTTGTGGGACTTCAATTAAACATGTGTTTGGCCTTCTTATTAGGTTTTCTCTCTCATTCTCATGTATTCTCTTATGGGTGCTTTTCATCTTTTTTTTTTTTTTTTTCTCTAATTGGTTCTGTATTGCTACATTTACCGCCTTACCCTCTCATGTCTCATGTCGGCCCTACCTGCTTTCCTTATGGTTTATATGGCTTCCAAGAGGCAAGTGCCATGCCTGTCCCTCTAGTGCTCTTTGCCTACTTGTTTGGTGAGAGTTTTTGACTATCATTGGATTAAAAGACTGGTTCTCATTTAGAGACAGGGAAAAAGAGCAAGAGCACAGTGACTAGGTATCTCTTAAAAACACGCAACAGGAGGACGGATCCCAGCTTATTTTCTGGTTAGACTGACTGTAGATGTCAGGTAGATTTTAGCTTACATGCCAATCAGTAATTGGTTGTGGCAACTGAAACATCACTGACAAAGACTCAGAGGCTACATCTGAACTCAGTGGGAAGGAATGCTCTAATAAATTAGTGATGCCTGCCAGGGGCTTGGATGGGAGATGTAATGGTACTCATGTCATATATTTGCCGTCTGTGACTTGGACTTTATATGTCTTAGCCAGGAATACAAAAGTTTCAGATGGAAACACGGTTTTCATGTACACTTTCAGGTAGACATGGTATTTGTGATGGTACTAATTTGTTGTTGATGTTCAAAATGTTGTCCACACCAATATCTCCAATTCATTAGCTCTTATTCATAATTTTATCCACCTCATCCTGACTTTTTCTCTTAGAATTTGCCCAAAATGCTTTTCCTAAGGCCTTCAGTGCACTTCACATTATTCAATCCAATGGACATGTGTCAGTCCTCATTTGATCTGACGTCTTACCAATAATCACAATCTTCAGTACTTGTTCTTTTTGCCCTTGGGTGAGTCATTTAACCTTTCTAAGCCTTGATTTACAATCTGTAAAACAGGGGTAAAAATAATCTATCTCCTATGATCACTGTGAGTGTTAGATAAAATCATACTTAAAAAATATTTAGCAGAGTACCTGCCATGTGGGTAAGTGCTCAACAATTTTAGTTATTGTTATTAATATAAATTCCTACTTCTTTTTTGAAACACTCTGGATCTTTCCAGGCAGGACTTGGCCCCTAGTGGTTAAGATAATGAAGGGACTTATCAGTGTATTGAACTGAGAAGCTGATAGGTGGTAGGATAGGATTTAGACAATGTTTGCAGCCCCAGCATTAAACTTCATTACTTGTCATATCTACTCTACCTTTTATGGGGTCTTACAAGGCTATAGTCCCTATGAACAATGAGGTCCCAGAAACCATAGCCATCTAGCAGAGAGAAGGCTGACTTCTACAGAAGTTCTCTTAAAAAAGCAGCTGAGGGACGCCTGGGTGGCTCAGTTGGTTAAGCAGCTGCCTTTGGCTCAGGTCATGATCCCAGCATCCTGGGATCGAGTCCCACATCGGGCTCCTTGCTCCGCAGGGAGCCTGCTTCTCCCTCTGACTCTGCCTTCCACTCTGTCTGCCTGTGCTTGCTCTCGCTCGCTCTCTCTCTGACAAATAAATAAATAAAATCTTTAAAAAAAAAAAAAAAGCAGCTGAAACTTTCTCTCAGAAGCTCCCATTACTCCCTTTTGAATCACATCCACTTAAGTTGGATTATATGCCCTGAGCCAGATTCTGGCCCGAGAGACACGGGACGGGGAGGTTGCCCATAGCTATTCAGGGTCCACTCCTGGGCTGAGGGTACAGCTGGTGGATGTGTGTGAGATGAATACCCAAATACAAATTTATTTTTAATGTTATCAGAAAGAAGGCAAAACAGATCTTTGATGGACCAAAGCAGCAAACATTATGGTTTACAGATGGCGACACTGTCAGCTTCCTTCCGAATCCTGATGTACATTTCTTTAGTCACACTGACTTTTCAGTTTATAAATATTCCCTTATCCATCTTTCTCTTCCCATTAGTGAGTGAGTTCCTTGAAAGTAGGGTCCATGCTTTATTCATCTTAGTTCCCCCGCCCCTAACATAGACATTGGCATTCAACAAATGAGCATCAAATACATCAATAAACACATAATTGAATGAGGAATGTTTCCTACTTGCTTCATGGAAAATCTATTCCCATAGCAGCAGGAACAGAGTCCCAGCTAGAGACTAGAAGTCAATCTGTCTCTATAAATTCCAATCCCAATGCCCAGGATTTCCACCCAACAGATGCTTTTTGCATTGTGAAACACCCAGGCATGTGGGCTGCCTGAATTCACGTGTTTGCTCCATCCTTCATCACTCCATTTCCTGGGAAGAAGCAAGAGTCTTTGGGGGCCCTGTGCTAGCTGCACATGTTTTCCGTTTCATGTTTCAGCCAATAAATGAGAGGGCTCTCTCACGGGCCACTTAACATGTATTACAGACATTTCCTCGGACAAATGGTCTCTTCTCCTTCCTCTGAGAGCCCAAAGCCTGAGTGATCTGCAGACCTGATAGGGATGGGGAGCTGGGCTTAGAACACCCAGTGGCTGAAGCATCTTTTATTTAAACATGTGACTTGGAGGTGAGCAACCTGACCTCACATACATCACATTCCCATATAGAGCTCAGGTGGGTCTGCCTGGGGGTGGATAAGTTTGCACATCTGGAGGAACTAACATCTGGATGACCACACCCATGGAATGATGCTGGTATCAGCTGGGACTAGGGCATTGGGACATTGCTTTTTTTCTTCCTCCTTTTATTTTACTTTAAATATTTTAACCAATATTTTAGGGGCAGTTTGAGCCATAATGGAAGGGAGAATTGTCTCGGAGTGCTGTTTTATCTTCCAGACTCATCGTTACCAGCCAAAGTAATATGAAATTAAAACAGAGGCTTGGCTGCCCACAGCAAGGAGCAGAAATATAAGACTATAATACATAAAACACAACCTTTTACAGAAGTAAAAATCTGCGCAAAGCCACAGAGCTCAGAAATAGCATTCAGTTCTTCTGTGAAACTACCACTTTTTTCCCCCTGCCCTATCAAACCCCAGAAAGAATTGACTGCTTACTTGCTATTATCCCTCCAAAAAAAGAAGGGAGCATAAAATAAGGAAAGTGAGTCCAATATTCTAAGAATGGAAAATACTGAGGTGCCAAAAACATGGGGTGTCAACCTAGAAGGGGAGAACTCAGAGGACAAACAAGGTCAAAAGGAGTGTGAAGCCAGGCAAGCCTGTCAGTGCTGGCTTATCTCAGGAGAAGCTTGCTTCCAGCCTCTGCAACTGGCCATATCTTGCCCTGGAAATCTTTTCACTTCATTCTAAAATAGAACCTGTGAAAGAGAATTTTGAAGTAACATCTATATGGCTGTTTTCTAAAAATCTCTTCTCTCCAACCAACGAATCTCCAACACTTTGCTTTAAGCAGCAAAATTGCAAATGTTATCGGATGTTCGTGCAAATCATTCAAGCCCCCAGTGTTTATAAAAGCAAACCGGGAATATCCAAGAACAGAGTGTCTGTCTAGTAGAATTTCAGCATTTCCTTTTTTGCCTAACTTTGGAACCACAGGTTAGGGATGTTGCAGCATCCATAAGGCTGAGTCACACTGGAGCTCATGTCTCATTACTTAAGGGCTGTTTTGGAAAGAAAGATTGAGTTTCTAGCACTTATAGAACTCAGTGGTGGTAGGAGAGGGGGTTGAGCTTTGGAAATCTTGTCCAGAAATTGTTTGGTGGTTATTGAATGTACTGATCAATCAGAGCATATGTTAAGGGTTTGATGGACTGACAAATACAAATCACCCAGCAGAGCACTTGGCAGACACAGGAATTTGATAACTATTAGTTACTATCTTTATAATACAATTATGACTCCATTGACTAAAAATGCTTGTGGTCTTTAAGCAATCTCGTTTAATAGATGCTATTCTATTTTTTCTGTTTTGTAGCTTCTCTTTGATCTCTGATTTTTCTAACAGTCCACACTTTCATCTGATTGCCCATATTGGCAATAGTGATAATATCAGTTGCAATTTTTATGATTATAACTCTAGGTAGATAGATAAATATTATGAGGGATAGAGGATGAAATTAGGCCTGGTCATTCATAAAAAAATAAAAATATGTGAAAAAATTCATCTTCTCTGATAATCAATTAAATGCAGATTAAAACATGAAAGATTCCAGCATCACTAGCCAGCAGGAAATACAAATCAAAACCACAATGAGATACCGCCTTACACAAGTTAGAATGGCAAAAATTAACGAAACAGGAAACAACAGTTGTTAGTGAGGATGTGGAGAAGAGGGAACCCTCTTACACTGTTGGTGGGTATGCAAGCTGGTACAGCCACTCTGGAAAACAATATGGAGAGTCCTCAGGATGTTAAGAATAGAGCTACTCTACAACTCAGCAATTGTACTACTAGGTGTTTATCCCCAAAGACACAGATGTAGGGAAAAGAAGGGGCACATGCACACCAATGTTCATAGCAGCAATGTCCACAATAGCCAAACTGTGGAAGGGGCCAAGATGCCCTTCAACAGATGAATGGATAAAGAAGATGTGGTACATATATGCAATAGAGTATTACTCAGCCATCAGAAACAATGAATACCCACCATTTACATAGACATGGATGGAACTAGAGGGGATTATGTTAAGTGAAATAAGTCAAACAGAGAAAGACAATTATCATATGGTTTCACTCATATATAGAACATAAGTAATAGTATGGAAGACCATAGGGGAAGGGAGGGAAATCTGAAGGCGGAGAAATCAGAGAGGGAGGCCAACAATGAGGAACTATGGACGCCAGGAAACAATCTGAGGGTTTTAGAGGAGAGGGGAGTGGAAGGAGGGGGTAATAGGATGATGGGTCTTGAGGAGGGCACATGCTAAGATGAGCACTGGGTTTTATATGTAACTAATGAATCATTGAACACTGTATCAAAAACTAATGATGTACTATACAGTGGCGGACGGAACAAAAAAAATAATAATAAAAAAAGAAGATAACTTGCCATTAAATGGCAAGTTTTAGTGTCCTTAAGCACTACCAGGAGGAGCAGAATTTGGCATAATTGATTTTGGGAAAACAATGTAACAATACATATTAAGTGCCGTAAATTGCATCTAATCGTTAATCCACTTTTTTTTTTTTCAGGTGCGTAGGACTTAATTATAACCAAATGATCAAACTTCCTCTGATAATTTCTTTGATCTTGCCTTCCAGAAATCAGACCTACAATTAAAATAAAAATTTAAAATAGATTCCTTTCTCACATTGAGGTCCTTCATCCATTTTGAGTCTATTTTCGTGTGTGGTATAAGGAAATGGTCCAATTTCATTTTTCTGCATGTGGCTGTCCAATAAGTGACCATAAGTGACTCTTAATCTCACAAAACAAACGGAGGGTTGCTGGGGGGAGGGGGTTGGGAGAAGGGGGGTGGGGTTATGGACATTGGGGAGGGTATGTGCTTTGGTAAGTGCTGTGAAGTGTGTAAACCTGGCAATTCACAGACCTGTACTCCTGGGGATAAAAATATATATTTATAAAAAATAAAAAATTAAAAAAAATTTAAAATAATAATTTCAGTATATACCTTGCAATTATAAATGTCTTAGAATTTCCCAGAGGGTACCTGGAGAGAGATGCTAGAAATTCTGGGTTTGGTGTGCTTTGCATTTCTTTTTCTTTTCTTTTCTTTTCTTTTTTTTTTTTTTAATTTCTCTTCAGTGTAAGAGTATATATTGTTTTTGCACCACACCTTGTGCTCCATGCAATCCGTGCCCTCTCTAATACCCACCACCTGGTTCCCCCAACCTCCCACCCTGCGCCCCTTCAAAACCCTCAGATTGTTTTCAGAGTCCATAGTCTCTCATGGTTCACCTCCCCTTCCAATTTCCCTCAACTCCCTTCACTTTTAAGAATTTATCTGGAATTACCATATGGTTTCACTTGTGGAGCATAAGGAATAACATGGAGGACATTAGGAGAAGGAAACGAAAAGTGAATTGGGGGAAATCAGAGGAGGAGATGAACCATGATAGACTGCGGACTCTGAAAAACAAACAGGGTTTTGGAAGGGAGAGGGGAGGGCGGGGAGTTAGGCGAACCTGGTGGTCGGTATTAAGGAGGGCAGGTATTGCATGGAGCACTGGGTGTGGTGTATAAACAATGAATCTTGGGACACTGAAAAAATAAAATAGAATTTTTTTTTTAAAAGATAGAACAAATAAGTAGATTTATAAAAATTAAAAAAATATATATCTGGAACCTCCAGGAGGAAAATCAAATGTAGTCAAAGATTTAGATACAAATGTCAGTTGCCATGTATATCTATCAGGATCTTGTCAAGAAACAGCACGCTCAAACTGAGTAATCGGAAGACAGTTTAATTCAAAGAGTGAAACAAACAAAAAGACAACATCTTACAAAGTTTGGACAGCGTGTGGAGACGTGACCGGAGACAGAGCAGGACTGTGGAGCCAGCTATGGAAATTCATGGTGCCAGTTGATGGCCAAGAAAAAAAGCAGGGAATGAGGGGTTTCTAGAACCTGGAGGGAGATGCTACTTGGAGGGGGCCTCCATGTGACCAACTAGAGGAACAAATGCCCCATCCCCACCCCCCTCCCCACTCTGGTCTCTTGCTGGCACTTCCCATTCTGAGTCCAAGCAAAGCCAAAGGCAAAGGAGCTCTTCGACAAAGTCCATATGGGCCCAGGGTAAACAGTGACTCTGCAGAGACAAATGAAAAATATCCAGCACACTTTGCTATTTTTAAGAGCAAAAATACGAGCTAATATAAATGTCCAACAATTAAGAGATGAGTCAATAAAGTGGTACATTTTGCAGCAGGATGTTACACAAGCCATTCAAATAATGCTTTTGAAGAAACAACAACATTAAGAAATGTTTTCAGTATAAATTCAACAGAAGAAAAGCAGAGTAGAAAATTATATATGACTTCAATGGTGAAAAGAATATACATACATAACCCATTGAAAAAAGACTTAAACTTAGAACTAGCTATTTCTGATTTGGGGAATGATGGATTTTCTTATTCTTTCTTATTCTTATTCCAGTCATCTGAATGTTCCAAATTTTACATAAGTATATGCTACTTATAATCAGAAAAATATTATTCAAAATAACATTTTGTCCTCTGCAGCTCCCTATCTAATGGGAAAGGAGGAGTCCTTTCTAATGAATTATAGCAAAACACAGTGAGAGAACAAAGGACTAGCATATTGATTTCAACTGGCAGACAGAATCTGGGAAACTTCCTGGAGTAGGTGGCATTGAAAATAGGCCTCGAGAAAGGAGAAATATTTCGATTGGTTGAGAAATGACAGAGGGGAACCCAGGTAGCAGACAATAAAAAACAAAGATTAAGAACTCTGGACAGTGTAAATATTCAGGACACAACAGTAGATGGATAATTCTAAAACAATACCCTGGCAAAATCAGAGGAACTTTTACAATATACAAATTTCTATGTCTCTCCACACATACAGTATTGGCATCTCTGCCCAAGACAGAGATTTTGAAAATGCCTCCAAGGTCATGAAAGGCGTGGCCAGGGTTTTGGAGTATTAGTGGGCAACTGTATATAAGAGAGTATAGTGGGCCTGTGTCCCTCTAGCTGTGTCCCTCTCCTGAGAAGAAAGGGAACCAGCAACCATCTTACAAAATGTGACCTTGTCCCATGACTACAGATGAGTGGGCTGGGACAGGCCTGAACCTTTAGTGCCAAGGTAGAGCTCTGAACTTGGCAGTAGGCAGCATCCATCTGCTCTGTGAGTTGCAGGAGCAAAGGGGACAGAAGGAACAGAAGGAACAAGGCTAATATAAGGAGGACAGAAGGAATGGGACACTCAGAGGATCCTGCCACATTCCATTCCCTGGTTCCAGTACTTTCTGAGATACCACTGGATCCCTGGCCTGGAGTTTCCTGAGCCCTCCTTTGTCCTGATAATAGAGCCTAGTTTTCAGGGGTGGCCTGGCTGGAATTGGCCTCCATTACCTGCAGAGATAGGCAGGGCAAGCTTTATCTTCAGACTCACCAACATTTTGTGTTGCCAAGTCCCAGCTGGTGTCTTGACTCCTGACAGTACCTAACCAGCTAGTGCAATCTTTCTCAAACTGGTTTTCTCAGAACAATAGGCTCTGTGGAATGAATGGGTGTTGCAGCACAGGCACACACACATAAAAGAGCCATCCTTGCTCAAATAAGCTGGGACATCTCTGGACTAACAAAGTGAAACTGGTTTCTCAGAATACACCTTAAGCTTAAACCATGTTATATGTCAGTTATACCTCAATAAATCTATATAGGGAAAAAAATCTTTTAGGCTTACATGAAAAACACATCACCAGAAAAGGAAGAAAAAGGTTTCTTTCCTAAGAACTTCTCAGAGCCTTAAGAAGCCTTGTGCATCGTGACTCTTGGTTGGGGATGAGAGAAGGCATTGTTGCTCATATTTATTTACTCTTGTTTGTTTGTTTTTCCAAAAGCATTTTTCAGAGCTTGTTCATGGCCCGTAAGAGCTAACTCATTCATTCATTTGTTTCACCCTTCCATAAACATTTATGAGAGTAGCAGAAATAAGAAGTATTTCTGAAAATGGCATGTTGTCTTATGAGGAGGACACACTAGCCTCCTAGGAATGATGTGTGTGTGTGTACATTGTGTCCGAGTGTGTGTGCGTACACACATGCGTGTGCCCACATGTGTTTGCATGCTTACATGCCTGGGGATCTATATTAAAAAAAGGAATAAAGAGAGGGAGAGCAAGGCAGAAAGGAAGATGGATCCTTAGCTTCAGGACCCAGGTACACACTTCTAGATGCCCAGTCATAAAGATACCATCTCAGTCTCCAAAATAGAATTACATTACGTTGTGTAGACTCAGGCGGGTTACTCTGATTTATTTAACTTCAGTTAAAAGAAATTCCCAGATCATTTCTCCCCCTGTCCCTCAGCAGCATGGGATTATGCCCACACCAATTTTTATTTTGTGAAACTGGCCTCTTTCTGTAATCATATTCCTTTTTTTCTTAAAAGGCCTTCATCAAAAGAGATTTCCTATATTAACGATGATAATGCTTTTGTGGAGGAAAAGAAAGGGGGATGAACATTTGTAGAGCATCCCTGCCCAGCCATAGTGAGTGGAGCGTTACAGATACTTACTCTTACTTGAATCTTTTCTCTGGTAAGGCAGGCAATTCCTTTTCTCTATTTTTTTTTTCTTTTCTTTTTTCTTTCTTTCTTTTTTTTTTTTTTAAATTTTTTATTTTTTACAAACATATATTTTCATCCCCAGGGGTACAAGGTCAGTGAATCGCCAGGTTAACACATTTCACAACACTCACCATAGCACATACCCTCCCCAATGTCCATAATCCCACCCCCCTTCTCCCAACCCCCCTCCCCCCAGCAACCCTCAGTTTGTTTTGTGAGATTAAGAGTCACTTATGGTTTGTCTCCCTCCCAATCCCATCTTGTTTCATTTATTCTTCTCCTACCCCCTTAACCCCCCATGTTGCATCTCCACTTCCTCATATCAGGGAGATCATATGACAGTTGTCTTTCTCCGATTGACTTATTTCGCTAAGGATGATACCCTCTAGTTCCATCCACGTCATCGCAAATGGCAAGATTTCATTTCTTTTGATGGCTACATAGTATTCCATTGTGTATATATACCACATCTTCTTTATCCATTCATCCGAGGGCAGACATTTCTTTTTTTTTTTTAAAGATTGTATTTATCTATTTGACAGAGAGTTAGAAAGAGAGAGCATTAGCAGACTAAGTGGCTGGCAGAGGGAGAGGGAGAAGCAGGCCTCCCACTGAGCAGGGAGCCTGATACAGGGCTTGATCCCAGGACCTAGGGATCATGACCTGAGCTGAAGGCAGTCACTTAACCAACTAAGCCACCCAGGCGCCCCTCCTTTTCTGTTTTTATAGATAAGAAATTTCCGTGAATGTGAGAACTCTAGGTCTTTTGCAGTCATTTAGTATCTGGCCTGTAGTTGGGCCTCTGTAACATATTTATCAAATAAATGAATAAAGGAAGGAAGAAAGTGAACCTAACAGTTGGCTCAGGGTCCCCCAACTGGTCAGTTTCTTAAAGTCATCTTTGAACTTGGGTCTGTCTGATTCCAAGGCCCAGCTGGCTTCCTCATAATTTTAGAACTGAACAAGATGCTTTCCTGTACATCATTTGATTTTATTCTACAACCCTGTGAGGTGGAGAGGCCATGCAAAACCATTTTCATTTCCTAAAAGAGGGCAGTGAGCCACAGAAGAATCAAGAAGTAGTAGGTACTATTACTACTCAGGTAGTAGAAGGAAGATTCAGGACCCCATTCTAGGGCTTCTGATTCCCATCCCAGTGCTCTTTCAGCTACATCAGAGATGTTTTGAAAGCAGCTGGAGATTTCCCTCAGAGTGAGTGTTGCCTGAGCTGACGTCCATATGGCAGACGCCTCGCCACCCTCTCCTTAGACTGTCCTTAGATTCGTCAGCCCCTGCCGTCTCATATAACGCTCAGACTAGTGGGGTCTCTCCCTGCACCCTCCATCTGGAGCAGCCAGCCCTGGACTGGCACTGGGGAAGTCTCCTCAGAGAGATAGATTGCTCGGCCTTGTCTTCAGCACCTCCATTTCACCCTCGACCTCCATCAAGACAGCCGGATGAGCAACATCCCCTCCTGGCCATTTGCCACCTGCTGTCTTCAAGTTGCAAAGACATTTCCTCCTGAGGCCCAGACAGTTCTGTTGAGACCGCACTCTGTTTTCCCATGAAAAATGTCCTTTAGAAGAGGACTTCTCCATCAGTCTCCACAATAACACAGATGCTCACATTTCTCCAGAATCATCTTTGCTGTACATGGGATCTTCCTTTCTTAGGACAGGGATGGCCAGGCCCAGGCTGGAAATTCTCGAGTCCATTGACTGCTTTGGGGAGCAGAAATGGGTTACTTTTTACTTTTACCCTTTTCTGTTTTCATTTTTCACTTTGTTCCAAACTCATAATGTTTCTTTCAGCTTCTGTCCTTTTAATGCCAACACTACCAGTGAAAAATGAATAATGACCTCAGAAAATCCCAAGGTCGTTCATTTCTAGACACAAAGCCAAAGAACTGGTCTGACTCAGATTTTATTTCCTTCCACCGAGTGGAATAGTTTGGGCATTTTGGGAAGACAGGTTCTGGGGGCTACTAGAAGTGGGTAAAACCAGATTTTTTGTGTATTAATGAATCTCTTTCCTCCACTCTCTTGCTTTAGATTCTGGGAGTCTCTCTCCTGGACAATTCTGATAGGAACTAGTTAGGGACTGAATTGTGTCTCCCATGAATTCGTGTGTCGATGTCCTGACCTCAGAATGTGATGTACTTGGAGATAGAGCCTTTAAAGAGGTCACTAAAATGAGGGGATATGAGTGGCCCTAATCCAATAAGGCGACCTTTTAAGAAGAGGAGATTAGGACACAGACAGAGGAAAAACTGTAAGGACACAAGGAGAAGTCAGCCATCCACAAGCCCAGGGGAGAGCCCTTGGGAAGAAACAACCTGCTGACACCTTGACCTTGGACTTCTAGCTCCAGAACTGTGAGAAAATCACTCTGTTGTCTGAGCCCCGAGTCTGTGGTGCTTTGTTATGGCGCCTGAGCAGAGACACAGATGTTGGGATTGAGAAGGGGCCACTGCTGTAATTAACACAGACTGTGGAAGTGACTTTGGAACCGGGGAATTGGTAGAGGCTGGATGAGTTTTTAGGTCCATGTTAGCAAAAGCCTACCTTGACTTGAAGGGACTGTTGGTAATCTACCAAACAAATACAGAGGTAGAATAATAATTATAATAAATTCTGGGACATGGAAAAGAAGTAATTTTGGTATCATTCTAAATGTCCAGGCATTGTGTTAGATACTTTATATATCTTAGCTCATTTGTGCTTCATAATAATCCTACAAATGAATGATAGGTATAAGTTATATGTATACATAAACATCGATGTTTATATAAATATTTATATATGGGGCACCTGGGTGGCTCAGTCAGTTGAGTGTCTGAGTCTTGGTTTCAGCTCAGGTCATGATCTCATGTGTCATGAGATCGAGTCCCACATCTGGCTCCCCGCTTACTGGGGAGTCTGCTTAAAGATTCTTTCTTTTTACCCCTCCCCCCCAAATAAATAAAATAAATCTTTTCTAAAAATAAATAAATAGGGCACCCGGCTGGCTCAGTGGGTTAAGCCACCGCTTTCGGCTCAGGTCATGATCTCAGGGTCCTGGGATTGAGTCCCACATCGGGCTCTCTGCTCAGCAGGGAGCCTGCTTTCCCCTCTCTCTGCCTGCCTCTCTGCCTACTTGTGATCTCTCTCTGTCAAATAAATAAATAAAATCTTTTAAAAAAAGAATAAATATTTATATAAAGTTTGATTTATATAAATAAATATGTTCATTAATATCCCCATATTATAGCTAACAACAGTAAGCAACAAAACCACTCAACATGTTACTAAACTCTCTCTCTATACTAGACACTGTTTAAGAGTGTGGTGCTCTTTAACTCGATTTTTGCATACCACTGGATGGTAGATGATAAGACAGCATCGTAGTTAAGAGCACAAGTCTTAGAGCCAGATACCTGGGTCCACATCACAGTTCGTGGCATGTGCTTTCATAACTTTGGCTTCATACCAGCTCTTTCTGCTGCATCAAGTGTTCTTCTCTCAGCCCCATGGCCAATGCCTGGTCCTCCTTCTGGTTCTGAATCAATTGTCATTCATTCATTCATTCATTCATTCTCTCATTCTTTCATTCATTCATACAGTTACATGAGTGTCTACTTTGGATAAGGTACTTTTTTAGGTCCTTGGGTACAGCAGTGGATAAGAAACACTCAGTACCTTCTAAGCAGACAAGCCCATTGGGAGACAGACAAGTAAGCAGGCCTCATGGGGCAGTGTGAGAAAGACAATGACAGAGTAAACAGAGAAGGGGCATCTCGCACAGCTGGGCTGTGAATGTAGTTTGTGAGACTGACCTTCCCTCCCCTAATCCTTTCTCTACACCCATGAGACAGATGGCCACACCACCAAAGAATATTTATTTGACCCTGTCTGGTTGCCGTTTTTCTCTTCTATGAATGGTGGATCCACAAAAAGAAAAATGTTTCATTTTTGTAAATACAAAATATATTTTATATATATTGTTCTGTGTTTCGCTCTAAAGATAATGAACTAGCTCTTGTTTAAGAGAACCTTAGACATATTCTCACACACTGTGGCTTCATGGGGAAAGGAGGCAGATGATGAGACTGGATCAATCTTGAGCATCACATTTGCCCCAAGAGAGAAACTCACTCAAGGAAGAAAGTTGTAAAATTGAACAAGTAGCATGGAGCCTATGGTAGATTGATTGCAATGATGGCCCAACTTCTCCATCCTTCCTCTAGCTGTGCCCCTTGTTTGTAAGGTGACTGTGCAGCCTCTCCCATCAGAAGGCAGAGCCTTGTATCTAGGATGTCCATGGAACTTGCTTTGGCCAATAGAATGTGTGATGGTTAGAGTTCCACTTCCAAGTCCAGGTCTCAGGAGGGCTCAGACACTTTTGCTCATTCTTTTGAACCATCCACTGGCATGTGAACAGGTCTGGATTTGCCTGGTGGAGAAGATTGAGAAACACATGGAGAAGAGCCCATTCATCCTGGCCAAGCCTATCACAGACCAGCCAGTCAACATCCAAACATGAGAGAGCCCTGCCAAGATAAGCAGAACTGATGCACAGCTGACTATAAACGCATGAGTGGTTCCAGCCAAGACCAGAAGAACCACCCAGCCGATGCACAGACTCACAAGCAATAATAAAACCACTGTGTTTTGGAGAAAAGTGTTACACAGCATTATTGTGATGATAGATAACTGATACAGATGGGAAAGGGGATCAGATTTTCAGTGGAAACATTCTACAAACTATTAAAGTATAATAGAAAAAATATGTCTTGTTCATGAATTTAGGGACAGTGCTTTGCTCTGTTATAATGGAGAGCAGTTCACTTTTCAGGCATGTCTTGGAATGAAGTTTGAAGTTGTACTTCTCTGAAGGTATTTAAAATCCACATTTTGAAAGATGGAGCAGTGAGATTTTCCGATTTCCTCTCACTAATGTAGTTTAATAACATATACTATTTGCAATGTACCAATGTCCTCCACAGTTCTGTCTTCCCAGGTGTATGAGCTATGTTCTTCTGCACAATCCATGAAAGACTGGGTTGAGAATTCCAGAAAGTAGGTGGCAAGATGGGGACAGTTTTTCTTATTTCAAGGTCAATGTTCTACCCACAGTTAGATTATTCTGTGACTTCTTTCTCTTCTCTGGCCCATGAGATTTCTGGCCCATGAAATTTAGTCAGCTATACATCTTATTTACTAAAATTTCATTGCAGTACATAGATTACTTCATGAAAAATTTCAAACAGTATTGAATAGCATGGCTAACATTTATGGAGCTCTCACCAGGTCATGGTCATTGCTACTAGTACTTTCGGTGTATTAACTATACACGTAATATAATCCTTACTGAACCATTATCATCCTTGTGGAGAGACAGAGAGGTTAGGTGACTTTCTCTAAGTGACATAATCAGTATAGACCTTGGCACTGATCCAAGACAGTCTGTCTCCAGAGTCAGACTTTAAACCACTTATACATTGGGATTTGTTAATACAGAATAAGAAACCACTTATATTTTACCTACTCATAAAGACCAGTTAATAAGTGGACCTTTAATAAGTATATCATTTACATGATTATTACATGTTTCAGAATAAGCGAAATGAGCTAAATGTCTAGCACTTCTTAGACATCTGATGAATGTTATTTCCCCAATTCCCCATCCTGTGTATGTGATGGACATTGTTCCTTCAACTATGCCAAGCACATTGGTGAGCACTCTCTGTGCCACTGAGGCACTGGGCCTGTCAATCAATCAAAGTCATTGTCCTTCAGAAGCTTCCAGTTTAGAGGAAGAGGCAGATAGCTTAGGCAGCAGGGCTTTCTAGGGATGCCATGGGAGGCACAGAGAAAAGACCAATGAATGCTGCTCTTGAGTTTTGGGTCACTTGGCAGAGCAGGTCTTGAAGGCTGCTTCAGGGTTCTATGGTGTGAAGAACCAGGACTTAGGAAAGGAGAAGCTTTAGTGTATGTGAGAATGGTAGTTGATAGAAATTTATAGGACATACTATGTGCCAGACACTGCTCTGGGTGAGGCATATCTATATCTATTTACCTATTTTAATCCATAGAGTCATCCATAGAGTGGTTAAGTGACCTATCCAGAGTCACAAAGCTAAGGCAGTTCTGGGATTTGAACCCAGTATGGTGTGGCCCTAGAGTCTGGGCTGAGACTCTGAAGTCTATTACCTCTGAAGAGCTAGAACAGTTAAGAGACATAGATCACGTGGAACCAAGCAGGTCCAGGCCCTTCTATTCCATATACGTTAACCATCCAAGGAGCTCAGGATCGACTGCTGGAATCCGCGCCTCCTTGTGACTGAGCAGAGGAGGAGAAGCAGCAGGCAGGAGGTTCACGCTCACTACTCTGCTGAGAACAGCAGGAGCTCCACTTCTGTGAGGAGCTCCGGCCTTTTCTAGGAAAATCACCATTAAAAGGAGATGCGGCAGAAAGCCTCACTGGGCTAACAGGCCCTTTGCAGTCAGGATTCCTTGGAAAACTTTCACATGACGTCAGTCCTTGGCTATCCCAACAGTGCCTGCACTTGAGATTCTTACCATGATCTCCGTAAATCACTCATAATTTATGCAAGGCTGTGTTGAATGGTTCGCGTTAAGCCGGACATCTAAAGCTGTGAGTCTAAGGAGATTTGAGTAAACTGGAGATATATCAAAAATGCCAGAGAAAGGACAAACATAAATGTATTTGGCTCTCTTTTTCCCCAGTCGCCCTTGGTCCATGATTCCTGGTTTTCATTTGACTCGGAAAGTGTTTTCAAGGGAGAGCTAAGCAGGGAGCCATCAAAGTTGGCCCTGCTGTGAAAAAGCAAAATTCTCCCCAAATGAAGTAGAGAGTCATGGGAAGGCAGAGGTAGCTGCCCAAAGTGCCTTCTTGCTTGCACTCCACACTCTCCTTCCCCTGCACCAAGAAAGTCACTCTGTTTCTTCTTTAGTGGGTGGTCATCAGGTATCACTAAGCTAGGAGTGAGTATTTATAACCAGACATGGACACAACTCTTCCTCTCTTGGGGAGGCGTTGGGTCAACCTAGCAGGGAGTTAAAGTGGATTTGGGTTTTCTTGTTGCTGTGGTTACACTCCCTGCTATGGACCCAGATTCACCCTTCGAGGCTGCTACCTGTGACTGGCCATGGCCCTGCATGGAGGGCTTCCTCAGGTCCCTGCTCTACCCTGGCTCCCAGCAAACCTGTACCCCTGCGTCCAGAAGGCCTTGGTGTCAGTCTGTTCTGGCCACCATAATAATACACTGGGGGGCTTAAATATCAGACACTGATTTTCTCACCATTTTGGCAACTGGAAGTTCAAGGTCAAGGTGCTGGCAGGTTAGGTGTCTGGAGAGACTGCTTCCTTGGCTTGCAGATGGCAACCTTTTCTCTGTGTTGTTATGTTGCCTTTCCTTGGTGAATACACTGGAAAGACAGTGAGGGTAGGTGGGGGGGCGGGGAGAGAGAAAGAGAGCAAGAGTGCTCTGATGTCTCTTCTTACAAGGTCACCAACCAGTCCTATCAAATCAGAGAGAATTTGATCCCCTTATGATCTCACTTAACCTTAATTACTTCTTTAAAGGTCCCAGCTCCAAACATAACCACACTCGGATTTAGGGCTTTGACATAGGAATTTGGGGAGGGGGGGGGGCACAAGCATTTAGTCCATTAACATCCTGGGCCCTCCCAGTGCTGCTGCTTCTTCTGTATCAGGTTTCTGGTAGAAGCTGGGGATTCTCTGCCACCCTTGCCCAGCCTCTGCTGTTCTCAGGCCTCACATGACTGGGTCTTGGGAGAGGGGCCTTTAAACATCTTTGTCCCTTCATTTTGTGGCAGCCAAACTCTGCCTCAGGTCTGTGGTTGATCTTGGGCAGGAAGAATTTCCTATCCTCTGTACTGAGCTGAAGAGAATCCCCCACAATTTATGTCCACCTGGAACCTCCACAAGGGACCTTATTGGGATATAGAGTATTTGCAGATAAAATCAGTTAAGATGGGGCTGCACTGGGTTCTGGTGGGTCCTAAAACCAATGACAAGTGTCTTTATAAGAGAAAAGAGAGGGAGATACAGAGACGGAGAAACACACACAGAGGGAAGAGAGTCCTGTGACTGAGGAGGCAGAGACTGGAGGGATGTATCTAAAAGCCAAGGAACTCCAAGGATTTCTGGCAACCACTCGGCTGACAGAGGCATGGGTCCTATTTCTTCTCCCGGTCTGCAAAAGGAAGCAACCTTGCAGGCACTTCGATTTCAGACTTTGGGCTTCCAGAACTGTGGGAGAATACATTTCTGTTGCTGAAGCTGTCCTGATCATGGCACTTTGTTACCACAGCCCAAAAAGTCAAATACACTCTTCTCCAGTTGTAGCCAATTTCAGCTTGCTGTCAGTTCAGCATCCTGGACCTAAGGAGACTTCCAGTTTTCCCCCCCAAGGGCAGAGAGTTTTGCTTCCACTCTGTCCCAGAGCAGTGGATTTATGTCTGGGCCCTATGGACTAGAGGTTTGTTGCTCTTCCCTTGGCAGCTTAAGTCTTTGCTTTCTGAGGAGAAGGATCTGGGAAAGAAACAAGGCTTTGTGTCTGTCCCCTCCTGCCACTTCTGGGCTCTCCAGCCTCTGTCTTCACTCGTGTTTCTCGTGAGCACACAGTGGAGTAGAGCTTGAGAGCAAGCCCCATCTCCCTCTGTGTCTGGGCTCCTTGCTTTCCCAAACTCTCATGCTAGCCACGCTGGCTTTTAGAAGTCATTAACATCTTAGCTGATTAAGTCCCATTCCTTTGAACAGCAGCTACCACTTTCTCCCAAGTCCCACCAAATGTGAGGTGGTCATGTGTCCTGACTCCCTTCGGAAGGGTTTGCCTCTCATTGGAATGTAGTATACTGAGTAACGTTGGAATCTCAGCTCTATGGTAGTCTCAAAAAAAAGTGATGATTTTATAAGTTATTCAGCATTTTCTTCCCTGTCATGGTGGGATCAATATTCTCTTGGGGTTTTCATCATTCTAAGTAGAAATGGAATTCCTTAACTAATATTTGTCCTAAATAAAAGTTTGTGCAAATTCTCAAGGGCCTAGATTTGACTCTTGGCTCTAAAACTCACTAGCTCTGGGACCTTGGGCAAGTTGCCTAATTTTGCTGAGACTTGGTTTCCTCAAGGTTAAAATAAAAGCCTGACACAAGTCCCATTCAGTTCTCATAGCCATTATCTTAAAAGAAGGTTCTGGAGCAATCTCACAGACTGAACTATTCTTAGCTTTGCCTTCTTTTAATGTCAGATTTTCAGAGTACCTTGTCTTGATTGGACAAAACGTGGTTGTCTGTTTGTTTATTTGTTTTTTCCAAGACTGGTTGGGAAAATGGGTAGGTAAGAAGATTCTCCCTCTTCAGATTGCTGGCTTTGATGGGCTTCTCATCATAAGGAAGGTGTAGCCTTTGAAGCAGATGGACCATAAGGCTTGCATACTTTTTGAATTTACCATAGCAATTAAAGAACTTGTTTTAAACTTATTTTTATTGTATTTCTAGCATGTAGGAAAAGTTGTACTGGTGCCAGGTAAGGCAAAATCTGTCAAAAGGGAGTTTTTCATATTCTGTTACTCAGGCACTTGATGGAGCACCTGCAATGCCAGGACCCTGGTGTAAATACTGGAGACAAGGAGGTGGTTTCCCCAAGAAGTTGCCACAGCACCCCCCATCTGGCTTGAACAGTTTTTTAATGGGATTCTATCTTGGGGACAGGCCAAACCCAGGCTCCTCCCTAAAATAAAGCAGCCCATGTGAGCTCAGGCTGTTTACAAAATGTCTACAGCTTTTTGGCTTACCAGGATTTACTGTGGTCAGTGTTAGTTGGAAGAGAATAGTTCTTCTAAGAGTTCTTGTGAGGCTCCATGAGGGACTGCAGGAGAAAGACTCAAAAAATGAGAAAAATCATGGAAGAAGGTGTAACAGGACTTTTTTTTTTTTTTTTTTTTTTTTAGTTTTCCTACTAAAAGAAATTCTTAAGTTGGGAAAATCATTTTATTTATGTGTTCATTTGTTTATCCAACACAGATTTACTGTCTAGTTATTATGTGCCAGGTACTATGTTGGATGCTTGAGGCACTACAACAAAGATAAGAGCTTTGCACCCATGAAGCTTGTAGCCTAGTTGGGAAGGGATTAATTAGATATTTACATAAAATAATATTTTACATTATATTTGAGGTAAATACTTGTACTAAGAATTACAAGTCTAGAGTATTAGAAAAAGTCTTGCCTGATGAAGTAACACTTTGACTTAGATTTGAAGTACACTTAAGCACTGAATAGATTTTTCAGAGGGAAGAAGAGGATATTTCAATTAAAGAAAAGTATGTGCAAAGGCCCTGAGGGAGGAAGGCATTTGGAAAAACCAACCTATAAAAAAAAAATGGCCTACATATACTGATGTTTGGAGAGTCCTCTCATGCACAAATTGGCTCTAAATATTAACAAGCCTATCGGACGGTAAATCCTGTTCATGCATGCAGTGCTTTCAATCAGTATTATATTCTTCATTCTTTTGCTTCTTTTTTAAAAAAAGATTTTATTTATTTGAGAGACAAAGAGAAAGCAGTGAGAGAGAGAGAGAGAACATGAGCATGGGTGAGGGTTAAAGGGAGAGGGACAAGCAGACTCCCTGCTGAGCAGGGACCTCCCTGACTTCCAGGCAGAAGTTGACACCAGGACCCTGGGAACATGACCTGAGCTGAAGGCAGACGTTTAACTGACTGAGCCACCCAGGTGTCTCTATTCTTCATTCATTCTTTAATACAAACAGGAAAATAACGATATCCAGACCTTTAAGAAATTCCTTTAATATGAAATTCAGAAACACAAGAAAAATTCAAGAGGAACTTGGTAGAACAATCTCATTTTCAGGGAGCAGAAAGAAATTTTAAAATAAAACAACACTATATTAAAACATTCAGAGAAATACAAGAAGTTTTTGCATCCATGACAAAAGGACTAGTTAGTATAAAAAATAACATATACAGAAACAAGATAGAGCTCTTGGAAATTAAAATTTATGATAGTTGGAATGAAAAATAGTAGAAGGGTTGGAAATTAAAATTGGGGATATCTTCTAAAATATATAAAGAGATAAAAATAGGAGAGAAAAGATAAGAAACTCTTTCTATCAGACCCGGAGGTTCAATGGACGACTGAAAGGAGGTCCAAAAAAGATACAACAGAGGAGAAGAAGATAAAAGAAATTATTAAGGAAACAACATAGAAAAATGTCTTGTGGGCATGCAGAAATTATCATAATACTCCTATTGAGAGGTAGAATCTATTTCTCTACCCCCTGAGTCTCAGTTGGGTTTGTGGTTTGCTTTAACCAATAGAAGTTCTGAGCCTAGGCCTTGAGAAGCTCTGTATTTCCATGTTTGCTCTTGGTTCCACTGCTAACTCCTGCTAACCATATGAGCAAGACAGGCTATACTGAGGGAGAATGAGATGCACAGAGAGGTGAAGCCAGCTGAGTCCAGCCTATATCAGCTGAGCCTGACCAGATCATCAGAACTTCCCGGCAGAACCCAGACCAAATCACTATCAACAGCTAAATTTTTGGGTGATATCCATGCAACAAAAGTTGGCACAAAGATTTTCTAGACTGTAGAGTTTTACCCAGGGCCTATCCCAAAAAGTGAATTAAAGACTCACACAAAGACACATCGTGGAGTTAGAGAGAAGGGGGTTGGGGTAAATTGGAAGGGGAGGTGAATCATGAGAGACTATGGACTCTGAAAAACAATCTGAGGGGTTTGAAGTGGCAAGGGGGTGGGAGGTCGGGGTACTAGGTGGTGGGTATTATAGAGGGCACGGATTGCATGGAGCACTGGGTGTGGTGAAAAAATAATGATACTGTTATGCTGAAAATAAATAAATGAAAAAAAAAGAAAAAAATCTTAAAAAAAAAAGACACATTGTTATGAAATTTCAGATCATTATGAGATAGGGAGAAAACTCCTAAAGGAAAAACAAATCACATTAAAAAGGAACAGAAATGAGAATGGCATTGAAATTCTTAATAGCAACACTAGATGCTAGAAGATACAAGGGGAATAATACCTCTGAAGTTTGAAGGGAAAAATATTTCCAATCTAGATGTTTTCTATCTAAATAAGACATATTAGTTCTCTGTTGCTGCCATAACAAATCATCACAAACTCAGCAGCTTAGAACAATACAAATTTATTACCTCATAGTTTTGGAGGTCAGAAATATGACTGTCTTGACTGGTTTTTCAGGCTTGGGTCTTGCAAGGCTGAAATCCCAGTGTTGGCCAGATTGTGTTCCTTTCTGAAAGCTCTAGATTGAGAACTTTTTTCCAGTCCCATTCAGATTGTTGACAGAATTAAGTTCCTGTCAGTTTTAGGACAGAGATCCCCAGTTCTTCACTGGCTATTGACCAGAGGGGGTCATTGACAGATTCAAGAGGCTGCCAGCATTCCTTGGTTCATGGCTTCCTTGCTTGGTGTTCAGAGCCAGCATTGCTTCATCAAGCCCTTCTCACTTTAGATCTTTTCAATTTCACCTCTGCCTTATCAGCCTCCTTTTCAACTAGAAAAAAGTCCCTGATTTTATGGACTCATGTTGTTATATGACACTCATCTGGATAGCCTGAAATATTTTCCCATCTCAAGATCCATAATCTTCATGACATCTGTAAATTCCCTCTTGTTGTGTTATATAACATACTCACAGATTCTGGATATTAGGGTGTGAACATTTTGGGGGTAAAATTATTCTGCCTATCAAACTGGGAAACAAGTGTAAGCCTAGAATAAAGAATTTGTATCAAAATGTAGCTTTTTGTCTTTTGCTTCTCAGAAAGCTATTGGAAGATGGCCTTCACAAACAAGGTAGTAAAAAAAAAAAAACGAGTGATTTTTTAGGACCAGAAGTAAGATGGTGGTGGTGGAAGCCTCCAGACAAGAACTCCGTGGCAGGCCTAGGTAAGAAATATATGAAAAGCCTCAATGAAGAGGACGGGGAAAAGGTGCTAAACTAAGTAACTGGAAATGAGTGGGTCTGTAAGATTAAAGGCAAAGGGAACAATACATAAGAACTGTACTGTAGTTGATAAAGTTGAGTCCCATACTGGTATAGCTAGTGATACTGAAACCACCATACACATAAACTAGAGGTGAACAATTAAATAAGTGGATGACAGATACCAGGAACAAAGTTTCTCACTGTTGGAGTAGAAGATTACAGATAAGTGAGGGCCTAGATCCATCCATGTAGCACTGGATGAGCGTCAGATATGTCAGCAAGAATTCTTTATAGGTACAGATGTTTACACGTACGAACATCTACACATACATATCCACACTGGTTAGTATACACACATGTATCTCCTTGTTCTATCAGCCGAGAGGGTCTAGAATCAATGACACTCTGATGACAATGAGCACACCTCATGACCAAATCTTAGTTTCTAATGCCATTCTTCAGTGAAAGGAATCAGGGCTCTCTGGATAGAAGGTTGATTCTAAGACTGTGATAGGAAATGTGTAAGATGATCATGGAGCATCTTGTAGTGCCAGAAAATGAGAAAGTACTCAAAGACAAACAAACAAAACCCACAATGATGAATAATAAAGATATGTCAAAGGTGTACAGGAGAACTGAAGTTCATCCACAGTAGTTTGGAGCCACAAAATAATTAAGGAAGTAAGTAGGATTGCATTATCACCCAAAGTATAAAAAGATTCCATGAGTCAATACTGATAGAAATAAATGATTGAATAGATAAGTCAGTGGAGGAAAATAGACATATCTCCTATGCAGAAGAATTCTAAATAATTTATGTAGCTACTCCATCTTTGAAGTGAGAGAGCATAACTTCCCACTCCATAAGTGTGGGCTGCACATAGTGGCTTTCTTCCAAAGAATAAAGTGTGGAATAGGGAAAGAAAATACTAACTATCCTGTGGAGAAAATGTACAAGCCAGGTGACAAAGATTAAGTTCAATATTGATAAGTCATATTGATAGTACATATCCTTGATAAGATGTGATGAAAATATCATGTTGTCTCTCTGGTCTCTCTTGCCCAAAACCCAGAGACCCAGTCAAATGATGAGGAAAATAGCAGACAAATCCTGATTGAGGGGCATTCTATGACTGTCTGACCAATACTCTTCAAAACCGTGAAGGTCATCAGAAACAAGGAAAGTCTGAGAATCCATCACAGCCCAGAGAAACCTAAGAAGACATGGCAACTAAACATACTATGGCATCCTAGATGGGGTCCTGGCTCAGAAAATAAAAACATTAGATAAAAACTAAAGGAATCTGAATAAAGTATGGACTTCAGTTAAGGACGTATTAATATTAGTTCATTAGTTGTAAAAAATGTATCCTACTGACATTAGATGTTAATGATAGAGGAAACTGGGTGCAAGGTACATCGAAGTTTTCTATAATATCTTCACAATTTTGTAGGTTTAAAATTCCTAAGTGAAAAGATTAAGAAGGATAGATTAGAACATGCTGTGATGCACTGCAGTAGTAAGGATAATTATTATTTAATGAAGTTTTTGTTCTTGCCAACTATAAATAGACATGTAGACACACACTAGGTCTTGATGTAAATTCTTTTCTTGCTGGGGATTATAAAAAGTTTGGAAAACACTGGATCAGAGGATGGCTCTTGGCTCTAATATTTCTTAAAGTTATTCATTTTAAGTTGTTGATGAGAGGTTTCATTTGTCTAGTCAACAATCACTCAGTGATTAATCACCATGTCCAGAGTACTGTGCCTCCTACTGAAAAGGATGTCACAGATGAACAAGACACAGGGTTTCATCTGTTACAGACAGAAGCAGAAAAACAAATACAGTGTCATACAAAAGCCCATGAGATAAATGCTAGCCAGAGGTTTATGAAAACACCATGAAAGCATAGAAGACAGAGGAGTACGAGTTGACTCAGAGGGTCAGGAAAGGCTGAATGGGAGTTGGCATTTTAGTTAGACTTTAAAAAAAAATAATGAGAATCACTAATGCTTGCTCACCACTTCCTATGTTCCCAGAGTCTTTGCAAGAACATTACGGGGATCATCTTATTTTATCCTCACACATCCTTCTGGCTAGGTGCTAGTTTTACTCCCACTTTACAGAAGAACAAACTGGAGCTTTAAAAAGGTAAAGGAATTGCACAAGATGCACAGCTATGAAGTGGTGGGCTGAGATCTGCACCATGTCCAGTGCTTTGGCATTGCTTACCCTACCTGTCCCAGCTCTAGCCCTTCCCTCCTGTTTGTTCTATCCTACTCTATTTCCCTCTAGCAACAGAGTGTGGTTTAGGATTTCTATTCCCTTGAAATAGGGTCGTTCTTGTTGCTTTTGTTCCCACCATCCCTCTCCTGTCTCTCCTCTGAAACACTCTTCCACAATCTTCATAGCCCGAGTCAGCTGCTTGCCTCCTTTGTGTAGCGATCTTTCATTCTTGTCTCTTCCAGCAGAATCTATTGCACCCTTGCTTCTGTAAAGCTTTTGTTGAAAAATCTACCTCCTCCACCTCTACCCCAGTCAGATCAGGGCTGGTCATCTCTCTCTCTTCATTTCTGTCCCCCAGTAGAGTTTGTGGCACACTGTAGGTCGCCCAATAAAGGAGAGGAGAAGGCAGAAAGCGTTGTAGGATTTCTACGAGTAGATAGGAGAAACAGGCATCCCAAGCTGAGAACAAGACAAATGAACATGGAGAAGTGGGG
The DNA here is from genome assembly GCF_009829155.1 of Mustela erminea. Taxonomy (NCBI): domain Eukaryota; kingdom Metazoa; phylum Chordata; class Mammalia; order Carnivora; family Mustelidae; genus Mustela; species Mustela erminea. Next base: position 16,044,977 of record NC_045619.1, read on the forward strand.
GGTGGAGTGATCTGGCAGTGATGGGGTGTCATGTGTCTGGAAGCATTGCTAATTATGCCAGCCTGGGGCCAGATTGTGCAGAGCTGGGATGCTTTGCCAGGAAGCCAGGGCTTTATTCTGTAAATAATAGTGCCCCATGGAGGGGTTTCAGAGTTGGGAGACAAGATTTGAATGGAGTGAAACACTCTATTTAATTCTATTTTCTCATCTTTGAAGAGGTTGGAAGGCAAGAGGAAATATGAAAACTAATATTTATTGTATGCCCATTATATTTCAGGCACTGTTCTAAAAATCTTTATGTAAATCCTCTCATTAATTCTCACAGCAACCCACTACACCAGCTATTTTCCCTAGTTTTATGATTGAGAAGATGGAGCTCAACAGGTTAAGGAACACCACTGAGAAATGGAAGATCCTGAAGCTGAATTTGAGTTTGCCTGGTTCCAAAGCTCTACTTCCCACCACAGAATCCCGCATCTTAAAAAACTCTTCAGAGCCCCTCTTCTTCCTCTCAAACCCTTCTCCTTGTCCTTTGACCTACTTGTCTCTTCCCTTTCCCTCCTGTTTCCCTGGACTTAAGTAACAACTGGCTGGGGAGCAGGTGACAGGAGCCCTAGCAGTAGGATCATAGTGATGGTTTTATGTCACACCCTCCACCGAGGATAGGGAGCCTGAACTGGAGCAGGCCAGTGGGGGCACTAGCCATTGCACCATCCCCGGATGCTGCATATGACCTTGACTTCTGGGACCATCAGACCAGTGGGGGCATCTGACCATGTGGACCATCCCTGGATGCTATAGATGATCTTGACTTCTGAGATCATCAGCCCGGTGGATGTACTGGCCATGTGTACTTCCCTGGATGCTGCAGATGACCTTGACTTCTGGGAATCTATCTGATTTTTCAAAGGAGACCTTCTCTCTAGCTAATGAGTCACATAAGATAAGAGGTTACCCATTTTAGCTGCTTGGGCGTCTGCTGATTTGAAACCTCTTTTTGGATGTACTTTTTGTAACTTTCTCTCTAAAACATTTTTCTTCCAAGTCCTTCAGACTAGCAAACAACACAGAAGGAGTTATGGACTGGAAAAAAAAAAAAAAGAAGAAGAAAGAAAGAAAAGCAGCCCGTCCTTTCTTGATAATGGTATTATGATTCTGTTCCAAGCTTCCCTGAAAATTTTCAGCAATGTATGCTTTTTGTGTGCTTGTGATTAAAATATGATGTACCTTAAAAGCCATTCCAGCCTCTTGTGATGTGGTCATAAAAATTATTTCAGCATTAAATACCTCATTCCCATCATGTCAGCTTTCAGACCACTGCTAGATGAATCACTGAAGAAATGAAGCACTTAGCAAAATATTTTTCTTTCTGATTGCAGGGCTGAGGCTTATTCGATTAAAGGATAAAGGTAAATTGATCAAATATGTGGACATTTGGAGTTTATTTGTATCGCTGTGGAGCAAATTTTGAAATGCAGCAATCCCATTAGATTTTTCCTCTCAGTGGATCCCTGGTCAAGAGAGAGCACCCCCGGGAAAGGGCTGATGGCCAGGCCATGTGGGTGAATGGCCACTGTCCATTTCCAGCTCTCCCGAAGCTGCTCTCATCCGGGTAACTCGTGACAGAATCAGGAAATCGCCCCCACCCCGCACCACCTTGAATGGAGTACCAGTGATTCCACTGACGAGCTGACCTGGAAGCTTTCATGGAGTTGCTAAGAAGACACGTGGCTTTGCAGACTCAACCAGCACAGCCCATTTCCCCTTAACATGCCTCCTTTCAACTTAGGATCCCTGCAGCCTGTCCCTCTTTCCCATCTCTGCCTCCCGCAGGGTCCTGTCACCCAGGGGGCTGAGGTTTCAAGAAAATGAGAAAAGACTAAGAAAAAGCTGGGGGATGTGGGGGCCAGAAAAGGCAGCATTGGTTTTAATTTCAGCTACCCCTAGCTGGCTTCCAGAAGATTCTGTGGCCAGTGGAGTGGCCAGTTGCCTCCCTGCTCTGAAATCCCAATATTCACTAAACTTTATTGTTTTGAAATCTTACTAACAACAACAAGAATAAATAGTAAAAGTGATGAGGTGTGTTCTTTCTGTCCAGAGTGCACAGGAGGTCTTACATCCCTTGCTTTGATCCCCACAATCACCTGTGAGGTAAGTGTTGTTATTCTTAACAGATACAGAGTCACTGAGGTTCAGCAGGTTTCAGTAACTGGCACAAGTAGTAGAACTTGGACTTGATCCATGTGTTTGGACTCTGGGCCCTGGGTTTGTAATCACTGCATTAAATTGCTGCCCTCATACAACAAATGTAACATTTTGTTGGTAAAAGTCAGATGACACAAATGTGTGGAATGTGGGAAGTTAAATGTGCACTCTCCTCCTCCACCAACTCCTGCCTTCCAGTACATTCCAGCCTGGATGGCCAGGCTCCATTTTCTCTTCTCCCAGCCTTACTGGACAATGATCCTCTAAAGGTACCCAGATTTTATTAGGAGTCAAGGGGCAGGTGATCATTCTCTAGGCATACAGCATGCACCATCTCAATGGCCAGCTGACTTCTGAGGCTGTGGAAGTCCTCGGGGGCAAATACAAGGACCCTCAGATATAACTTAGTGGTAAAGAGCATGGGCTTTGGGGTGAACTCCCTCATGTGTGAATCTGCCTCTGCTACTTATTAATTGTGTGGTCATGGTGAGCTTTCCTACTCTCAGAGGCCCAGTTTGCTCATCTATAAAATGGGATTAACTCTGCCCATACTGCAGGGACGTTTGGAGACAGGACAGCTATGTGCTAACTAAGCCTGCAGTGCCTACCTTAGAGCAGATGATCAGTAAGGACTGTAGTCAGGGGCAAGTGTACGAGGGGTGAATAATTCAGGCTGGAGGGATGTGGGAAGGTCTTGGCGTGGTTAACTTTTTAAGCCTTGGGACCTGGGCTGCCTTCTACTTACCCTCATTCCTGGTACCCAGCAGAGCATTCGGCCCACAGAAGGCACATCTGAAATACTTGCTGACTTATAACAACTAAGCAATGGAGGGGTCTAGGACTAGCTCGGGGAAGATGAGCCTTGGGACAACCAGGAAAACCCTACAAAATTTCCTGAAAATATCCATCAGTAGAGTTGACAAACATAACTAGAGGAAACTCCTTGTCCACATGAACAACAAGGTTTAGGGGAGGATGGGCTTTTCTGAGGACTCTCTTCTGCAAATGGCTTACAAGCAAAAGAAGGGGTGGATGGATACAGCAGGGCCCTGGGCAGACAGAAGAGGCCAAACCATTTACAAAAATAGTAATACATCTTGCACAATCAACCTCTGAAAATGCACCAACAAGCACGAGTTGGCTTTCACAGCCAGAGACACACCAGACTGAGCGTCTCTTTAAGGGACCCAGTCCTGCCCAGGCCAATGCAAGCAAAGTAGCTTGTGGCCTGCCTCCGAATCAGCCCTGAGAGGCAGCTCAACGTGAATGAGCACTCCTCCAGTTCCCCCATCTAAAGGATGTGGCAGGCCAAGAGCCAGAACGTATTATTAGACTGGAATGTTCCAGTCTCTAAATTTAACCAGCTGGAGTTCTCGATAAAGTACCATCCTATTCACACTTTTGTGTTGAAGAATTCGCCTTTTAGTGGGATTTGATTAAGGGAAGAACACCATGTCCTTGGCTTGGCTCCTTCTTCTGTACAGTACGCCACCCATCCCAGCTGGGCCCTCCATGGCGCACATCAGCTCAAGAGCAGCAGGCAGGCTCGCTTGCAGAGCAAGGATCACTACGGGCTTGGCTCCTCTTTGAGGTGACACCGCTAATGTCCTTGGGACTCTTATCAGGCCAAGAGAGGAGAAAATGCCAGGAACAAAGGAGAGAAGGAGAAAAATTTTGTATTAGGATGTGAGGGAGATAGTATTTGCAATGGAACCACACGTTGGGGCAGGTTTAAAGTCCACACACCTATCTTTCTGTGCCTGAGGACAGATAACTTACTGGTATCAGTTTAGCTAAGAACTCAAATCACATGAACACCTCTGTGCTTGACTTCCGTTTAATATGAAAATTCTTTCTTCCTCTTCTTTTTGATAAACAAATAGAGATGGGGTCCACTTTGATGGAACCCAAAGTGGAAATTGGAATGATGAAAGACAGCCCAATATTACACAGTTTAATCTTATTTTAGGCATGTGCAATATACATCCACAGACAGTTCAAAAATCTCAAAGGAGTAATATCTTAGTGCTAACAATGGGCACCTCTATATGGAAAAATTCAACATGTTTTAAATGCATGTTCTCTTTTTTTTCTTCCTATTTTTACTAAGAGACTTTTTGTAAGTGACCATGAACTGCTCTTGTAATTGGAAAATATTTTTTTAATTTATAAGCTTGGAAAGCTGATCTATGAAACTGATTGAATAATTTATCCCTCTGAAATGTGTGAAGTGTACATGATTGATGCCAAGGGTGGAGGTTAAGGTAATGTATTCAATCACTGAGGGAAATGAAAAACCTTCTGGGAATGGTTCCTTTTAACTGTTCAGCATGCTGACCCAATGTTTGACAATGTCACACATTCAGTAGTTTCTCTCCCACAATATTTTTTCTGATGTATAAACTGAATTTGACATAACCTTCCATTTGGACCGCCTGTTAAGGATATTTTTTTTAAAAAGTTGATCACGTAGTATTCATTGTTTTTACCAAGTGATCAAAGCAATAATATCAAAAGTAGGTAAACTGTGCTTAACATCTGGTACACATGGCATGAATGAGTGGATGAATGGATGAACAAACCAAGAGGATAAAAGACATAGTCCTTGCCCTGAAGGAATTCACAATTTAGGTGAAATCATAGAATTAAGTTCATGAAACAACTGCAGGGTAGAATAAAAAGGAAAGTTTCAGCAGGTCATATGGAGAAGGAGTTAGTATTTATTAAATTCTGTCTAAATGCACATTGGGCTAAATGCTTCCTACGTGGGACCCCATTTCATCCCTCAACCTTGCTATGGAGAAGGTCCTATTTTCTCCATTAATTAATGAAGAACCAGTGTTCAGAGAAGTGAAATAGTTCCTAAAGGTGCCACAGCTGAGGTGGGAAGGAAGCATAGGGTCTTTGGACCCCCAGTCAATGTTGGATCTGCTCTAACCCAGGACCCCTCCATGCATGGTCTCGTGTAAGTGAAGAAATAGCAGTGAAGGTATGCAGTATCCAGCCAGATCTGAAAGGAGAGGGGCAGAGCCTACCAGAGTTGCTCCCCATGTTGATGGTGCTGCCTGGACCTTGGAATCTACCCATCTAGCTTCCATGTGCACAATCGTGCCTTCTCAATCCTCATCCTGAACTATTCAGTCCAGGTCATGCCCTGCCTCACATCCTCACCTGCTCCAGGCCCCATCAGTCCCTGATCCTTTGGTTTCATCTCCCTCTGGGAACCCAGGAGTCGCCTTGTATCTGACAATCTGCTGCTTTCTCCTACGTCCTCCTTTGGCTGCTTCCTACTCCACAATTCAGCAGCTCCCTCCTAGTGTGCTTCCTTGGAGGGTTAAAGGAAATAACTGACACCACGTCATGTACACAGTGTCCAGGATAGGACAGGCTTTCTGTAAGTGTGAGGGTTTGTGGTTGCAGAATGTGATGTTACCCAATAGTTAGGGTCTTGAGCCCTAGAATCACCTGCACTAGAACCCAAATGTTTGTTCTATCATTTAACTAGCCCTCCATCCATTGTCTGAGTAGACTTTGACCTTGGGCAAGTCACCAAACCCGAGCCTCAGTTTCCTTATCAGGAAAATAGGGAAAATGGTAACACTTTTCTTTGAGAATGGCTGGAAAATTAAATGAGAAAATACAGGTGAAGCACTTAGCACAATGCTGGTCACAGAGTAAAGGATGGATGAACGGTATCTTCAAAGGCATGGTTCAGTCAGCTGGTGTCTGACTTTGGCTCAGGTCATGATCTCAGGGTCCTGGGAAGGCAGCTATACTCACCACTATACCACCAACACGATCTCAGGGTCCTGGGATTGAAGCTCAGCTTGTCCCCCTGACCTTCACCCTGCTTCTGCTATCCCTCTCTTTCTCTCTCTCAAATAAATAAATAAATAAATAAATAACAGTATCATCATTAATGGGTTTAGTAATTGTATAGTCCCATGGTTATAGAACTGTCTGGAAAATTGCAGGTCCAGGGCCCTGTGACTCAGCAAAGACCCTTGTGAGTAACCCTCTCAATCATAGGCTTACGTGCCTTGACAAGCAGTACCTAGACTTGTAGAACTCAAAACCAAAAACATCAAGCGGATTCAGCATGTTGGAACACAGAGGAGGAAAGGTAGTATAGCAGGAATGGGCATGATGGTCTGTGGGGCAAAATACAGTTGACCATTGAAGGAGTTTCCAGCAGAAGTGTTCTTGAAAGAAAACAATGCTTCATTTTATTCATCTTTTTGCTCATTCAATGAACATATACTATGAGTTGTTTGAAATCCAAAGATAAATAAGACAGTTCTTATAGCTTTCCACCAAACTAGGAGCCTATTTTCCTAATGAGATCACCTAATATACCATGTACCCTGCTGTAGTCAGGGAATAGAGAAAGGGCCATCCCATATTGAAAGGCTAAAATATACATCTGAAATATTCTGATTTTAAAAACTTGATAAACACATTCCTAGGAACATACTTACACTGTAGCTTGTAAGGCTTTGTCCCACATGGTCTCAAACACAGACTCATTAAAACTTCCTAGCTAATTGAAGGCTAAGTTCCAAGCTTTAAGGAGATTGCACCAGCAGTCTCTCCTATTGACTGAATCCTCAACTCCCCAGACAGCCCCATCTCTCCGTCTCTCACTGTCTACAGAATTCTCTGTGTACATCATGACTTCACCTTTACTCATGACTGACTGACCAGAAAACTCTCTTCTCCCAGATCCTTTTGGTCCTCAGTAAATATTTACAGATCATTAGATGGTGGCTCCTGGAATGGATAACAGATGGCTGGAAATTTCACCAGCAGGATTAGTACATCTGGGTCACCAGCTTTTTTCTACTCCTCTCATGCTTTTGAAAGTAATGTTACCCCATTCTCTCTGTTTAACCAACATGGCTGCCATCATGTACCTGATGAGAGGTCCTGGGCTCTGTGAAGATAGCCTCTCGAAGATCTATACCTTAAGTTCAAGCATGAGGGCTGGGGACCCTGGCCCATCCTGCATCCACTTTCTGGTCAGAGGATGTAGTGAGCAGAGTCCATACTTTTCAATGCACTGACTGTGTGCTGATTGGTGTTGAACCAGCTTTGTCCATGCCAAACTTTGGCATTGTCAAACTTTGGGTTAGAGAGACAGAAGCAGATGATGGGGAGCCAAGAAACAAAACAAGTCCAACCCTGAATATGGCTCAGGTCCAAAAGAACGAAGAGGGAGGTCAGAAAGACATGTTGCAGAATTGAGGTTGGTGTCCCTCCCAGACCCCTACCGCCACTCCTCCCCTACTGGAAGGGAGGCTGCCTCCTCCTCCAGAGAGTGGACCTCCCTATACAGGAGATGCCGGCACTGACAGGGGTGGGGCTGGGATGAAGACTGCAGGGCCCAGCGGGAAGTCATGCTCCTCATGCTCTGGGGCTCCCAGGGACCAGGCTAAATCCTTGCTCATCTTCCCTCCCCTGCCTTACTCTCCTCCCCCATTCATTCCGTTCTCCCCAGAGCACTCCCTCAATAAGTCATTTTTCACAAGAATCCCCACCTTAGTCTGTGCTGCTAGAGGACCCTCCCTGGGACAGGCACCCAATCCAGGAGCAAAGTGGAAGATATTTTTAGGAAAATAATTTAGTTGTGAGGTTATATGTGTGGTCATGGAGCAAGAATTGTCCAGGGCTGCGGGCAGGGGGTGGTGGGTGGAGCAGGGGGAGTGTGTTGGCACGCGCCCTGACCTTTACTGACCACAATACCACAAGCCACACTTCTCAGGCACATGCTCAAAGGGCCAAAGTGAGGCCTGCACTCAGCTGATAACAGTTTTAAGTTGGACGTGAAAAAAAAAAAAAGAAGATAGAAACTAGTAAGGCAGTTACTGTTGCATCATCCAAAGCAAAACAAACTGCTCTGTGCATTCTGGTGTATTTCTTTCAGGATTTTATTGCACGCAATTATAATTACATATCTGATTTTTCACTTAATATTAAATGTCACATTTTTACTCAGTTATTCAAATGTCTTTTTTTTTTTTTTTTTGGTCTTGAAATAAACCTAACCAAAGAAGTAAAGTATCTATAATCAAGGAACTACAGAACACTCATGAAAGACATTGAAAAAAAACACAAAAATATGGAAAAACATTCCATGCTCATAGATCAGAAAAATAAACATTGTTAAAATGTCTATGCTGCTCAGAGCAATCTATACTTTCAACACCATCCTGATCAAAATACCATCAGCACTTTTCAAAGGGCTGGAACAAACAATCCTGAAATGTGTATGGAACCAGAAAAGACCCTGAATCACCAAAGAAATGTTGGAAAAGAAAAAGCTGGGGGCATCACGTTGCCTGAATTCAAGCTTTACTACAAAGCTGTCATCACCAAGACTGCATGGTACTGGCACAAAAACAGACACACATACCAGTAGAACAGAGAGCCCAGATATGGACCCTCAACCCTGTGGTCAAATAGACAGTCTCTTCAATAAATGATGCTGGTAAAATTGGACAACTATGTATAGAAGAATGAAACTCGACATTCTCTTACACTGTACACAAAGATAAACTCAGTATTCAAATGTCTTAAGCCTCCTGTTTCAGTAGCATCACACTATTCTGGCATCCGTGCACATTGTGATCTGCTTATCGATGGCCTTACTGTTGGCCAATTGCAGAAAGCTTGGACTGTATTTTGAATTATCCTTTAGGATGGATTTCCATAAATGAAATAATGGGGTCAAAAGCATGCATATTTTAAGGCTAGTAAGCCATATTTATTTTCCTGAGGATTCATATACTTATCATTTCACGAAAAATGCATGTGTTTATCACTACTTCTTATTCTAAGTGTGATTTAAAATTGTTTCTCTATTGACTCTGGACTCGGGGAAAAAAACTGAGGGTTGTAGAAGGGAGGGTGGTTGGGGGGATGGGTAAATGGGTGATGGCATTAAGGAGGGCACATGATCTGATGAGCACTGGGTGTTATACACAACTAATGAGTCATTGAACACTACATCAAAAACTAAAGATGTACTATATGTTGGCTAATTGAACTTAATTAAAAATATAATAAAATTGTTTCTCTACTGTCATGACAAAAGTAAGACTTCAGTGTCATTTGAATTTACATTTCATCATTTGCTTAAAATGTTGGGCATTTCCCCAACTTATGTTTATCAGTTATAGATCTCTTTTTGTCAGTGTTACTATGGGTCTTTTGGCCACCTAGCTTTTAGGACTTTACATTCCTCTTATCAGTGTATGTGAACTCTTTATGCCCCAAGGAGACTGACACTTTTGGCATATGTCTTCCAAATATTTGCTCCCATTTCTCTTGCTCTAGGTTTTCTAGTATTTTCTGTAAATATACAGACATTTTGTATTTTTGTTCACTCAAATCTATTCATATTTTCCTTTGTGATTTATTGCTATTATTTTTAAATTTAGTAACTTAGTCACAAAACCATTTTGGCTTTTCAAAGACTATAAACAATAAAATGTTAACAGATGTTGATTTTCTCAGAATTAAAGGCAGTTTTTCTTTTTTTTCCTCTCTTTTTCTTATTCTCTAAGTGTTCTGTAATGAATTAATTTTCTGTAATAAGGGAAAATTTTCATGTATTTCCTACATTTTTTTAACATTAAGTTTATTTTAGGGAAAGATGAATCTTTTGAACCTTCCAGGGATTTGTTGTTGGCAATGTTTAAATTAGTAATTGCTATATGACAAACCAGCCTAAAACCCAGTGGCTTAAAACAAGTCTTTTCTTATTATAACTTCTGTGTCTGTGGGTCATCTGGGGGGAGTGGGGTGGAGGATATTAGCTGGGCTCTTGAAGGTGCCCACAGGTGGACAGTGGGCTCAAGGGGTAGAGTTTGCCTGGGGCTGTAAGCTCGGACAGCTCTGTTTCACAGGTCCTTCTGGGGATCTACCTACTAGCTCAGACATCTTCACCTGGCAGTGATAGAAGCTGATGGAGACTTTAAACACAAGGTCCCTTGAGACCTAGGCACACCCTGATTTCTCCCTCATTCTTTTAACCAAAGTAAGTCACACGGGATAAGGAAATTTACCCTGCTTTTATGTGAAAAACTTCAAAGTCATATGATGGAAGAATAGAACTGGATTTGATAACACAATCAGTCTACTACAGGCAAGAATAGATTTTTCTTTCTTTGCTTATATTTACAAAATTATGTCTTTTTATATCTGGTTTGGCTTATCAATAAAAAAAAATTGTGAGGTTGTTTTTATTACAAATGATCCAACACAGATTAATGTAGAAACCTCCTTAAATATTTCATAAAGGGTGACACCCTGTTCCAGACCAAGCAATTAAAGAAGTAAAATAATAAAGCAGCCTGTGGTTCAGACATCAGGCTCCAAGGAACTAGGAGAAGGCATGAGATAGAAGAGCAAGCTGGTTGGGTCAGGGCAGGGGGTGCATCTCAAAATGCCCCATTTATGGATAAACAGCCACTGGGGCATCTTGGCATAGAAACAAATGGGCCCCAGGGAGAGGCTTTCTTTTGTGCCTTCAGACTATGAACAGCCGTCAAGAGCTGCGGGCTCTGATCACAGCAAAGAAATGGGAGCAGGCAGGTGCAGTGACAAAAGCAATTCTTCAGAGAGGCTCATTCGCACTGATGTCAGATGTCTGAGATGGCAGGTGTGCAAGGACAAAAGGGAGATATGCAGGAAGCTCCGGCCTGGGCCCCTCTGCCCGCCCCTGTCACTCGTGACCTAGTTCAGGCCAGGTTTAACGGAGACATTGTCTCTCTCACCCCCATGGGGACACGCTGGCTAGGAGACCGTCGGAAGAGTGGCAAAGCCGGCTGATGTCAACGTTCCTGCACATTTGTGAAGCCTGGTGTAGTTGGTAAAGGCCTTGGAGACAGTTCATTTTGTGTAAACCTCCCAGTAACCCTCAAATGTGGAGTAACGTTTATTCCCTTTTGTGGAGTAACGTTTGTCCCTTTCATGACATGAAAGCTCAGGAAGGTCGTTGTTAAAACTGTCGTAAGCCAGACAGAGAAAACAGTTCGGGTCACGAGAGCTGAAACCCTCCTCAAGTCCTTTCTGGGGAGAAAAAAGAAGCAAGGTAGGTTGTGGTCCAAGAATTACAATCAAGCAGGGATAATTTCCTCAAAGTCCAGCCAGCCGTGGACTTGGGGCTGGGAAGGAGGATGACACCAGAGGGCAGAAGGGGCTCCCAAGAGAGCCCAGAGTTCTTGACTCTCCTCTTTCCAAGGGGCCAGGTGGGGCCCTTACACCAGGTGGAGGATTGAGAGCGACAAACTGACCTGAGTTCAAGGCCTGGCACTCTCTTCCCTTCTCTTCAAAGCACCGGCTCAGAGCGGGGGTCAAAGGTCTAATCGTATTTCTTGCTGATCTTTCAGAGCACTAATGGGCTCCTTGAAGAGCTCCCTTGCTAAAAGCCCTACTGCTTTCAGAAAGCTGAGCTTTTAAAGAAGAGCGGTTTGTTAAGTGGGCACTCTGGAATTCTCCGTTTATAGGAAAAGGGTGTTTGATACTCAAGAGGGTGTTCGTCACTGGGGGGGAAAGGTTAAGTCAATTATTTTGTCTGGAGATGAAAAAGATGGAGAGTCAGCTTAATAACAGGCTTCAGGTCTACAAGGGGCTGTTCTGGGAAGATGGTGACCGCCTGTCTGTCCTCTTCATAACAGAAGAAGAATTGGGCTTTTGTTGGGGAAAGATCTAAGTGAGGCGGTGGAAAGACCACCGGACCGTGGCCCTGACTGCTCCTGCTTCTACAGACTAGCAGCCGGCTCTCCCTCCCCGACGGTGGCTCACGAGGAATGGAGGTTGGGCTGATGCTCCTGAGAGGCCCTTCTTGGGTTTTGTGACTGTGGTTTCCTACCATCAGAGTGAAAGCCAAGGAGTACCTGATTGCGCCTCCTTTGTTGAGTGTAAGAGACTTGGTTTCCCTGTACCTGGTTCCTCTTCTGTGCGATTGGTTTACTGAGGCCCTTGCTGCTCTCCAGTCAGAGTCACGAGATGGACTGCAATGATGCATGTGAGTGTGTAAACCGCATGGCGCTGAGCAAATGGAAGACATTATTTTTCCTGGAATAAATGCCGATTATTTTTCAAGTCTAGTGCGCACTAAAACTTTTCTTCCTGCTTGGGAGAAAGTGTCCAGATGGCTTTGAACCCAACCTTGACATGATGTGCCGGTTATTGTCTCTTAGCACTAAAGCCTTTCTCGGCACGCTACTCCTTGAGCGAGTCCTGCTTTGCTCCTGCTCCAGGCTGTTTGCAGAACAGCGTCTTTGTGGAGGAAGGGGGCCTCCCAGAGCATCTTCTAAACCAACTTCCAGTCCACATTGGTTTTCCTTTTACAGGTGATGATTCTGCTTCTCCTGGAATGTCTCTGATGATGGGGGGGGGGCTCACGCTTCCATTTGTAAGGCTATTCCACTTTTTAAACCTTCAGATAGTTAATGATTCCTTTTTCCTTATATGAACCCCTAATCAATTTCCCTGGAGGAGAGGGAAGAGGTAGAGATGCAGGTAAGATGGATGATGTGGGCCTCAAAGACAAGGATGGTGGTTCAATGGAGAAGACATGCTCTTCCAAAGCACTTCCAGATGACAGCCCTGCAGGAATGGGAGCCCAGATTACCCAGAACCAGGGCTGTGTTTGGCTCTGGGGTGGCTTCACTCATGTGGAGTGCCAACTGTCACCCTTGAAAGGAGGTTGTATTTTATTTTGTTAAATACCAAAATTAGAAATTGAAATTGAATCATTAAAAAAAAAAATTCAGGCTCACCCATCCCCCCACCCAGTGGTGGGTATTAAGGAGGGTGCGTACTGCATGTAGCGCTGGGTGTGGTGCCCAAACAGTGATCTTAGAACACTGAAAAAATAAAATAAAATAAATTTTAAAAAGAAACCAAAAATAAAACCAAAAAATAAAAAAGAAACAAAAAATAAAAAAGAATCCAAAAATTAAATTCAATAACATTTTACTTTTCAGAAAGAAGAGGAGCAGGTAGTCACCTCCCTGTATGGAGTGCCTCTCCCTCACCCTAAATGAAAACCTTGGGGTGGCAGCCCCTGTCACTCTCCTAAAGGATGGTATTTTCACATTCCTCCAATTTTTGAGAGACAATCATACTCTTCATTTTTATGCAAAATGTCAAGGTTTTGAAGTTAGCTTCATGTCAAAGATTTTATAAAGACTACATTAGCCACACAAAATATTCTCTGGGAGGTGAATGTGGCCCACAGAACACCAGTCTGCAATCTTTTTTTTTTTTTTTTTTAAGATTTTTATTTATTTATTTGACAGACAGAGATCACAAGTAGGCAGAGAGGCAGGCAGAGAGAGAGAAGGAAGCAGGCTCCCCGCTGAGCAGGGAGCCCGATGTGGGGCTCAATCCCAGGACCCTGGGATCATGACCTGAGCTGAAGGCAGAGGCTTTAACCCACTGAGCCACCCAGGCACCCACCAGTCTGCAATCTTTGCTGTCCTCGATCAGTCACTTCAGTCTTGGTTCTTCTCTTGAAGACCAAATGGAAACAATCCGTTCTCTGCTCTGCAAGACAGGCCTCAGAGACTTGAAGACATCTGTGTATCTTCTCTGGTATTTTCATCACCAGGGTAACGATCATTAGCAATGTTTTCCTTCCCTGTTTTTCAAAACTTTCAGCTTTGTCACCATGTACTCAGGCTTAGGACCCTTGAAAGTATATTATTAGAAGAAAGGCACTCATCTGCTCCTATCTGTATTTGCATAGCTGTCACATTTATAAAAGAGGTCCCTTGTTAAGGACCAAATTCAAATCACACAATTCAGTTTTGTTTGTTTGTTTGTTAGTCTTAAATTACCCATTTTTGATATATTCTTTGGAAGTGAGGGAGTCTCTAGACATACACCTTCAGGGTTTAATTTGTTTACTGTTGTCAATAAAAAACAAAGCAGTGACATAAGTTGGGCAACTGATTTTTTTTTTTTAATGAAAATCTGGGGCTATTAGAGCCAAAAAAAGAACTTGCATACCACCTTGTTAGCCCAGAGGTGGCAAATCAGTTTCACGTGAAGGGCTGGCTCACATGGGGATGGTGGGCTGGGAAAGAGTCCAGAGAAAGAAGACCAGGAAAAGGCAAGAGGACAGGGGCCATATGGGTGTCACCTACTTGCCCTTCCTGATATTTTACTAGTAAGGAGACTGAGGCCAAGAGCAATATTTTGACAATTCAACTGAAGCCAAACTTGGGCTGAGGCCTATATCTCCTGATGTCTCAGATCTCTGCTTCCTGCTACAATATTTCTAGACTATGTCCATGAAGCCCTCTGGGTGCTCTCCAGAGTGGTGTTTCAGAGATCTCTGGGAAAGTGCAGGCTGGTCCAGTTGGGTACCTAAATTCTCTTCCACACTTCAGCCAGCAAAGGGCTCCACCTCCTCTTCTTCTTCTTCTTTGGAGCTTTGGTTTAAGAATTTGTTGGGAAGGGGGACCTGGGTGGCTCAGTTGGTTAAGCATCTGCCTTCAGCTCACCTCATGATCCTACGTCATGATCTGCCTTCAATCTCAGGGTCCTGGGATTGAGCCCCTCATCAGGGTTTCTGCTCAGCTGGGGATCTGCTTCTCCTGTCCCTCCCCCTGCTCGTGCTCTCTCTATCACAAAAATAAATAAATAAAATATTTTTTTATAAAAGATTTTGTTGGGGGGAAAAGGCTCATTGGTTAAAGAAACATTGGAGAATCACTGCATTTTACCATGTTATTTTCCGAATTTTATAATTGATTGATGAGTTAATTAATCAATCAATTCAGTTGTCTCTTTTATTCAGCAATTACTGTTTAGAAATCAATTTGCCAGGCACTGCTGTGAATTAAAGAAAGGAGTCCCCTCTCCTTTCTATCATATATATATATATATATATATATATATACACACACACACACACACACACACACACACATATACATATGTATGTATATGTATATATACATATGTATGCATATACATACGTGTGTGTGTGTGTGTGTGTGTGTGTATACCATTATACTAAAGAGTATACAATTTACTTGAAGGTCAGATATATGAGTAACCGTTTATTGTAAAATAATATGTAATTATATTGAGGGAGCACAGAAGGAGTTATGACTTGGTTGCTGGGAATCAGGATGCTTCATGGAGGAGGCAGCTTTGAATTTAAGCCATAAAGGATGAGCATCATCTATGTTAATTTTTGGTCTCCTGGTTCAGAGCCCATTGGAATGGTACTGCAAAATGGAGCCATTGTATGAAGAAAGAGAGGTACAAAGGTAGTAAAAGTTCATGCTGAGAGTGGTGATGGCATTACTGCATTGGAGTTTAAGGGACCTGTGGACTCCCTGCAGCTCAGCCTTGACTCACAAGGGAGTATTTTCTGATGTCCATCACATGCTTTACATGGAT